>NW_024426663.1:63014656-63160525 GCF_017311325.1 Ursus maritimus
GATAGCACAAGCATCTCTTTCTATCAAGGAAATTTCTACCTGTCCTGTTGTAGACCCTTCCCCTTACACCAAGCCCTTAACTTGACAGTCTTCTAAGTCACCCAGTAGGTGGGACTGAGCATTATCGCTGAGGGCAGCGCACCTTGTCAGGTGATTAGTGGTAAGTAACAAGGGTGATCTACCAAGCCACAGACTTCACCACTACTGCCTACCCTGAATCTTCTCAGGGCTCATGCCCCGCCCTTTCAAATGCGTACGCCCTCTTGCTAGTTTTGGAATAGCTGCCCAGTCCTTCCCAGCTCCTGCTACTTGATCTATGTAGCCTGATGCCATGCATATACTTTCCCAGCACGATGTTCTGTTAGAAGAGCAAGATGACAGAAGTCCCCACAGACTTTGCTGTGACACCCATCAGGAGGAACATAGCCCATAGCAGGAAAACAAGTACCTCTTGCTTCTCTTTCCCTATGAATGTAAGTCATTGTTGACTGCCCCCCCTTATGCGAATTGAGAAGAACACATTTAACAGAAAAACAGCACATTACAAATGCCAGAGCTATTGTCCACCTGACTCTGTAAAACATCAGGCCCAGTGCAGCAGCTGGGACTGGGTCTACTCCTCGGACCAGTTTAGGAACACCACCATAATCCACTCGAATTCACCTCTTAGTGTGGGGGGGTTACAAATAGGTCAATTAGAAGGGATATGGGGGGAACCCCTGTTCCTAAGTCCTTTAAGTCTATGAAGATGGGGATACTTTTGAAATTCTGGGTGCAATGTGATGTTGCTTCAAACTTAACTTCTCTGAAAGGATGGAAATTTTCCTATTTGGCACTTTTTATGTGGCTTTTATTGGCTGTTACTTTATAAGTCAGCAAAAAAAAAAAAAAAGTGACTCTTCTGTCAGTTACTTAGTCGGTGTATGTGCCCGATTTCCCTACACACAGGCACCCACCAGAAGCACTGTAAGATTACCTTGTGCCAGATCCCAACATCTCCAGAGCTTCCCTTCCAAGCGGAGGGCCGTGATGGTGTTTCAGACGGCACGGTAGCGGCGTCAGCTCAAGAAATCGTATCTGAGAATCCGCAATCAGTTTGAATATTCCACTCCTTCTAGTTCACAGTTAACCTGGCAAAAGCCTGTGCATTCCTTTGGGAAAGGATCAGAGGAATGTTTATCATATGTCCTTGTGGCTTTGCGAGGTCCTTCCAGAAGGATCTTTAATCAGTGGGTTCTGGGTCAGTGAAATGGCTTTGATCTGTAAACCGGGTGAAGAACTGATTTTTCCATTGCAATAGCTGACATCAATGTTCTGCTTGCCCAGACTGGATTGTTTTTGGGGGGGTGGGGGTGGGGGTGGGGGGAATTGGTGTTTCCTACAAGCCAAGTCACATCCAAATTAGTCATTTACCTATCCCGCCATTTGTCCACCAAATTTATTAGCCATCTGCAGGTACGTGAGGGTCAAGGCACTCTTGAAGTAATTATGTCCACTTTGCCTCAGAGCGAAGTGGCACCATCTGGCCTTTACAATTCCTGAGTGACATCATCCCCTTCATACTAAAAACGCCATGCATCCCCAAGAGTCAACCCAGACTACAGAGGAAGGCCATCCCCAGACTTCTCAAAGATGCTGATGCTTCCCTCAGACATCCCAGTGCCTCCGAGAATCACATCTGTACAATGTAGCTCCGTGGAAGGAGGCTGGACTTTGTAATTACATGGCTCCTGTTTCAATGCTGGCTCTGCTGTTTACTGTGACAGTAACTTTTCTGAGCGTTAGTTCTCTCAGCTGCAAATAAGGAGGTAAAAATACCTTGCATGGTTGCTTTCACAGTTCAAAAACCTCTAGCAGAGCAAGGGCTCGAATTTGAGATTCACACACAACAAGACAAAGTCTAAATAAAATTTCTACTATGACCAATTCTGTTTACAAAACAGCAACAGCAAGAACAAAACACTCTAGCACAATGCCTAAGACATACGCACTCAAATGCTTCTTTCCCTTCTCTACTCCTTTCGTATCAAAGAAAACCATACATCTCATTTTCCATCTTGCCTTTCACCACTTACACACAATCCACTGCTCTGTCTACGAATTTCACCCGCCATTTTCAAAAACAGTAAAGGCATTACGTCATGTCAGTGATTCCTTCCCTTCTTCGGTGGGGGTCTTTTTCCAGGTCTCCCACCCCTAGTTTGCACTGCTGGAACATGAACCAAATTTGTACCAGAGGCTTGTCCTACTTTTTTTTTTTTTAACAAATGAAAATAAAGATATTAAGATGGCGTTAAGAATTGCAAAATTGCATAGCTTATATACATTGTCCATATTCTAGAAAAAAAAAATCCCATTTTTTTTCCTGGCTAAGAAATAGTTAAGATTAAAATTTTTAAGTTGAGAGTTTTACTTTCTTAGAATTATTAATTCCAATGGTTTCTTTTCTAAATAATAGAAATAATTCATACAGATTTTTTTAAAACCACACTAATTTGGCACCAAGAAGAGAAAAGTATAATGGAAACTGCAGCCTAAAACTCTGAAATAGCGGATTCTCTATTTCTTTCACTTAGTTCTCTGTTTAAGGTTCTCTGAAAACATAGATCAGGGTCAGCAAACTAGTCTGCTGGGAAAATTGGGCCCACCCCCTGTTTTTGGCAAGCTTTCCCGAGCACATTCACACCACTCGTGGCTTACTGTCCACGGCGGCCCTCAGGCTACAGCAACAGAGCCAAGCAGTTGTGACAGACCATCTAGCCCCTGTGGATAGCAGAAATCATTCACTCTCTGGCCTTTTACAGAAAAAGAGTGCCAGTCCACAGAGGGATGCCATCGATAAGCACATTCAGGTTCGCATGACAGATGGTTACCCCAACAGAAGCAGAAGGGGGCCTTCCTGAATAAATCTTAGTTTACGGGATGAAAGCCCAGATAAGAATGGGCAGACTTCCTATCTTCTTTTATTTCTAACGTTTTGAATCTGTGTGAATGAACAGGCGTCTTGCTCAAGGTGAACTAAAACGGCGTCTTCTTTAACATACGCCAAATTACAAGTGTTATGGATGATGTCTTCCAACGGATGAAGAAGTTCCCTTAAACACTGCATTTCAATCCTAAACACTGGATTTGAAAACTAGGACTAACTGGCCGATTCTATAAAATTTCTAAAGCATACTCAACAAAAGCTCTAAAACGCAAGTTCCCTTTTTAGGTGTGCCACGGGCCAACTATGCCACCTCAGATGACAGAATCTACTAGTACCTAGGCTTTAGCCTGCCCCTTCCCAGCCTGAGTTAGGGAATTTAGTGTCAGACACAAGCAAGCAATTTCAAAGTTTTAGCGGTGCAGCAACAAGGCACAGAAGCCGACCACATGTACTCTTTTTGCTACAACAGGACTTCAGTAATTTATGGCAAATGCTGATCCCCATTCTCATCAATCATGCTTTGCAACTTACAGGTATTTGTGGTTTTTTTTTTTTTTTTTATTCGACAGAGATAGAGACAGCCAGCGGGAGAGGGAACACAAGCAGGGGGAGTGGGAGAGGAAGAAGCAGGCTCCCAGCAGAGGAGCCTGATGTGGGGCTCGATCCCATAACGCCGGGATCACGCCCTGAGCCGAAGGCAGACGCTCAACCGCTGTGCCACCCAGGCGCCCCTACAGGTATTTGTTAAGAATGAATAAAAACGCTGAAGCAGGGCCCTGTCACATTGATTTTCCCAGATAAACTCGGGTTCTAGTGATTTCGTTTTTGTAGGGAGGATGCTCTTACTCTTTCCATTGCCATTAGTCAATCTCTTAGAAATTCTATATCCTATTTTCATTTCTAGGTGTATAATCTCACTGGTTTTAATCTCATTTTCTAAAAGTACTTTTCCTGGAACACATGCCCTTGCTCTTAGCATCGTTTGCTAAGCCTTTCCTACTCCCTTGGTTCTGTTCCCTCTCCTGCCTACTGTCCCTCACTTCTTCACGGACATACTCCTTAGGATATTTTTCAGTCACATTTGAGAAAATCGTCTGTGAAATGAAGAGATTACTACTAAACAAGTCAAAACCCATACCCAGCACCAACTAGAGAAAGTGTCCCTGGTTTTTATTTGTAAACTGATGAGTGAATAAACAGATCCGCTCAGAAACTTGGAAGCTTCAGTTGTTCAGAGAGTGGTCTTCTTATACGAGTGGTAGAAAGCTCTCCATTTTGAGGAGGAATTTTCACCCCTAAAGCCCAGCCCCATGCCACCACGCAGCCTCTGTGAGGGTTTCGCCTCCTGTCGTCCGATTCCATCACAGTGCTGGGCCTTCTGGAGCACCATGCCCTACCATGTCCGTCCTCAGTCCTTCAAACCACCACCGTGCTTACCCACTGCACACACCCTCCTGACTGCTCTCCATCCTTCTAAGTCCTACCTGCTCTTCAAACCTCAGCGTTGCCCCAACACCTGCCCTGACCCTTCTAGTCTGTACCACCATCTAGGAAAGTCCCATAGCACTATTTCTTCTACTTCCCAGACAGCACACGACTACCTTACAACCTGACTTCTTTTTTTACTGTATGTTGTCACATCTCCCCCAGTCAGAGTCAAGGTTCTCAGAAGACAAAGGATATGTCTTTCTTTTTTTTTTTTCCCTTCCATTTTCCTATTGAAGCACACAGAATCTGCTGCCCACACTCTATGCTCAGTCAGTGACGGCTGATGGATTCCTGTGCATAAATTCACCCAATGAGTACACCCCTCAGCTCATCAGTCTTACATGGAGACACAAGAAAGCTATACAAACAACTTTTCTTGGCTGTTTTGACGGTGGGGTTGAATTACAAGTATTGTAAGCGATGCTTTCCAACAGACTAAGACGTTATCTTAAACACTGCTTTGCTACTCTGAATACCATATACGAAAACTATGAATGGATGGCCAATTTTTTTTAAAGATGTATTTATTTGAGAGAAAGAGAGAGAGTACACACACAGGCACCTGAGCAGGGGGAGGGGCAGAGGGAGAAGGAGAAAGAGAATCTCAAGCAGACTCCCCGCAGAGTGTGGAGCCCAATGGAGGGGCAGGGGGTGGGGGAAATCCCACAACTCTGAGAGCATGACCTGAGCAGACATCAAGACTAGGACACTCGATGAACTGAGTCACCCAGGCACCCCACAAAGCCAATTCTATATAAAATTTTTAAGGCATACTTCATCAAATGGTCAAAATAATAGTTTAGAGTAAAGAAAATTACAATCTGTCTATACGTTGTGTAAAATTTAGGTATGAACATGTTAATTGCAGCATTCAAGATGCCCCAACCCCCCCAAAAGCTAAAAGAGTAAGTTCTCAAAATCCAGTTTTTACACATTTTAAAAAATATTTTTCATTACATGTTCTTTCTCAATAAAAGACAAAATACAGCTCCTATCAAGCATATAGAATTAAAGTACCAAACACGTAAGAACATCTGGAACTTAAGGGAACACAATGGGGTGAAAAGGGGGGACAGATTATAAAAACAGTATATGATTTGAATCTTAGAAAAAAGACAACGATGTGATGAAAGGGAAGCTAAAAAATAAAGTAATAAATTTATGTTTTAGGAAAAAAGGTTGAGAATATATACTGGTATTATTTTGTTAGAGAAAATAGAGCATTGTTATCAAACGCCTTAAACCAGTCAATCACATGTAGTCAATAATTACAAATCTCCTAAAAAAAATGATAGATTTTAATCATATAAGTGTTCCCAACATTTTTATCTGCAGTAATAAAATATTCAAAGCCACCTAAATATCCAAGAGAAGGAGATTTGGGTGTTTTGTATAATGGAAACATTAAAATATATTTATTTTTATAGACTACCATGAGGATATACTCATTCTTAACAGGAATTTGTAAATAGGAATTTTTAAACAGCAAGAGGGTAAGGATATTTTATTTCCATCTGTGCACCTTTATGTAATTTCTAATATAACCATTTCTATCTTTCATTAGGCAGGAACCGCTGGGGGAAAAGAATGAGTCGGCCATCGCAATGCACTGGACATTACTGCCATTTATCTGTTCAGTGTCCCCTCTCCTTCATGTGATTACTCATTCTGTTTTGTCCCCATTTCCATGCCCTAGTCATCCGTCAGAGATAGTCATTCTTGCGAACTTACGATGTGTCTTTTAGTGACGGTGTGTTCTTCTACAAACTCTATTGTTCTTTGTATACTTGTAGTTTAATAAATAATATTGGGTTACATGTTTCGTACTGTTCTTCCTTTTTCCCTTGAGCATTATGCTTCAGGGTGGACCCGTATTGCCATGTGTGTGTGTGTGTGTGTGTGTGTGTGTGTAATTCCCCAAAGACTAATCATATGCATTATATAGGCAATACCACATTCCACTCTAGCAGAGTATTAAGCTTTTATATTTTACCACCAGTTTTTCTGTTTTCTAATTACTTTGTTTTCTCACAAGACCAGGTATTGGTGGATAAGAAACATCAGCTTTAAAATACGTGGATCATGACGCTGAGCGTTTTGATGACTCAAGATCACCTTGAGTTTAAACATTTCAGTAAAACTAAATCAAGAACAGTTAAAATAGATCTTTCATAAGTCTAGTGGGGGAAAATGGAAAAACGAATCTCAAGTTCATATTAATAAACAGTGATATGAGACTTAATAGTGCAGCTTTCTTATTTACACTATTTTCACTTCATAATATATTATTTGTTTAGAATGAGCAACAGCTGCTAATGAAAAACTCCTATTATAATTAATCTAAGATATTGGATTAACACCCCATTGGAACAAATGGCATAACACCTCAAAACAATTATTGTGTCACATAGGATCTCTGTCATGTTTTCAGGCTGAACCCGAATGACAGGCTCCTACATTCTGACCTATAATACCCAAAATAACCTTCGTTGTACTAAGATATTAGCTAAAAAGATCCTTTTAAAAAGCGCATATTACCATTCCAGATGATGCTGATGAATTAGTCATTCACATGACAGACAGCTTATGTTAATTAATTTGGCCTGGGTGATTTCTCCCCAGGTTCTAATAATTAGTAGGACTCTGGAAGGACAAGGAGTTTTCCACCAGGTTAAGGGAGGGGAGACAGTTCACAGGACAAGGGATTCTAAAGGTTGTGATACTTTAGAGGACCATGTTTCTTTCCCTTAAAGACGGAAGTATCTATTCAGTTGTACGAAGCTAGAATCCTAATGTTCACACTTGACACTTCCTCCTCCCATCCTTCATTCACCTCCAAGCCACCATCAAGTATGCTGGATTTTATCTCACATAGATTTTTCAGATCTGTCCACTTCTCCCCCATCTAGTCCATCTTTACCACATCTACCATCATTCCTCCTCCCCTGTGTCCAGGCTACTATCCTCTTTCCTGAGGCTAGTTGTAGTTGGAGCTTTTTCTTGTGTTTGTTTTTCCCACACCACCATGCAGGAAGAGTCATCGTTTGAAAATACAAAGCAGAACACATCACCCTAGAAACTTCCATGAACTCTGTATGCCTCAAGATAAACCAAACCACTCCTCACTGTGGAGTCTCTCCTCAGACTCACCTGGCACAAGGAAGTCCCCTGCCTTCCAATGCTGCCACCTGGTTTTCTTGAGTCCCTTGGAAGTGAGATGGACATTCCCTTCCTTGGGTCTTTTTTTTTTTTTTTTTTTTAAGATTTTATTTATTTATTTGACAGAGATAGAGACAGCCAGTGAGAGAGGGAACACAAGCAGGGGGAGTGGGAGAGGAAGAAGCAGGCTCATAGCAGAGGAGCCTGATGTGGGGCTCGATCCCGGAACTCCAGGATCACGCCCTGAGCCGAAGGCAGACGCTTTAACCGCTGTGCCACCCAGGCGCCCCCTTCCTTGGGTCTTTAAGCCTGTCTTCCCTCTACCTCACATTCTCCTCCTGTCTCTCAACTCCTCAATTCCTCCCAGGCTTCCTTCAGTTTCTAGCCAAGTGTTACATCATCCTGCCCCCTCCCTTGTCCATTCTCATTTCAGAAATGTACATACCTCAATGAGTTTCCACAATGTTTTTTGAGGTGTTTTATGTGTTTGTGTCTGTTTCCCCCAAGAGACCATCACTGCATGAGGTCAAGGTTCTTATCTACTGTAATAACATGTCTAATACGTAGCATATAAGTCCTTAATACATATGAGTTTAGTATATGAATGGAGGGATGAAAATTAGTGAATGAAGATTCTGGCATAAAGGATGGCAAGTGTCTGAAGGTCAAACAGCAACATGGAAAAGAAGATTGACATTTACAAATATGTTAAGCAAGGCTTTCTTTAACCTCTGATAATCAAGAACAAATACTCCCTCAGCACTTATGAAGTCAAGTAACATTACACAACGGAAAAAAGCGTAGGTTTTAGAGATCTATAACCAATATTAAAAAGCAAGGATATTGGACAGAGTTATGTTGACAAAATCCATCAAAATACCCTGGGAAAATGTAAAATCACTTTTATTTTTATGGTATTTTATTTGACAAATATTTCTGACCATTTCATCTCATAAAACCCACCCTAAATACTGGAAGCATTCACTTTCTTCTTAATGAATTTCACCGTTTTGTGTAAGTAAAAAACGCATGCATTATTGGCTTAGTCATTACAAAAAATAAAGATGTTTTAGGCTATTAAAAACAAGTTAGTCTTTGAATGTGATCATTTATGCCTAAAAATTGTGAAGGTACTTAACTACATTAAATATAATTTCTATTTATCATTGAGGACACAAAGAGCTATTAACACTTCCATTGAGGATTCCTCATTTAATCTACAACACAGAATAAGAGATCCTGTTACACATCCTTGCTTCAGTAACTAAGATATAACTAATTTAATCAGGGTAGAATTATCAGGAAACAAAATCAAATACATCCAGTTTAATGGAGAAGCCAAAAGCAGAGGTGTTTATTATCAAGATTTCCAAATGCAAAACAAATTGTATTTGTCACAATCATTTTCTGTCAAGTGACAGAAACCTGACTCAAAGTACGTTAAATAAGAAGTACAGTATCTTCGTCAATATTGATCGCAATTTCCAAAATGGCTCCAGTCTTTCCTGAGGGTCTGAATACTACCATGTCCCATCACTGCTGTGGCTTGATCACACTGGCTCACGCTCTCACCCCTCTAAGCTGGGGGAGTGTGGCCACATGATTGGCAGTCCAACTTGAATCAAGCAGAATTAGAGAAGCTAAACTCACAAAGGGAGAAAGGATGTGGATGAGGCAAAAGTTTCAGATGCCACCTACACAAATTAATTTTCATTATTAAGGAGATAAATCCTCGTGTTTGAAATTAAATAAGTATGACCACTTATATTAGGAAGAAACTCAGAATTTTAATGCCAATTTTCAAAACACAAGTTAATTCTCTGGCATCCAGAAGATTGCACCCAATGATGGACGGCTTTTTAAGCTATGAGCAAGTATAAAAATAACGTGACTCCTGCTTCTAAGTAGCTTCCCTGAAAGTAATGTATACAATCTAAAGAACCTGAACCCCCCACTACCTAGACTCCCTTCTCATCTCCCATTTCCCACTCAGAGGATAACAGGGTCAATTTTAAGGGTGGAATGAGACTTACAATTTCATTCCTTTCTCGGAAATAACATCTACAAGTGACATCATTTGACTGTCTTACCAAAAATCTCCCACTGCTGGCTTTCACTTATCAAGAAGTTATTCCATGAACTCTCCTATTAAAAAAAAAAAAAAAAAAAAAGCCCTAGAGGAAGCAGCTCAGGGTGGCTCTGTCCAATAGGCAGCAAGAAACAGAGGTTCCTGCTTCAAGAGTCTGCAAGGCTCTGAGTCCTCGCAAGACAGACATCAACATCTTTTTTTTAAAGATTCTTTTTATATGAGACAGAGACAGAGAATGAGCAGTGGGGAGGAGGAGAAGGAGAGGGAGAAGCAGACTCCCCACCAAGCAGGGAGACCCACGTGGGGTTTGATCCCAGGACCCTGAGATCATGACCTGAAGGCAGACGGTTAAGACTGAGCCACCCAGGTGCCCCAGACATTAACATCTTACATAATGTCATCATGGAGGTAACATCCCATCACCTTTGCTGTGTTCTGCTGGTTAGATTCAAGTCAAAGGTCATGTCCATACTCAAAAGGAAGAATATACAAGGGCAAGAGTGCCAGGAGGTGGAGAGAAGCAGGATCCACCTTAGAATCTGTCTGCCACAGGCGGGGGTGGGGGGTGGGGGGGAGTAGCAGAAGTATAGGAACGTTGTTTCCTCATCTATCATCATGATTACATTAATACTGTCAAACTTGACATACAGACTTGAAAACTAATAACCCCAACCCGATCACTCTAATAAATTTTTATGACCTTAAAACATTTTTAAAAATAGCTTTCATGGTGAAGAAATACTTAGCAAACCTCAACATTCGCTTCAGTTTCCATTGTCTAGTGAGTGTCTATAGCATTTAAGGGAAATGAAATTTAAAACCTTGACTGAAAATCTCACGTGCAACATAATTCCATTGTTACATTTTTTATCTTTCTATCCAAATATATTTAATAGATCAACATTTCAAATAACTTGTTTTGCTCTTTTTCTTTCAAAAGTTTTAATGAATATGTATCATTTTTATTTTTTAAAGATTTATTTATTTATTTAAGAGAGAGAAAGAGAGCACAAGTGAGAGGGGCAGAGGGAAAGGGAGAAAGAGAATCTCAAGCAGACTCTGTACTGAGCGCAGAGCCCAACGAGGGCCTCGATCTCAGGACCCTGAGATCATGACCTGAGTGGAAACCGGGAGTTGGACACAACCCACTGCGCCACCCAGGTGCCTTGAACAGGTATCATTTTTATAAAAAATTCCTAAGTTAGGTCTGTATCATCACATTCAGCCTTAATATCATTATGCTATGAGCTAACAGTATTATAAACAACGTTATTTCACCAGTATCTATACATTTTCTAGAGCATTTGACAGTAACCAAGACTTACAAAGTTGTTTTTTTCCAGTATTACCCAGAACGAATAATAGCACATTAAGGAATCCCTTGGTAAGTAACCTAAGAAAAACACAATGAGATTAGGAACATATATGACTGCCTTGGGTTTGCTAGAAACAGTCATTTTATAACAAGTTACATAAATCCTAATCAAATATTAATTCAATTATCAGAATTCTTTGATAAAGAAACTTTGGAAAACTAGTAACATGAAAATTCAGCAGCTCTGTAATGGTCAAAGTTCATGTACAGGCAGTAAAAGTTTAAGAAATAGTTTTCACACTATGAAAATACATGAATTATTATATTTGAATCTTATCCAGACTCTAAGTGTTTATGTGATGGTTGGTAAATTTGAATAGATGGCTTATTATGGAACTGAACAGGACGCCTAGTATAGACCTTGACACAAGTACAGCTCTGAGTGACAGTGTATAGAAATACGCCTTATACGTTTTTATGTATTTTGCTGACTAGGAAGGATTCTAAAGCCAAGCAGGTAATTATCATCTCAACACATCTTAAAGTATTATTTTCCAACTTTTAAAATATCTTCAGAAAATTATAATCTTTGGCATATATATTTATATATCTACACTCATACATACATGTATGCCATTATACATAATACATGTATATACATATATGGATACACACACATAATGTTATGTGGCAGACAGCTTTTGTGCTATTGAAATAATTGACAAAAATATTCATACTAGAATTCGTTAGTAAGGAGCAGGATTGTAAAGTCTCCTTGTCTCTTTCCATTGGTTTTGTATTTTGGCTATGCAAAATTACCATAAACTTGGTGGCTTCGGACAATACTATGTTACATTTCTGGAGGTCAAAAGTCTGACAGAGGTCTCACGGAGCTACACTCAAGATGTCAGCCTAACCATATTCTTTTCTAGAAGCTCTAGAGGACAGTAGATCTCCTTTACTTTCTAATTTCTAGAGGCCCCTAGGTTCCCTTCTTTGAGCCGACAGAGTCTTGAAATCTCTCTGCAGACAGTGAATCCCCGCCTCCTCCTTTCCCTTACAAGGACTCTTGTGATTATATTGGGTGCATCTGGATAACCCAGGATTATCCCCCCAAATCAAGGTCCTTTATCACATGTGCAAAATCTCCTTTGTCATGTAAACTAACATCCTTACAAGTTCCAGAGATTAGGCTATGGACGTTTCTGTGGGGACTTGGTTCTGTCCACCATATGCTGCATTCAGGTTCATTTTTTTGAGTGCATTTTCAGGCAAATCTTACATTAAGGATTTTGTTTCTAGGATTGTGTTTAAAGAAAGAAGAGGAGAGACCAAAGGCTGATTGCCTTAAGATACCGTAAGAACTGTCCTATCAAGTGCCAAGTTTAATCCAGAATAATTCCTTCTATAGTTCTATAAGAATGAAGCGTCTAATTTGGATAATGAAGGGAAGATTGTTGGAAGGCCCTTGGGATAAAGCATCTTTAATATGCCAGTCTTCTTGGGAGCATGGAGACATCACTTTAAATGAGGGGACGAGCTAGGGAGACACGTCAAGGTTAGAGAGGCAATAGACAGGTATGAGGATAATGAACCTAGCATCCACATAGCAACTGAGAAAAATCTTTTCTGAGATTACAATTTTATTAATTTCCCAATGAGAGACTGGAAAACACAATCTCAGAGGAGTGGCAGGTTTGTTTGGCTACAAGAGGACAAGGAACAGAATTAGTTTTAAAATTTTGCTTTTGAGAGCGTGATGTCTTACACATCAACATGGGGACTGGGTAAAGCTTGCAAGTCTGAAACTGGACTGCATTTGCGCGTTCAAAAAACAGAGCATGCGCTGGAGACTGTGGGGAAGCTGCTGGGTAGTAGGACCTACCTCCACTTTACAGCTCCGCTGTGGAAGGGCGGGGTCTGAAACTCTACAAGGATCGATAACAGTTTCAATCAGAAACCATAAAGACGGCTCAAAGCTTGGAGATGAGTGCCAGTTCTATCTTCTTAAATGGGCTAGCCAACTAGCGTGCTTTCTGACCCTGCAGTCTACCATCAAGGGGAGCGTGTATTTTGATTATGTGAATATTTGTACATGGCCCCCAATTTAAGGGCTTGTATCATGCTTTTTGTTAAAAGAAGATTGCTTAACACTTAAAGATCAGAATCAAGCTTTTAAAAATGATGCTAAAAATTTAGGATGTGGTCTTGACTTAGCGGTATGTGAGAAAAAGTCATCGAGTAGGTGGAAATTCATCTACACATCCAAATGTGTATTAAACAAAGGGACTATGTCGAAGTTAGACTTAGGGAAATGTGATCCAAGACTGGCACATTCCTAGAGACACCACTGACACGCAGTGAAAACGGCAAACTTGTTTTTGCTCCACGAAGTGGCAGGGAGGAAAATTGGGCATCAGAGGTGTAAGGAAGGGGTGGATGAATTGCCTGTGAAGTTTGGTCAGCTGCCCACGGGTCCCAGTTAGGTCTGTGTGGGGTCATTCTTTGCTGAGCCTGATCAAGTATCCTCTAGAAGGAACAGAGAAGCTTTTTATCAGGAGGTGAGGAGAAAAGGAAACATAAATGTCAGTCTTTTCAAATTCAGGGCAGTCCTCTGTTTGTAAGGCACCCCGGTAGCATTCCACAGGCCACCCTCAGCTCAGGTTTTCTTTCTTCTTTCCTTTATAAATAATTTGGCTCAATAACTACACAGAGCTCCAAGAACGGTGGAAATGTTGCTCGTAGCCCAATCTTGTTCTCTGGGAAAAGAGACCACAGGCAGGCTGCCCCCAGTTTATGAAAGGGCTGTATTTTAAATGTTCCTTGGAATATAAATAGTTTAGTACTTGGAATTTATTCTCGTAGAAACCATTCTATAAATAAGATTTATTTCCCTTGAAAGGTTTCAAGAATCTATTTAACTTGTATTGTTCCGCAAGCATGGTTTCAGTCACATTATCTTAATTAGTTACCTATCAGTTCATTTTTTAAAAATAATCAGGCTATTCTTTTCTTTCACAAAGTTGGAGATGTATATTGTGATATGAAGTTTATAGTATTTGAAAGTAACTTTCCCATACTGCTGAGAGACCGCCATTGCTAAAGATGGCGCCAAGAACAAGAAACGAATCTATCTATGATCTATGGATCTATGCCTTTTCTTAGACCTAGTTATCTAGATACTCAGAATCTCAAGACTGTAGGAACACAAATGTTCTTAAGTGCGTACCCCACACTCCATGATTCCTCCCAGCTCCTATAAGCTTTGTACGGCCCTGTAACTTTACGATCATGTGACAGGAAGTAATTTGATCAAACATCTTCTTCAGAGGGCCCATCAAGTAGGAAGCCGGAAGATTAAGTCCAACATGGTATTTTATTTGACCTACATAGAATTTTTAAATATGGAATTAATGGACTGACATTTTAAAATTGGACAGATCTCACAAAGGAATCCAGATTTCCAACTTCTCTTAATAAATCGGAAGATGGGCAAGATCAGGCCTACATTTTCAATGTTCTTTAGTAGCCGAATGGTCATTCAACAATTACTCAATGCCTGTTGTGCTTTTCAGGGGCAGTGCTCCTCCCTATGTTGTCACCTTCCCCACTGTGCCTCCTCATCTGACAGTAGGTGGTGCTCCCTGCCTTTATATTAACAGACTTCCCTGGAAGCATTTGAATTCCATTCTCAAAGGGTAAACAAGTGCTATTTCCTCTCTTGTGGGTAGTGGGAGACTGGCCATAAGTGTGGGCCTTTTTTTTTTTTTTTTTTAAATGAGAGGGAGAGAGAGTGAGAGCTCACGGGAAAGGGAGAGAAAGAATCCCAAGCAGACTCCTGCTGGCTGCGGAGCCCAATGAGAGTTAGATCTCACGACCCTGAGATCAGGACCTAAGCCAAAATCAAGAATTGGGTGCTTAAGTGACTGAGCCGCCCAGGCGCCCCTGCATGGGCCATTTTTGAAACCAGGAGTATATGTACCTGGAATGTCTTCTATTGTCTAACAATAGATCACTAGTAAAGATTCACAACCTTGCTCATTTATTAGACTTCTAAGAAAATGGGAAATGCTTTAGAAACTAACACACCGTATGAGTGCTTGTTCCAGAAATAAGGACATAGATCATTAAAAAACATTTTTCTTTGGTACCAACATTCTGATTTGTATACTTTGATATACTTCATATTTTCATCTTTCCTTTAAAAAACTTATCTTCAAAAATGAAAGAAAAGATCAAAATGATTATATCTGATCCAAAAAGGGGTTTCGAGTGGCCTTAGGCCACCATGATGTAGATCACGCTTTCCAAGCCAGGTCTCCGACCAGGTGCGTATGCCACGCAAACACGTACTCAAAACCGGCTTTCTGCGTCCCACCTTCTTATCAGATCAGCACTGGAAAACTCTAGCATACACAAATTCTGGAGCCTCCCCTTAAATGTTATTCAAACAATCTAAACGAAAGTAAACTCTCCACTCAGTTAAACCCCTAAGGGAAGCACTACTACCTACCTATCGTAGCTGACATAATACTCCCTGTATGTTTTCACCAGATAAGTATTAGGAAAACAAACACTTTAATCCAAACAGGATTATTTAGGTTAAATTCCCTAATTTGAACAGTCTCTTCCCATACCTCCGACCACTGGATAAAATCTCTATCTTTCCACTGTCATGCCTTTGCCCTTGGTTTCCCCAAGATGCTCCCCAAGTGTTCTCATGAATATGAGGTAAAGCTATCCTCCATGTGTTTTCTCAAATTGCAGACATTGAAATATGACCAGCTCTAGGCCCAGGTGACTATTGCCATCTGCTGCAGTGTGATTCTTCTCACAGGATCTCATTTATCCCTCGTATATTCATTAGGAGCATACAACACACCGGACGCTTTGGGCGGGGGGATGAGGTGGTACACAAAACCGAAAATTCTAACTTGCAAGGAGTGTACATTCTAATGAGGAGTGTCTAACAATAAACAAATGAATAAAATATATTAGTTCCTTTAATTATAAGTTCAAGAGGAGAACAAAAAGAAGAGAAGGAGGTGGGGGAAGGTGCTGTTATCAAAAGGAAATCAAGGAAGGCCTCTACTGAGAAGGTGACATTCGAGTAAAGATAGGAGGTAGTGAGCCAACAGTCATACAGAGAAGGGGTATCAAGAAAGCTACACAGGCCAATTATGATCCATCACCTATTGTTTCACATTCCTTGAGCTGAGAATAGTTTCCACATATTTTAATTAAAGGAAAAAAGAGTGTTTTGTGCCACATCAAAATTATAGAAAATTCCAATTTCAGTGTCCATAAACAAAATTCTCTTCAAACACAGACATGCCCATTTGTTTGGGTACACTGATGGCTGCTTTCACAGTACGACGGCAAAGTCGAGTTGGTGCAACAGAAATCTGATCTGCAAAGTTGAAAATATTTACTATTTACTAGTTGACCCTCTACGAGAACACTTCCTGACTGCTAGAGCAAGAATATTCCAAGATGATCTTTCATTTTTATGCCATTTTTTAGTATCTACAGACTTTCAAGTCAGATCTTAATTATAAATTTTATCCTTTGTTATTCATCTGTATTGAGCTAATTTAAGGTTTTACCTTGAATTAAAACTTTCTGGTATTAATATTATGACCCATTATTTAGTTTCGGTTACAAGTAAGTGGTATGCCTTTGCCCATCTTCGCTTTCATCCTTTTTAACTCAGGTGTCAATGCTTTTCAGCCAAAGAGACCAGAAACTCACCTATAGTTAACAAAGTTGGAATGGGGGAGACCACACACCATGGGGAACAATGGAGTGTCTCAGTAAGAGGGTGTTAGCAAGATTTTGGTTCTTTGGAAGAAGGCTCATGGAAGAGGTCTTGGCTAAGGATTAGATGATGCCACACAGTGGAGGAAATTTTATAATTTTATCTTAAAAATTCTTATCTATGTAATAAAAAGAATGAAATGAGGCTAACCTGTAAGTGATGAAATGGCAGGAATCACTCATATTAATCATTTTAAATCTGGGAGGGAAAGGTCTGGGTATTTTTGTGGTTTGGTCAATGTTCTCCTTTTTTAAAAATCTGTGTTCAGGCATGACTGTATGGTAGATTTGTTTTGGTCCTGATCTATATGGTGACCAACTGGCTTTGTCATGCTGGTGTTTCATGGAATTGTTACGTTCAGTAGAAGAATATTGTAGATTACTTCTGAGGACAAGTCTAGATCCTTCTAGCAACACTATGGTCTACATGATATATATATATATTTTAAAGACGAATAAGAATTCTTTATGCAAGCTAGTCCTTAAAAATGGATAAATATAGACATTTCCAAATAACCAAAGACAGAGAATTCACTGCTAGCAAACTTGCCTCGTAAGAAATACTAACGGAAACCCTTCAGGTGAAAAGTAAATGGTATCAGACAGTAAGTTAAATCCATGAAGAAATTATGAGCACCATTAAAAGTATTACTTAACTAAATATAAAGCAAAGTCTGAATATATTTTCTCTTCTTTTGACTAATACAGAAATGTGCAATAAAAAATGATGAAACTTTTATAACTTCTAGCATAAGGATAAGAGAAGGGAGGGAGCTATATTGGAATATAGTTTATTTCATTTGAAGTTAGTATTCATCTGAAGCAGATTTTTTTTATTTGTTTAAGATTTTATTCATTTATTTGACAGAGAGTTAGAGAGACAGCCCAAGCAGGGGGTGTGGCAGCAGAGGGAGAGAGATAAACAGGCTCCTTGCTGAGCAAGGAGCTTGACTCAGGGCTCTAACCCAGGACCCTGGGATCATGACCTGAGCCCGAGACAGATGCTTAATTGACTGAGCCAACCAGGTGCCCCTGAAGCTGATTAAATTAAATGTATATTATAAGCCTCAAGGAATGATTGAAAAACTAATTCCTCCAAAACGATTTTTTTGGCGATACCCTAAATAAACCTATTTAATCCAACATAAGACAGTAAAGGGAGAACAGCAAATAGCAAAATGGCTGACATAAACTCAGACTTATCAGTAATTGCACTAAACATAAATGCAATTTTCCAATCAAAATGCATAGGTTCACAAAATCGAGACCATATAAATATGATACACTTATACTCTCTCCCCAAGAGAAATTCAGTTTCCAATGACATAAAGAGACTGAAAGTGAAAATATGAGGCAGGCTCTATCGGGCTAACAGTAACCATAACAGAGCTCTAATGGCTGTGCCAGTATCAGAAAGAAAATACACAGTTTCAGACCAAAAAACGCTAAAATGGTCAATTCAACAAAAATACAAAATATATAAACATATGAATCTAACACACTATCTCCAAAAAACAAGTTTAAAGAAGTGACAGAATTGAAGGGAGAAATAGAAATTTCAGTAATAAATTGGAGATATCAATATTACACTATAATGAAGAGAGCAACTAGAGAGGAAATTAGCAGAGAGATAGACTTGGGCAACACTATCAACCAAACTTACCTAATAGATACCTCTAGAACACTCCAACCACTACACAGAACATACAGTTTTCAAATGAAGATGGAACATTCTCTAAAATAAACTACATACCAGACCGTGAATCATGCCTCTGTAAGGTTTTAAAAATCAAAATCATACAAAGTATGATTCCAAATCAACAAGAGAAGGAAATTCGTGGAATTCACAAATATTAGAAATTAAACCACATACTTCTAAATAACCCATTATGTTTTTATAGAAAAGACCCACAAAAGCTAGGTCTATACAGATGCAATGTAGATTAGTGATTACCAGGAGCTGGGAATGAGAAGCAGGCTCTACTGCAAATGGACATTAGGAATATTTTTAGACAACGGCAATGTGTCCACACGAGACTGCGGTGATGGTTGGGTACTTACGTAAACTTAAAAAAAAAAAAAAAACCTCATTGAATTCTAAGCTTAAAATGGGGGAATTTTATGGCACATAAGCCATATGATATAGAACACTTCTAAATAATCCATACCGCAAAGAAGAAATCAAAAGGGAGCTTAGGGTTTTTCTCTAAATAAGAATGTAAAGATAACACACCAAAATTTCTGACATGCTGTCCACACTTATGGGGGGCTTTACAGCAGTAAGTGCCTATACTAGAAAGGAGTAAGGTATGAAGTGACTTAAGTTTCCACATAGAAGCTAGAAAAGGAAAAGCCAATTAAACACAACTCAGGAAGATTAAAGACAGTATTATCAGAAGGAAAGAAGAAATCAATAAAGTGGAACACAAAAAAATAGCAAAAAATAAACCAAGTGCTGGTTCTTTGAAAAGTTCAATAAAATTGATAAGCACTTGGCCAGATTGAAAAAGAAAAGGGCATCTACCACAGCAGAAATGAAGTGGCATCAATACATATTGTGAAGACATTAAAAGGTTGAGAAAATATGGAAAACTTTATGGAAAAGTCAAAAACTTACGAAATAAATTCCTTGAAATACATACACCAAAGCTCACCGGAGAGGAAACAGATACCCCAAGTAGACTTACATCCATTAAAGTAATTTAATTTATAATTTAAAAGGAAAAGTCCATATCTAAGTTGCTTCAATAAATTCTACTAAACATTTAAGAAAGAATATCAATTCTACACAAAATTCTACACAAAAATCAGACAGAGACATTGCCAGAAAATAGAAGACTACTATTTCTCATGAACAGATTTTCAACACAATAAGATATATTAAAAAGCTTAGAAATCATGAGAAACTTCGGTTTTCCCCGTAATGTCAGGCTGAGTTCATGTTCAAGGAAGAAAGAGTAAAATCTACGAATATAATTCACAGGATTTGGTAACTAAAAAGAGAGAAACCATATGATCATCTCAATTGTTAGAGGAGTATTTGACAGACTACAAGACGTATTCCAAATATTTAAAATCTCAGCAAATTAGAGATAGAAGCGAACTTGCACAAAATGATGAAGCACATCTACAGCTAAAAATCACAATGAATGTGAGACACTGCGTTGTTCTCCCCAAGTACATGCCAAAGCTGGAACAATTTGAACAATTAAATGCATAATACTGGAGGACTAACCAAGGTATTAAAACGATGTGAAGCCCTCAGTTTGCTTCACATCGTTTTTTTATACTTTGGTTCGTCAGGGGGGTGGGGGTGGGGGAATGGGCTAGCCCGGTGATGGGTAGTAAGGAGGGCACGTATTGCATGGTGCACTGGGTGTTATACGCAACTAATGAATCATCGCACTTTGCATCGGAAACCAGGGATGTACTGTATGGTGACTAACATAATATAAAAAACCATTAAAAAAAAAACAACGTGTGAGTCCACAGTAATAAATGATTATGTAAATAAATGCATACAGAATAAAAGATGAATCTCCCGTACAGGACACTTCCAAGTAACTGACAGAGACATTATGTCCTTAAAAAGGTGGAACACAACGCACCACGCTCGAGTTCAGGCGACACTCAGTGACTTGCCTCTACACCACAGTATATAAGGGAGGGAAAGTGACTTGTCGGAGACACAAACTGAGAAACACTATCTTAAATAGGTGATCAAAATGAACATTAGCGGTAGTTACTAGCTATGTTTTTTTGATATGGTAGACTCAGAAGCACTTCACCTCTGTGGTTTTTTTTTTTAAGATTTTATTTATTTATTCGACAGAGATAGAGACAGCCAGCAAGAGAGGGAACACAAGCAGGGGGAGTGGGAGAGGAAGAAGCAGGCTCATAGCGGAAGAGCCTGATGTGGGGCTCGATCCCAGAATGCCAGGATCACGCCTTGAGCCGAAGGCAGACGCTTAACCGCTGTGCCACCCAGGCGCCCCCACCTCTGTGCTTCTATTCTGGAAATCCTCAACTATAGTGTAACCATGAGAAACCATCACATAAATCAAAATGAGACACTGTCTAAAATACCTGAGAAGTCCTTCTCAAAAATATCAAGGTCATCAAAAACAAGGCAAGGTTGAGCCAGAGTTACAGTTCAAAGAAACTGAAAGAGATAGAACTAAATGTAATGTGATATTCTGGATAGGATCTCAGAAAAAGACATTAGGGAAAAACTATGGAGTTTAGTCAATAAACAAAAACAGGGAACAAATTACTGATACATGCAACAATGTAAGCATGATGCTAAGTGAAATAGATAAGACACAGAAAACTATACATGGCATCATTCCATTTGTATGGCATTCTAGCAAAGTTGTAATGACAGTCACAGCAGAATGAGTCCCAGCGGCAGGAAGTAGGGGGATGGGGCTGATAGCACAGGGACACTAGGGAATTTTCAGTCATGGAAATGTTCTACATGATGAATCACTACCACAGTAGTTACTAGAATACATACATTTGGCAAAATTGGTGACTTTTTATACATTAGATTTTTTTTTAAGGTTTTATTTATTTATTTGACAGAGAGAGAGAGAGACAGCCAGCGAGAGAGGGAACACAAGCAGGGGGAGTGGGAGAGGAAGCAGCAGGCTCCTGGTGGAGCAGGGAGCCCGATGCAGGGCTTGATCCCAGGACCCCGGGATCACTCCCTGAGCCCAAAGGCAGAGGCTAAATGACTGAGCCACCCAGGCGCCCCTGTACATTAGATCTTAATAGGACTGTTTAATAGCCTTTTTGTTGTCTTTAAAGTTCTTAACATTTAGTCATTTTCACAGCTGTTCGTAAGGAAACATCCTTACATAAATGGCTGTGGAACAAGAAACATTTTTAAGTAAGGAGAAATATTTGCAATTACATAGCATTTTATCCTTCCCACAATGATGTCACCGTCATTTTCTGTTTTTACCCTTAAAACATCACAAGCCAGGACAGGTGTTACTACCTCTGTTTTACTTATGTTTTTTAAAGATAAGAGATTCAATTATTTTTGCAAAATGATAAGGCCAACAAATAACATATCTGAGACCCAGAGTCAGGTTTTCTGAATCACAATTCAATATTCCGACGTGTTTAAATACTGCTGCACTAAAGCCAGCAATTCATTCACAATTGCTCATTTTGTGATCAGAGATGTATTTGTTAAACAGCGCTACCACCTGCTGGTAAGTTTTCCAATAACGCACATAATGGCAGATTTTAAAAAGGCCCGGAAATAAAAGGATAACCAATACCATTTATTATCGCAACTCCACTTATCTACTGCATTTTGAAACTGTACTTCCTATCGTGATACCATAGCCGCTTCGGCACTGCTTTGTAAAGTAGCTCGATGACTCCTCCAAGAGTAAGCGTCCCAACATTTCTTTTCTTAACTTTGAATTGGATTAATTTCGCCTACTTGGTGAGAGGGTTCAGAAGACACAGCTTCCACCAGTACAGCGAGAAATCACCTTGGGAGGGGAGTCTCAGCATCCTTGAAGAGCTCTACAATTGCTCCGCTCTGCAGACAGAACGCGCAGTGCGAAGTGCGGTCACTGACATGGGAAATCTAAACAGTGGGAGTCACGTGATCATGGGAAGGCAAGGGCCAAATGGCGGGTCTCAACCACCCAGGACAAGGTGGAATGGTTACCGTCATGGATTTGAGAGTTGTTCTAACAGCAATCACAATAGTCTGACTTTGTAAACCTAGGATACTGGCCAGCTACTTTGAAGTGTTCTTACAAGTAAAATAGACCAGAAACCTATTAAATTCTTACTAAATCTGTATAACCAAAGAAGACATAGGTTAAATGAACAAAAGTCTAAACTGAATCACAGAGAAGTAAGGCTCCTCGTTTCCAGGGGTAAAGCAGGTTATAAACCTAAACCCGTTGATGAGGGGAGGCCAAGTTCACTACAGCAAGGACCCCACTATACTACCAAAAATTGATACTGTGTTAATATTTCATCCAGCCTTCGTTAAAGGGACCTATGGCCTTTTACCAGACTAACTGTACACTGGGGGAAAAGAAATGATCAGAACTTTCAGTAACTACTAGACACTGGCTCTGAAATGGCACTAATTCTGAGACTGAAAACGTTACTGCAGCCCACCAAAGGACTTAGGAGGTCAGGTGATCAATGGAGTTTTCCCTTTGGTCCATCTCTCAGGTGGCCAGTGGTCCTGAATCAATCCTGTGAGTATTCCCCCAGTTTTAGAAAATATAATTACAATAGACTGACCTAGCAACTGGGAGAAACTCCAGACCCCAAAAATGCCTGACCTTTGGAGTGAGGGCTCTTATGGTAGGAAGACCCGAGTGAAAGCCATTAGAACTGCCTCTACGTAGGAAAATAAGGCAAAAGAAATAGGACATTCCTGGAAGGATTGTAGGGACTTGAAAGAAACAGATTCCCACACCAAATGCTGACTCAACTTTCCCATGTGCCCTGGGCAGAAGACGAACGGTTCTTAGAGAACAAGGGATTATTCTAAGAGTAACTAGGTGGTGACTCCAACTGCAGCTGCTGTACCAGATGTCATTTCATTACTTGAGCAAATTAACACATCCCCTGGTACCAAATATTCAGCCATTCATTTGGAAAACAGCTCTTCCTCCAGCTCTGTCCACAATGCCCATCAGAATTTTTTTTTTCAAGTGGCAAGGCTAGTAACACACCTTCACTGATGTAAATCTATGATAGCTAGTTAATCCTGGTCCTACCTCAGTTGTATATCACAACTCTTCATAATTTACTTCAGAGATAGTGACCCCTTTTACATTCTTTAAGGTAGCACGTTGGTCTATTATACTGATGACAATATATTGATTATACCTAGAGAGCAAGAAATAGCAACTAGTTTAGAATGGTGATATCTGATCACCACACCATAAAGTTGCGTGTGCACAGCAAGACTCCAGAATCAAATGGAAATCGTATACACATGACTGCCCTGAGCAGATTCTGAAGGTACAAGTAAGTTATAAGAAGTGGCTCAAAACCCCCTGATCAGTACTCCTGCTACACCGTCTTCTCTCTCCAAGCCTGTATCTAGGGCCTCATATGTATTTCCTTACTATCACTGATACAAGACTAGAGTTTAGTTTAAAATGGTTCTGCACAGGGACGCCTTGGTGGCTCAGTCAGTTAAGCATCTGCCTTCTGCTCAGGTCATGATCACGGGGTCCCAGGATTGAACCCCACATTGGGCTCCTAGCTCAGTGGGGAGCCTGCTTCTCCCTCTCCCTCTGTCCTCAGCTCATGCTATCTCAAATAAATAAATTTTAAAAATCTTTAAAATGGTTCTACATGAAATGCAGGTCCTACCTTCAAGTTGACAGCTGCAACACCACAGCTCTCTGTGGGATAGCCCTGAAAGAAAATGGCGAAGGGAATCCTCTCCATGGGCAGGGCACACGGTTTCTCACTTTGCTTAGAAGGAGAAATGGACAGATAGGCAATTACATACCACTTCATGGGCTGTGGCAGTAGCTGGCTGAATGGTCAGGGATTTGGAAGAAATTTAATTAGAAAACTCAAGACAAGAAAATTTGGGGATGAAATACAGGGCTAGACCTCTTTGGGGAAAAAAAGAAAGGTATTTTTGTCCCATGTAAACTCTCACCAAAGAGTGCCGTGAACAGCAAAGGATTTCAATAATCAAGCAGCTAGGATGACCTGGTGACCTGTTCTGTAGATACCAGTCAGCCTCTTTCCCCAGTCGCATCCGTCAACACCCAATGGGCTCATGAATGAAGCGGCCATGATGGCAGTAGTGTGGGTATGAACAGGATTGTGCATATGGACTTCCACTCACTGAGGCCAATCTGGCTATGACCAGCACTGAGTGCCCTATCTGCCAGCAGCAGAGACCAAATCCAGGCCACCCACAGAGCACCACGCCCTTACCTGGTCAGCCATTAGCAGGTTGATTACACTGGACCACTTTCATCATGAAAGGGGTATGTCTTGTCCTTACTAGAATAGACCCTCACTCTGGATATGGACTTGCCCACCCTCCATTCAATGCTTCTGGCAAAACTACCTGCCATAGATTTACAGAACGCCTCATCCATCATCAGAGTATTCCACACAGCAATGCTTTAGATCAAGGAACTATTTTTACAGCAAAAGAAGTGCAGTGATGGGCCCATGCCCACAGAGTTCGCTGGTCTTACCACGGTCTTCACCACCCCAAAGCAGCTGGCCAGAGAGAAGAGAATAATGGCCTTTCGAAGACTCAGGGACAGGGCTATTTAAGTAGCAATTCCTTGCAGGTCTGTAAGAAGGTTCTCCAGCAGGCTCCATATGCTCTGAATCAATATATGGTGCTACCTTTGCAAAAGCCAGGATAAACAGGTCCACAAATCAAGTGGTAGAAATAGCAGTGGGACCACTCAGTAGGACTCCTGACACCTACTAGCAAAATTTTTGCTCTGTGTTCTTGAGATAATATGCTCTGCTGGCCTAGCAGTGTTATTTTCCCAGGAAGAAAATCCACCGGGAGACATAACAATGAATCCATTTAACTGGGAGTTAAGCCTGCCACTGGCTGGCCACCTTGGGCTCTTCAGGTTTCGGAATCTACAGGCCAAGAAGGGAGTTTCACTGTTAACTGGGGTAATTGATCTACTACCAAGAAAAAAACTGGGCTACTGCTCTGTAGTGGAGGCGAGGCAGAGTATGCCTGGAACACAGGCGATTCCTTAGGGCCTCCCTAACAGTACCACGTCTTGTGAGGAAGGTCGATAGGGAACTACACTAACCCCATCAAAGCGGGAGTTCTAACTACCCAAATACCCAACACATGAAAAACTGGGTCACCTCACCAGTTAAAGAACCAAGACCAACTGAGGTGCTTCCTGAAAACAGAGAGAATACAATCTGATGAGGGCCTAAATAGAATAAAAGGCAGAGGAAGGAAGGATTCGCCTCATTTTCCTGCCTCATTAGCTGAGCAGAGACATCCCATCTCATCTCTCTTAGTCTCAGACCAGACTCATATCATCAGCATCTCTGCTTCTCAGGCCTTCAGACCAGGAATGAATAACACGACCAGCTTTCCTGGCTCTCTGGCGTGCAGACGGCAGACTGTGAGGCTTCCTAGCTTGCATAACCAAGTGGAGCTAATTTCTATTCATAAACTTCCACATATTGACACCCACACACATATATACATATCCCATTGTTTCTGTTTCTTTGTGGAACCCAAAGTTAAAGTAGGTTTCTCTTCTGAACATTCTAATTTTGTCATTTCTTAAAAGGAATCAGAAAAAAAGTGTTCTTTCAAGGAAGCACCCCAAATGATTCTTAAGATGAAAAAAGTTGCAAAGCTCAGACTTAAGCAAACAATTCATACTGTTTCCACCCACAGTTGACTTAGCCAGTCTGATCAAGTCTAAGAATCCTCCCCAAATTCAGTTCTTATTAAGAGAAATATGGGGGCTATAGCCGAATCTGATAATTAAATTTCTGAAAGAACCTTCCATTGTGGACATCATCTTGCCAATGTAAAAATTTTTCGATAGCCGTAACATTTATCTATGGAAGACAAGCCAATGTAGTAAGTGAATTTTCACAAATGAAAATACTGGGAAAATTTTGTTTTATTTAGTCAGCATTGTCGCCATTCCAATTAGTTATCTCACCATCCTACAGAATGGTTAACAAAAATTAACCTCACCAAATAAAAAAGAAAAACTGCCAACATCGGTGGATTTAGCAAAGTAATATTTGAAGTGTCTTCAAGATTTTTTATCATAATCCTTTAATTTACCCACTTTCAGAGTCTAACTGAACAATGTGAGTGCAGAAAGGTAACAACCAGGAGAAATGTAAGAGCTTCCCAGCTGTAACTGCACTAGTAACAGTTTCTTGGGCCCATCATACCAAACTCAGGGGAGTTCATTTTACTGACTGGTCCCAAGTATTAAAATTCAAGGGAAAAAAATTAACAAGTCTCCATTTGAACCACACAAGAAAGAGAAAAACTCTTGATCTTGGATTCCATATTCCTGCCAAATATATTAGGTCTCTAAATTCACAGATGATAAGCAGTTATTTCTAGTTTCATAATAAAAAATCGTGTCTCTTCATATTGCTTGCCTGTTTTAAATTCTTTCTGCAGAGCCCTTAGGTCACACTGAATAGCAATAAATTTGACCAAAGCAGAAAGCTAGTCATCCTTTTTTTCTGTTCTCTCTCTCACTTTCAAAATCCAACCTATTTCCAACATTCTCCTTTTTGCCTCCTAAGCATCTTGGAGTCTGCAGAGTTCTCTCCATCTCCATTGCCATCCAGCAGCCCAAATCCCCATGCTATCGGACCAGGATTACTAACACACCCTGCTAAAAACAAACTTCCTATGAGTCATCTTGCTCCTGTCCCGGTATTCTCTCTTCTGAAATCACAGCTCTCTTTTCAGAACACAAATATTGATCATATTTTATGCTCTGCTTGAGATTCCTCAAACCCTTACTATTTCCCTCAGGAGACTGCTGTTTAAAGTGTGGACCTTGAAACTGCAGCATCAGCAACACCCAGGAGCTGATTAGAAATGCAGGAGAGCGAGCTCCACTCTAAAGCCAGGGAGTAAAACTCCATGTTCGAGTAACATTCCCAGGTGGTCTGAATGCACATTACAGTTTAAAAGCCACTGCATCAACATGGATGACACTGGAGGAGATAATGCTAAGCGAAATAAGTCAAGCAGAGAAAGACAGTTATATGGTTTCACTCATTTATGGAACATAAGAAGTAGGAAGATAGGTAGGAGAAGAAAGGGAAGAAGAAAGGGGGGGTAAACAGAAGGGGGAATGCACTATGGACTCTGGGAAACAAACTGAGGGCTTCAGGGTTGGGCGGGGAAACGGGATAGGACAGTGATGGGTAGTAAGGAGGGCACGTATTGCACGGTGCACTGGGTGTTATATGCAAGTAATGAATCATGGAACACTACATCAAAACCTAGGGATGTACTGAACGGTGACTAACATAATAAAAAAAATATTAAATAAAATAAAAGCCACTGCATCAGGATCCAATCCAAAGTTCTTCCCAAGTCCAGGAAGGGTCCTCATGAAGGAGCCCCCATGTGCCTTTCCTGCTGTTGCTCCTGACAAGCCCCACCCACCCAATGAAGACGCGATGAGGTCCCCGCCATCTTTTCCATACCATCCAAACCCCTTGCTTGCTGACCTTTTTAATCTTTTAAAAATTATTCCCCCAGCGGCGCCTGGGTGGCTTAGTCGTTAAGCGTCTGCCTTCGGCTCAGGGCGTGATCCCAGGGTCCTGGGATCGAGCCCCACATCGGGCTCCCTGCTCTTCTGGGAGCCTGCTTCTTCCTCTCCCACTCCCCCTGCTTGTGTTCCCTCTCTTGCTGGCTGTCTCTGTCAAATAAATAAATAAAAATCTTTAAAAAATAATTATTCCCCCAAAGAACTTTACCTGGTAGATTGAAATAGATGTTTCAACTAGATACTGTAATGACCCTTTCTATATCCTTATCCTAGAACATCTCTCAGTATTGCATTAGTATGCGTCCCCCAGACTACTCTAAGCACCCCAGAAATAGAAACCTAGTTTAAATCATTTGCTGTTGTGTGTGTGACACCAAAAGATAGCATCTATTCACACACAATACATATGTGTTCAAAAGTTGAAAGGGGGAAAAAGGTTATCTCATAGCCTACTTGGATATCTTTTTTTTTTTCATGCCAAACTATGTACAAGAGCAACGTTGTGGGTTGTTTTTGTTTTTAACTTAAAGGAAACCTAATTCTGGAAACTGAGGCTGAAGGTAGAACATACTCAGACCGTCACTTGAGGGCAGTTAAGGAAGAGGAGGCAATCCGAAAGGTAGGATCTCAGAAGGAAGAGAAAGCCAAAGCCAGGGAAACTGTCTGGGAAGTTGTTAAACTGGACGTGGCCGTCAACACGGGCACTTACGTGCACATCGATGGGAAAGATGCGGAGTAAATTATATGGGAGCAAGCTGGTTTTCCGTGGGACAGAGAGCATACAAAAATTCACCGAGTCAAAGAATAGGGCTGATAAGTAGAAGTCTGCAACCTTAAGAAATGATCGTCCAAGGAGTGAAGAACCCAATAGTTCGGAACGTTATGCTTTTCTGTTCTCTTTCGAGGATCTTTTCTCTTCCTCCCCATCTCCTTTATTTCATCTATAGTTTCCTTTGTCACACTCCAAGTGGCTTGTAGTTTTAAAATGCTGTATACTCTAGAGAGCTATGTGGCTAAGGAATTACGGATTTCCAGAGTGGGTACTAGGAAATCAGTGACAATACACCAAGCTAGTTATTACCAAAGCCTGGACAGTGACTGTGTCAGTGGAGGTGGAGAGGATGGGATACACTTGAGTGACAGTAAAGGGGCAGGGTTGACGAAGGAGATTACGAATGGAAATAGAGGCTCATTGGTGATCTTGTTTAACAATATCTGATAGATCTAATACGTTGCTGAGGGAATTATAAAAACAAAGTATTCTCTTCCTAAGCCACGGCTCAGCAAGGAGGACATAATTCAGGTAGAGCATAAAGATCGTGAAGCCTAATGGTGAAGAGCCAGGCAACTTCTAGTCCACAGTCTCTCGGGCTCTCCTTGGGCTACAGATTACTTCCCATGTCACGGTGCAGCGATGGGAGCTGAATATAATACTGACCAAGGAAAATGAAGTTGGTGGTGATTCAAGGTATTATAATCTTTTTTTTTTCTTTCTATTCCTCAACTGAAATATTTCTACGGAAAAAACACAAAGTCTGGTAAGTACGTGACTTAGAGAAAAAGTTGAGTGGGGAGTACATTGTCTTCAATGCTCAGAAGAGAATTCTGTCTAAGCCAACTTGAAAAAGCTGTATTAAAAAAAAATAATAAAATAAAGGCATCCCAGAAACCACACTCTGACTGCACACATGTGATCCTGGAGGACTTAGTCTTCCCAAACGAAACTGTAAGAAAGAAAATTCAGGTGAAACTGGATGTTAGTCAGCTCGTTAAGGTTTGTTTAGATAATGCATGGCAGAACGACGTGGAACGTCATGTTTCAACTGTTTCTCAGTCTGTAAGAAGGTCGGACCCGAGGATGTTCATTTGAAATCCCCGGAATTTCAGCTGTAAACAAACATGACAAAATATCCTTCACCTAAACATAACAGAACAAAAAACCCCGCAGAAACATTTATATAAAGGCAATTTCACAGCCCAATTTCAAAGACATCCCAGAAATAAAAGGAGCTTTTTTCCCAGGAGATTGATAAAGGCCGAAATAAGCTAAAACATATTCATCCCATATAGACTCTTGTTCCAGAACGTATCACTAAGGTATGTTTACCTACAACTACTTAGTACCTAAGAGAGGGACTTGCAAATACTTACGTCAGCATTTACATCATTTTGCCTTATTCTTTTTATACTGCCAAGAAAATAGCAGCAGAGAGATCTTATTAACACCTCTGTAACACCCCATTAATATCATGTGCACTCAGCACAGACCAAAAGCCAACTCTGGAAAGAAGGACCAAGCCCTGAGGTAAGGCCTACTTTAAATGTAACCTAAAACAAATTAAAACCAAGCCCTGAAAGATCACCAAGGAATATTTTGAAGATTTACTTCCTAAGAGGGGCTTGAGAAACACCCTGAGCTTTCCAGAGATTTTTTTTTTAAATATTTTATTTATTTATTTATTTGACAGAGAGAGAGAGCGAGCCAGCGAGAGAGGGAACACAAGCAGGGGGAGTGGGAGAGGAAGAAGCAGGCTCCTGGTGGAGCAAGGGCGCCGGATCCAAAGCCACTCCTCTCGCCGCACAAGTTCAACAAGTCAGACAGGAGCATTTCCTGCTTCCCACAGCCCAGAGGGGTCAGTGGTCAGATGGTTTCAAGGCAGCACCAGTCACTAAAATTTTTTTAAAAACCAGTTTTAGCTAAACATTAAAGGACTGAATTTCATTTCTAATATTATTAAAAGCTTCTGAAATGTAATAATGGAAACCTTTGAGAGAACAAACGAAATCGTGATTGGATAGGACACCAAGAACACAAAAAAGCTCAAAGCCTGACATGTCCACAAATAACCAGCTGACAACATGGCCTCCTCCCACTCTGCCGTACTCCCCCTCACAAGAGCCCACCCCACCTGAGGTGTGTATGCTTGTTTACTTAGTTTTAATTTTGCTTTTGTTTACACCTGTCAATAATGCCAATTAAACACCAAAATGAAGGGGGTGAATGGGTGATCAGGCAAATAGAAGGCACTGAAGTGTAACAGAGCGGGAGGCTTTGTGTAGCCAGCCAACTCAGGCTGCGCCTTTCAGAGTGATGGACAAAATGGCGTTATTCTCGACATCCTGGTCACAGAAACACACCCATGTTCCTCATTCTTCTGTCACTTTTAACTTCACTGTGAATAGGTGTGAGGTTAACTTGTCAACTCAAGTTAAACTTCTAAATGCTTCTGCCAAGATCATGAATTTTAATTACCCTCATGTTTATTTCAAGAATTCCTTTAAAAACAGGAAAAACTCTTGAGCGACTGGCAAGGCATCCATTGTGTTGCCCACAGAGTACAAGTTCAAGACCTATTTTATCTTCCCCATCCTGTGTCCAATGTAGCAAGGAATTCCATAGGTACAAAACTAGTTCCTTAAAACTAATTGGACAGGGCAAACAACTGAGGTTGCAAACAAGACTAGAAGCTGGTGGGGTGGGATCAGATACCTTCTCACCTCTCCAAGCAGGAGACGTCTGCTAAAAGAGGCGCACAAACGGAGTTTCAAACACAGGCTCCTTGGAGCTTTGGCCATCGCTCCAAATGGAATCAGTAGCACTCTCTTGCTGTTTCCATGGAAGTTTGTACCTCCAGAGAGTCTTTCTTTTACCTCATACTTAGGTCTTCCTGTTTCTTCTACTAAATTGTAATCAGCTTTAGTTCAGGGATAATATTTAATTTTCTAACTCTTGCAGTCAATACAGTCCTTTTCACACAGGAGACAGTAAGTGTTCACTGAATAAAAAATGGTGGGTGATGGGACCCTGGCCTGAGGAGCTCCCCAGGCACCAAATGGTCCCACATTGCTTTTTTAAAAGGCTAATTCTTATCTTCTGCAGAGCAAAACAAAACAAAACAAAAAAATTGTTTTATGGTGAAAAGAAAAAAATAGCTTCAGCACCTTGCCTAGGAATCATAAGACACTCAACAACATACAGCACTTCAATGTTCTAAAACTACGTGAAAGATGCCTGCCTCTCTCCACCTAAGAGCATAGCTCGTTCCAAACACGTAATCACTGGTCGTATTCTGAAGGTACTTGTCCAAAATGTGTGCTCGTAACTCATTCTAGTTTTAAAAGACACATAAAGAGAGACTACAAAATGTACATAGACAAGTGTTATGTTTAATCACAATTTAAATGAAGGTAACTTTAAAATGTAGGTATTAGAAATTAAATTATATATGTTTTTACTCTCTATCAACAAAATCCCAGGCATTGGGTTGACTTGCTCAGGTATATAAGAGCATATATTCTCTCAATAAATTCACATTTGTGGGGACACCTGGGTGGCTCGGTCAGTTGAGCATCTGACTCTTGATTTCGGCTGGGGTCATGATCTCAGCGTCATGATCTCAGGGTCGTGAGATAGAGCCCTGAGAGGGGCTCCTCTCTGGCTCTGTGCCTGCTGAGTCAGCTTGGCAGTCTCTCCCTCTGCCTCTCCCCCCTCCCCCCACTTGCACTCACTGTCTCTCTAAAAAATAAAAAAAAAAGTTGGAATTTGCTTTACCCAAAGTCAAGAAAACATTTAAATGACCATCCCAGTTTCCTTGCCTTTAAGAGGTAATGAGAAACTAAGTTCTTAAAAGAAAACCATTCCTTCTTAAAGTAGTTTTGATGAATTAATGAAGAAATTAAATGGTTTTGATAAATGTAACTTACCAGAAAGACAAATTATTTTAGAAATTAGTTAAACACGATCTTTTGCAGCTGGGGGAGCCAGGCAATGTAAAGAAACAGGGGCAGTAATACGTTTTCAGAAGTTAGTAACAAGTTTCTTTTTTTTTTTTTTTAAGAGATTTTATTTATTTATTTGACAGAGAGAGAGAGCACAAGCAGGGGGAGAGAGAGAAGCAGGCTCCCCAGCTAAACAAGGACCCCAACGCGGTACCTGATCCCAGGACCCTGAGATCGTGACCTGAGCCGAAGGCAGACACTTAACCGACTGAGCCACCCAAGTGTCCCTAGTAACAAGTTTCTATCCATAAGTCCTCTTATAAACTCAAAGTGGAGAAGGGGAAGACATTTTTATTATGAATAACCGGCATAAAGAAAAGTATTTTTAATGTTAAAAAACAAAACAAACACAGATAGGTTTATCCCCAAGAGAAGTAGCATAAAGAAAAGGGCCTTGGCAGGAACCGTGTTAGATACGGTCTTGCGAAGTTTGCAGATGCCACAGTGAACATGTCTGGACATTCAAGTGTCTAACTGAGAAGGGAGTGCTTCAAACGTGATAGACACAGATACAGTCCAGCTGAGGTCAATTAGTGTGTATACAAATATATTTAGAGACAAAGAGCTCCAGGTTCAGAGCCCATCAAGAGTAGTAACCCAGGAGAGGGAGCATTTCCATGGCTCCCAGCACCTGAACCCAATACTGGACAGTGGTCATGGAAGTCACAAAGGAGACATGAGTAGAAGGAAAGGGAGAACTCTCACTACAGAGCTTCTGATCTGGGCCTTACAAAATACACTGAAAAAGAAGAGGGTTATTTTATAAGCAGTAATATTGTAGTTTTTTTCATTATAGATTTTTTAAACCTAAAATAGTAACTGTTGAGAAAAATACTCAAGTTTTAGAGATAGGCATATATGTGTCCCTGTGAACTATTAAAGGAATCATTCTATTTCAGCTCTTCGACTTATCTTCTGACACTGTCAGAAAGGACAATACCCAAGCCCTCCCACAATAGTGCTTTGTGTCTCTGCCAGAGAGAGAGCTCAGAGGGAAAAGATCATGTGATCCCCAATCCTGGAAAGACATAAAGCAAAGTTTAAAGGCTGTACCACTTCTTTGGTTAATAGCCTGTAAAAGTTTATGCAATTAATAAAAATGTTGATGTGTGATGCGAGCCCTTTCTTTATCCCTATATACACACATTTTATAGGTCAAAAAAAAATGTAAGAAAAAAAAAATTCCCCAAGAGTCACCTTTCCTCTATCAACCCAGTGAAGTGAAAACATGTGCCACCTGTTTGTGAGTACCCAGAGTATAGGTCCTGCTGTTTCATGGTTATTTAATTATGCAGTGACCATCAAGTTCTCATTTAGTCAGAGCATTATAAAAAGCAATCATCATGAAATCAACACTGAGGCTAAGTTATACCAAGGGGCAGGATTTAGAAAAGTTACATTGCTGTTTTTCCTCTTTGCTGGCCCCTCAGCCTAGCATTCTGGATGGTGGTCAGGAATCACTCACCAGTGAGAATGATGAAGAATTTTCAAGATGTGTTGATGGAACATTGGAATATTCTCAGTTTACCGCGGCCTGCTGGCATTTTTCTCCGTCTGCTTACGGTCTTTATGACAAAGAAGGTTATTTTAAAATCAGAAGACAGTTTTAGAAACACCATGCAATGCAAACGAAGTCCTATTCAGAGGACTGTATGGAGTAGACAGCAGTCATAATCTTGATTGTGTCCTGGATGAGGCACAAATTAAGCAATTCTCCGGAAGTGGTGCATCGGGCAGCGCTGGGAGCCAAGCATGAAACCCAAGACTCTCAACTACTACTTTTAAGAAGCCCACACGCCTGAAAACACTGGCTACCAGCAGGTCACCAGAATGACAACTGTGGAGACACGTAACGAACGAGCAGCCCGAGATGGGCAGCGGAAGCCAGGACAGAAGGGGAGCCCCTTGATGCCGGTGCAAGCGCCTGGCACGGACGCTTGCCTCTCCTCCTCCTTCCCGCGACAGTCGAGGAACACGAAAATGAATGATCGTGTACGCGTGGACAGTTGTGGCTGGTCACCGGGACCTCAGAGACTACCGATTTCCTGCAGCTGTCAAAGTACATGGCAATAGGCTAAGGAAAATAAAGTCCACGAGGAAGCTAAAATGGATGAAAGGGGCAGCTGGTGGCTCAGCCGTGAAGCGTCTGCCTTCGGCTCAGGTCATGATCCCAGGAGCCTGGGATTGAGTCCCACATCCGGCTCCTTGCTCAGCGTGGAAACTTCTCCCTCTGACGGCCGCCTCCCCCTGCTTGTGCCCTCTCTCTCTCTCTCTGACAAATAAATAAATAAATAAAAATCTTTTTTAAAAAATTAAAAAAATAAAAAACAAACAAAATGGAGATGAAAGTCAAACTCCCCAGTGGAACCCCAGACTAGCCTAAGCTCAGTGCATGCAGCAAAGAGCGCATGAAAAAGCAAAATAAAACACAAGTTGTCGCTTGGTGTCTTTCTATAGAGCAAATACGCCACCAAGTACACACAGCTTACCTCCCTCTTTCATCCCAAGCAAGACTCTTTAAGCTTCTTGTAAAGATCTGTACAAAGCTGCCTGGAAAAAGCTATCGTCCTTTTGTGGGTGTGGATACCCCAGAAGAAGTCTTCATTTACAAGGCAATTCTCTGGCTCTGACCACACAACCTGTTAGTCAACAAGACTTACTCAGAGCAAAAAAGACAGACGGACATTACACTCAGGCTTCTCAGTCAGCGAAGAGTCCTGATGAGTAAAGCACATGTACATACAGAACAGAAACCCATGCCGGTCCTTGCTGTCATCACGGGGTTTTTTTCTTAAGATTTTATTATTTTTAAATAATCTCTACACCTAACGTGGAGCTTGAACTCACAACACCAAGATCAAGAGGCACATGCTCTCCAGCGGCCCCAGTTTTTGTTTTTTGGGGTTTTTTTGGTTTGTTTGGGGTTTTTTAAAAGATTTTATTATCACAGGGGAAAAAAATTTTATTATCACCGATTTTTAAAGTTGAGCCAACAGCCACTGATTATGGGCCATATGCAGACACCCAGCAACAAAGAAGAGTAAGAAAAACAAAAGTGAGCTTGATAACAAATAACTCAACAATGAAGAGATTTCTGAAAAATGTAATAAGCTGCCCAGATTCTGATTTATCTTAGCATAGATTGCACCTTACAACTGAAATCTGTTCATCAGACCTAGAATTGAAATGGTCCAAACTGGAATAGGAATCAGCGCACTCCAAAATGACCGCCTTCCAACGAGAATGTCACGACTGAAGTCCATAAATAGAAATGACTGAAAGTTTGGACAGATTTAGCTATTTCTTTAAGAAAAATCAAGGGTTTTAAATAACATTTTTCCCTTTTTTTTTTTTTTACACCAAATTCAAAGGGAATTACACCACGCTCTGATTTTTGAGTAGAGTAACAGAAAGTAAAATTCACCTGACTTGTATGCTTAGAACATAAGAAATGGAATCTTAGCACGTACGGAAATGTTGCAGTTGAGTATACGTGACAATAATGTCCAGTACTTATTGCTTTTCTATCCTTAGCTTCAATCCACAGACAAGGCATAGAAGGTTGTGTGGATAGCAAAAAGAAAATGTGTCTGTGTTAAGTATTTATATTAATTTCTTAAGAATTTGGGGCATTTATTGTCTATTGCCCTGTAACAGAATCTCTCAGCTCTTAGAGGCCAGTCACAGGCCTTAACCATTTGATGTTCTCCTAACACAGGGTTTACTTTTTCAAATCCACCATGAAAATCTCCCTTCTGTCTCATAGAGCAAAAGCAGTCACAGGACAGACTGTGCCATCACCTTCATTGCTGTCCCCTTATATTCACGAGTCCTGCCCTCACTCAAGGCAAAGAGATTATACACAGTACATATACGAGGGGGTAGGAACCTTGGGGTCATTTTATAACTCTGTCAACCACACGTACCAGGGGGCACCTGGGTGGCCCAGTCAGTGAAGCATCTGTCTTCGGCTCAGGTCATGATCTCGGGGTCCTGGGATCAAGCCCTACACTGGGCTCCCTGCTTAGTGGGAAGCCTGCTTCTTCCTCTCCCTCTGCCCTGCTCCCCCTGCTTGTGCTCTCTCTGTCAAATAAATAAATAAATAAATAAATAAATAAATAAATAAATAAAATCTTAAAAACAAAAAGAAAGTGTACCAGTTCAATGTAATGACTAGTTTCTAAAGAATCAAGTAAGAACAACAACAAAAAGAACTTGACTGTAGGCAGACCCGCCAAACACTGCCTAAACCAACGAAGGCGGCTAACATCACCAGGGAGTTCACGGGCAGGTCTTGTGTCCCCAATAATGACATGATGTGGACATTTCACTCTAGTGGTATTCTTCTTCACGTCTCCTAATTCCAGTGTAATCCTGAGGAAAACCATGGTACATTCTCCTCAACACTGAACAGCACTCAAAACCGTCAAGGTCTTTGAAAACAAGGAAAAATGGGCCAACGGCACAGACCATAGGAAAATAAGGAAACACGAGGAGTCAGTTCAATGGTAGTAACCTGTCCTGGAAGCTCAAACAGGAAAGGGACCGAAGCACAGACATCACTGTCATACAAATAAAGTCTGCTGTTTAGTAAATAGAAATGTACCGATGTTGCATTCTCATTTGCGACAAGTAGACAATGATAGTGTAAGACATTAAGAGTAGTGAGAACTGTACAGTCTTTGCAATGGTTCCGTAAAACTAAAACTCAAAATTCGTTCAAATAAAAAATTTGATGTGAGTCACTGGTGTTTACAAATGACATAGTAGAGAGGCAAGGGAAACTGCTTAAAGCTGACTCAAGATATGGGTAAGAATATTAAGTTAGAAATAGAATCAACAGAAAGGATAGCCATCATTTGGGGAGGAAGGTAAACAGGGTGGGTGGGTCCAGTTAAGTGCATGTACAAGGTGTTATCCGTAGTCATTTGTAGAGGGATGGAACTGCTTTGGAAATCAGTCTGGCAGTTTCTACGACACCTCTGTGAATGGACTACTTAAGACCTAGTAATTCCATTCACACTAACCTACCTCACGGAAATCTGTGACTTTGTTCACTAAAAAGGTACACAATGATTATCTGCAGCAACCCTATTCATCACAACCCGAAGCAGAAACCACACAAATGTCCACTGATATTAGAGTGGATAAAAAATGTTATCAACTTCAAAAACAGACAAAACTCATCTATTGCATGAGAAGTCCAAACCAAATTGACTTTCAAAGGGAGGGAGGAGGGAGGAGTGCGCCTCAAGAACGGGTAATGCCGTGTTTCGTGATTTGCTGGTCACCGGAGTTCGGTCACTCTGCCACTTCATTTACATGTTCAGGTACGATATGCCTACTTTTCTCGACAAAAAAAGTTACCAAAAAAAGTTGTTTGATTTTTTTAAGGGGTTGGGGTTTAGGAATTGGGGTGGGAAAGAAAGGAGCAGGCATGTTATTGTTTTAACAGACATGTTCAACTATTTCATTTTTCAAATCTGCCTTTTAAAATTTGCATTTTAGGGGCGCCTGGGTGGCACAGCGGTTAAGCGTCTGCCTTCGGCTCAGGGAGTGATCCCGGCGTTATGGGATCGAGCCCCACATCAGGCTCCTCCACTATGAGCCTGCTTCTTCCTCTCCCACTCCCCCCTGCTTGTGTTCCCTCTCTCGCTGGCTGTCTCTATCTCTGTCAAATAAATAAATAAAATCTTAAAATAAAAAATAAAAATTAAATAAAATTTGCATTTTAAGCAGAGGCCAGGGATTATCTGATTTACCTTTGTATCTCCAGCATAAAACAGGCTGCCTCCCGAAGAGTAGATACTCAACGAACATATAGGGGATGAGGGCGTGAATGCAGGAAAGAGTAAGTAGCAACTTCAGAGCTACAGCAAACGGCAAATCAAGAGCTCTGGGAACATCAGCGGTCTCCACAGAGAACCAAATATCGTAGGCATACCTAATTCACCTGGAAAATAAACACCCATTTGTATTTGACTTAAAGACATGAAGGGAACCATTACACACCTGTTAAAATGACCCGAAACCCAAAACACAGACATCATCGCAGGGGGCCAAGGACGTAGGCATCCGCACGAACTCTCACTCACTGCTGGTAGGGGATGGGGATGGCGAGAGCCACTCTGGCAAACAGTTTACCAGTTTTTCACAAAACTAAACATATTCTCACGTATAATCCAGCAAATGCACTTTTTATAGTCACCGTCAGGAGTTGAAAATTCATGTTTACCCCCAAACTGCATGTGGATGTTTATAGCAGCTTTATTCATAATCGCCAGAACTTGGAAGCAGCCGCGGGTCCTTCAGTAGGTGAACGAATAAAAACTGTCATTACCAGACAATACGATGTTATTTGGTGCTTAAAAAGAAAAAGGAAAAAGCTATCCTGGCCTGTTTAGACATGGAGGAAACTTCAACGCTTATTACTACATACACGAAGCTGATCTGAAAAGCCAGTGACACACACTGTAGGATGCCGACTCTACTACAATCTGGAAAAGGCAAAATTATGCAAACAAAAACCACAGTGTGGTCAATGTGCAGGGAGGAGGCAGGGGTGAGGGCGGGCAATAATGAGGCAGACCACAGATGGTTTTCAGGGCTGAGAAAATATTCTGTAGGATACTGTAATGCGGGACCTACATAACTTTTGTCCAAAGCCAGAGAATGTAGAACACCGAGAGGGATCCCTAAGCTGTACGACGGACTTTGGGGAATGATAATGCACGTAGGTTCATCCTGGATAAAAAGTAAGTAAATCGATACCATCCCGGCGAGTGAGGTTGGCAACAGGGAAGAGGCATGCGTGAGTGTGGGCAGGGGGTCTTCTGTGGGAAATCTCGATCTCCAGCTCGATTTTGTTGTAAACCAAAAACTGCTCTAAAAAAATCACGTCTTGAATAACTTTGGTAGGCAATAGGGCCAAAAAGGGTACGAAGGAAGACTTAGGAAAGGCAGTAAAGCTGAAGATGACAGAATCAATGAGTCTAAAGTACTTGGATTTTACAAAGCAAGCAGGCTTAAACCTCATCCTGTGATATTTAGGGATTAAAAAACTCCTGAGATACATAAGGTCAGACAATGGAACGAGTTATCAAAGGTAACTTCGCTCCAGGACCTTTGAAAGAATACAACTTCTTTGCCTTCAGGGGTTTAAAAGTGGCTCTATTTTCTTGAGCAAATGGGCCATGGAGACTCTATTTTGTGTGTAAGCCTGTCTCAGACCTGTGCCATTTGGCTTAAAAACCGAAAAAACTCTACTTGCTGGCATTTTGCTGACTGTATCCTCAAACACTCTGTGTCACACTGTTGGTTCGCTCACTGTTCCCCATACACTGAGGTTAAGGAGAGACCAAAGAAAGAGTCTGACCATCCCAGATGGACAGATGGCAGTTCTAATAAGCAAGGGGGACTAACAAGGCTTACCTTGGGCAGCTCCAAGATGAGGAGGCACCCATATCCGCAAGCCCAAATCTTAATAGTTTGTATGTATGCGTGTATCTACGTGTGTGTATATATGTAATACACACACACACACAAAGTCACGTATACCATCAGGGTCTCAATACCTTACTCTCTCAAGGTTACACCCTTGCAAGGGCTCCAACTATGACAACAGGGCTGGAACTCCATACCAAGGACAGGGAGGGGACGAGGGGCTTCCGGTTGCCCAGATCCAGCTGTGGAGTCAATCATGTCGTCTCGATGACCTCTTCCAACATGTACTTGCTATTCCCAAAGCTGGGCTGTTGGCAGTCTGGACTGAAAATTTCCATCGTTATTCACATGTTTCCATCAGAGCTCACCTCATTCTGCCAACTGTGAATGGCTCCTACGACCTGGCTGATTGTACATTCTTGATCTTTGGTAGAAATGCCACCTTGTCCATTGTGCAAATGTCCCATGTACAGCTATCCCAGAAATCTATTTACTTTCTACTGATTACTTTATCAATGAACACAGTTTATTTTAGTAATAAAGGCTCGGGAAGGGAGGGTTTGGCGCCTGGGTGTGAAAGTGTGGACAAGTCCACTCATCTCCCTAAACCCTGGTTTCCTCAACAGTAAAACCAAAGTATTAACTCAACACTCTGCTTCTTAGTCTAAATGCCGTGGGTGCATTTTCATTTTCAAGGGTGAAAGAGCATCTGTTCTGGTACATACGACTGGGAATCACAAGGGAACTAGCTCCACCCATACTATTCAAGTAAACCAGTTCCCAAGCACGGTTATGAAAGCATGTCTGTTCTGCCTCATGGTGGTTCCAACTCTTCATCGTCTGGAAGCAAAATTTCAGTGTCTTTTCTCCCTTCCCAAGTCCTCTCGCTACATCTGGAAATTTCTCCCCGCAGTGAGATCTGTGGTTCTACACAGTATCTTTTGGATGAAAAGAGAAAGTTTCACATGAAGGTGAGAATTAGCCTCACTTAACAACTTAGTACCTTTGAACACTCTGGCTTTTTGAACTTCAGCCTTCACTTTGCAAACTTTCCTTTTCATGCTACTAAGCCATTATTTTAAATTTTGAAAATCATGTCAACTTACCTCTTTTTTTGTTCCCAAGTAAACCCCCCCGCCGAAGGACAGTTTCAGATTACAGTCACAAACCATAACATCCATTTAAAAATAAATCCAGAATGGTAAAGCCTATTAATTTTAGCTACTAGGAATGTATGTGTTTGTTTTTATCCTTTCCCCCCCCCCACTTGATGGGTCTAGTTAGGTAACTCTCCCCAAGTTTCACAGTCAAATGGAAGTTCATTATTTCCAAAAGATTAAAAGGGAAAACAAAAAAGCATTGCCAATAAAAGCAACTGTATCTATAATTCTGGTAGAGATCTAGGAAAAATGAATATTCACAAGAGGCAACACCACAATGAATAAAAAGCAAAGTGCTTTTACTCCTACAAAATAGAGGTCCTTGGGTCAGTCACTTCTCTAACCCTCAGTGTCCCCATCTATTAAATGGGTATTATTAAATTCCATCCACACAGAGTTGCTGAGGGGTTAAAACATTAGCTCTGAACTACCAACATCCTGTTACAGTCTATAGACTTCTAAGGGCTGTTAAGCCTAAGTATTATACACTTAAGAGCTGGGATGACAATCAGTAAGTTTTGCTCCCAGTTACTTAAAGCCAATTCTCCGACCCATCTGGGCCCTCAATCCTCCATCTGTGAAAGAGGGTGCTCTATTAGACAATGTGATTTCTCCATCAACTGTGGAATTTTAGAACTGAGTAATTGTGAGCTGGGTAAATTTATGATTTGATGAGTATTTCAGTCTGGGGGAAACGAATGTCCTGGTCTCACAGAGCCTGCCACGGACAAGACTTAACCCAGTGTACTTTCCACTCGGCCATCTTACAGTCTGTAGATACCTAACACTTCCTGAATCAATCAACAAACACCCAGTGAGGGCCTACTTCAAGCCAGGCAACACATTAAGCTCCGAATTAACAAGTTTAAATTAGGTTTAAAAACAATTTCCATTAAAAAAAAAAAAAAAGTGGCCTATCTCTTCCATCACCCTCTCATCTATAGACTCTGAAAACGAAACAAAAACAAAACCCTTTCAAGACTAAAAATCGCTAATGACACGTCAGTGCCCCTATATCTGATGCGTTGACAAAACACATCTGTACTGTTTCATTCGCTAGTACAGCTGTTTTCTTGATCTTTTAACTGTAGCACATTGTTTCAACATATGTACTTTACGACAGCATTGTCTCCAGTCTCCAAGATACAAGACAACACATACCAGTCTTGCACAGTCTAGTCAGTTCATGCAAAAGCCATTACTTGAAAGTAATTTCCATTTTTACAGCAATGCATGTATAGGAAATATGGGTAAACATTCATGCATACATTATCCATTCATAAGATTTCCTGTAGATGCATTTTCCTGTGTTTCTTTTGTTTTGGGAAACTGTCAAAGGAAAACAGACATAACAAACATTTATTCTGAGGCACGTTGTAATTCTGTGACTAGGAAGATATTTTTGTGACAACCATAGTATCACAATACTGAGGAAGAAATGTCAAAGGTCAGGGGGGTGTCACAGGGGGAAAGAATCATCTTAAGGATTTTCATCTCAGAGAAAACCCCAAAGCCGCCACCACTGTTTTCTGAACTCTCTTCCATGTTCAACATCCTTCCTGAACAGCGTCATACGAAATGTCAAAATTCACAGGAAGAAGTAAAACATTTGCTTCTACTTGGAAGTTACTATTCGCAGCTGAGATAGGCTGGTGTGGGCACCTGTGGGAGCAGGAGACTCCTGATCTCGGGGTCCTGAGTTCGGGCCCCCTGTCAGGTGTAGAGCTTACTTTAAAAAAAAAAAAAAAGACAAGCAGGTTTGAGCTCCCATAGCAAAGAACTGGTAGCCCTGTTTCCAGCAGAAGGTGGTAAGAGCAACACTTCAGCGGGTAACCTGCACCTAAATGTACTTCATAGGTTTTGTCCACTGTCAGGTCATGACCACGCATGAAGCATCATCACTTAAGTAGATTTAAAAATATACCTTAAACTGGCAGCAAAAGACCCACAGGATTCACACACATTCAGGAATCCCTAAACTCTACGTGAGGGTTTGATTTTCATGTGTTCATTCCGATGCTGAAGCCAATGGAAATGTGTTCTGCTCACAGGAAAGCGAAAAGTCCCCTTTTGCTGTGAAACTTCCAACTGGAAAACATTCTCCTAGAACTAGGTGTCCGCTTCTCAGGTTAGTATCTGCCCCCACAAGGTATCTGGAAGACTCTACAGCCTGCAAGGGGCCTGCCCCTTGAGCACGGCCGGCTCTAGTTTGAGACACCACGACTAAATAGGAAAGCCTGCAAAGAAAACCACCGTTGGTGCTCAAGGTGACCTGGCCCCTTCCTTGGAGAGGAAAGCAGAGCTCCTCAAGCCGACCCGTAAGAAACGCCCGGCATTGAATTGTGCAGACTTCGGAAGCCCCTGCAAGCCAGGCTGGAGGCAGAGAAGCTTGGAGACAATTTCACCCCTTCACGTTTCCTCGTACAGTTGCTTCAAGCCCCTGGGGTGCTTATTCTCCGTGTTGTTATGATGTACCACTGCCATCAGAACCACTTCAGACAGCCTGATAAAAATCAAGGCTTGGCCCAATTCCAAGCGTACAGAATCACCATTTCTTGGGCCTGAAAATCTGCTTTACACAAACCACCGCAGGTCATTCCGATACCCAGACCAACAACGACCACTTGGGGAGAACGGGTCATTAGGCAACCACGAGCCACCCGCCCCTGAAGAAACCCATTTCTTCCTCCCCACCGCCCAGAAGCAGCAGTGTCAATTCAGAGTGGTAGAAAGGTCAGGCTCAGCGCGGGGTTCTTTCGGGATCCAGGGGCATCCGGGATCAAAGAAAGCCTCTTCACAGGTGTTCTCACTCCCCAAATTCTCCCAATGTTTCCTTGTCAGGAGACATTTGGAAAAATGATGTTCGGAAAGTCTATTAGTAGCTCGACAGGATGATGGCTGTACATAAAAAAAATTGAAGAGACAGGCATACATTTTTGTACACAGCCGGGGGCTTTCAATATGTAACATGTCCAAACTCTTCATGGGACCTGGCGGAGAACCATCTTAGTCCAACGGTCTCAGCCTGATGATACTTAAAAAGAACAGATGTTCATCTTTTTGACAGAGTAAGCTAAATAGCCTGATTTCTGATCATGTAAGAAAACACATACTCTGGAGAAAATATGGTAAATAATGAAAACCATATGGAATAAAATAGAAGACACTAAATATCAACCTCGACTAGAATGTAATCGCTAAAAGCAGGGATTTTGGCTCGAGGCAATGCTGTATAGACAGCACTTTGGCAATAGTCAAATTGGCTATTCAATAAATATTTGTTTAATGGGACTCAAAAGTCAAGGATAACTAATGTCTATTTTGATTAATTTCCTCTCAACCATTTATAGCCATCCTTGTTTCTTCCCTAATAAACAACAGGAATGAGAAGTTGTTCTTTGAACTTCAAGAACATGTATTAATATGAACGTGTATTTTTTATTTGACCATCTGCTCTCTGCAAAGTTTGTACCAATTTACACTCAAAACTGTAGGAGATCGCCATTCTCTTTGTTTGCTTTTGGAAGTATTGTGAACAGTGGCCGTTTCCTGTATCTTACTTGTAATTTTTGAGAATTACTGAATTTTTTCTTCATGCCATAGTCATTTGTATCATTTTTTGGTACATGCCTGGTAATTTCCTATTTGCCTCAATTTCTAATGGAAAAGTCTTTATATAAGAAAGTTAAGTGTATTAAATTAAATGTTGTACAATTTTCCCCAGTTGTTTGCCTTTTAATATTACAGGGTTTTGTCCAATAAAAGATTTTAATTATGTTGTGGTCACATTCCTTGGTATTATATGACTTTTTTCAACCTTGAGATAAGCCTAAAGTAATTGAAGGTGTGTATCTGGTCATTCTGTATGGCGGGGGCGGGGGGGGGATCATTAGTTTAAATGAGAGAGAAAAATACAGTTGCTGTGTAAGTTAATACATTTGATGAAAGAAAAACATGTTCTAAGCGTGAGTGTTTGGAATATTTTTTTCATCATATAGCCCTTAAATATATTTTATTATCACTCTTGCTTCCATAAGATTAATTCAGGTACACTTAGAAAATGACCACTTTGTGGTCTGAGTGGTGTGTGTTTCAAGTCCACTTTGTGCAGACATATTCTCAGTCTCCCTTCTGCGTCCTTCTGCTGCAGATGAACTCACACCCAGTTGTCTTTGTCAGCTAACTTCCTAAGTGTGATTCCTGACAGGAAACACACACTCTGTTTAGAGGCTATATACACCACCTTGTTTTTCCCTGAACTTGCCAGCTAACCTCCATTTGTCCTTATTGTAAGGTGGACAAAATCAGCCATCTTGAGAAGGCAACTACATTGATTTAAAATTCTTTTTTAAAGGACAAAAGTTACGTAACACTGTGAACTCTACTGGAATTAAAACAATAAAAATGGGGGCGGTGAAATGAACTATGGAAAAATAAAGGACAAGCCATCAGCTCATCTTGCCTTTAAGATGACCTAGAGACGCCTGGGTGGCTCATTCGGTTAAGCGCCTGACTCTTGGTTCTCTTAGGTCCTGATCTCACAGATGTGGGGTCGGGCCTCCCGTGGGCTCCACACTCAGTGTGGTGTCAGCTTCAGATTCTTTCCCCCCCTTCGTCTGCCCCTCCCCCCAAATAAATAAATCTTTTAAAAAATTAAGATTTAAATGACCTAGAAAGTAGGTCCAATGGTGAAAATGTACTTCTGTTTTACTATTTAAAGTGAAATGATACATACAAACTTACTTGTCATAAAACTTAAACAATTAGAGTATACGCCTCAATTTGGTATAGAAAGGTTTTGTGCTTGTTTTTAACAATCTGGGGCCATAGAACTACACAAAAAATTCACTGTGGAAAAATACATTAGATTATGGCTTTGCCAATAGTCTTTATCTCATTAAATTAGGTTTCCTAGCATTTCCTGTACTGATCTAATTTCTAGTTCTACTACAAAAGAAAAACTCTAACACTTCCAAAAACCTGAAAGAAATTAGTTTCACTAATGTTTTGAGTGAAAGACTAAGCTTTTATCATATATGGTATTACAGATTACTTAGCACAATTATGGTTAAGTTTCACTGCTGCACTCTTAAATGAAGTAGACTTTCCCTTAAGAACATTTAAGTAATTTCATTTCTTATTAGCGCCTTTTGATCAGAATTCACCTCACAGGTGGTAAAACACAAAAATCAAAGTTGGAGATAAGACGGAGCTGAGAGGAGGAGTAATGATCCCTGTCCAGTCCATGGTTAGTCACATTTCTGACTAGTTATTTCTAATAAAAGGAGTAAACAATCAGAATGGACAACACTACCAAATCCAACAATTAGAGCTGACTGGCTCGACACTCGCAGACCAATGCAGTTGTCCTGCGTTTGTTCCTTTTCTCCCCGCTGCGTGACTCTTTTAGGCATCACTGCATTCACAGTGCAGAGGAGACACGGAATACAAATACTCATCACACTTAGGCATTCAAAAACAACACAAATGAGTAGGTTAAACGCCTTTCAGGAATTTGCATCAAACAGTGTAGGATTCTAATTAGCTAAAAATAGTAAGCATACTAATTCAAAAATACTTTTCCAATTTAGCAATTCACATTAATAAATAATGAATCCCTTTTTTTTCCTATCTTGATGCAGGTTTTCTCTATCTGAAGCTACGAGGCCTTAAAAGCTTTGCTTGCCAAATAAACACTAGCCCCTCAAAGCTGCAGGGGAATCTCAGAGGCTTTGATGAGGACTGGTGAGGCAAACAGGGAAGCCCACTGATCCTCAATCTCATCCATGAAAGATGGAGGGAACTTCTCTGGTTGCATTTACTGGAAAATTCTTCGATTTCTAATTAAGCATTCAGGCTCTCTCAATGTAGCTCACTATAGAGGTTTATTAATATTATCACAAAAGATACATGCCTTTCCACAAACAAGAACAGACAACCAGGGGGAAAAATACCTAGGAACCTGTTACTAAAAGACAATCCAAAAAAGTACTGTTGGAGATACCACAGTAAAGAGGAGATTCACGATTTTCATTTTCTTCAAGAGGTTTCCAGGTGATCTGATTCATTTTTATAAAATGAAAGTTGAGCCACCTCCAGAATGTAAGCTCCACAAAGCCGGGGACTCTTCCTTTCCTATACATAAAGGTGTCTCTGGAACATGAAAAAACGTAACCTAAGAGTCCAACTACTCTGGATGAAGGCCGCGTTGAAAGCCTTATTTCCACAGTGTGCCCCAAGGGGGCGTCATAGAGCTGGTGCAGGCAATTTGAGACTAAGGATTCAAGAATGCTTGTACTGTGATACGGATCTTTCCAGACCTCTGAACAGCCAGAGCATCTGAGTGTGTTGCCTCTCCTGGACAAATGTTATCAGTTTACCCCAAAGTGTATTACAGCCGTTAGCTTTTCATTTCTATTCCTCTATGATACAAAGACTGTAAAACACTGTGGTGCCTGAGCAAGATAAATGAGCCTGTTACTCAAAAGGAACAGGTGTGACCTTTTTGGTCCCTGTGACCAAAGAACCTTCAAGTACATTGGATTGCAGGCTCATCCACACGCATTAGCTTTCCAGCACGCCCCACAAGGCTGAATAAACTGAACTGCTCAGCTGAAATGATTAATTTGTCGGGGGGGAAAACAGAACTTCGTCTACACATTAATAAGGATCATCTGGCTCCTCAGGGCTACCTCTTGCTTATGGTGAGCCATGCCATCTGCAGAAACAAAGGTAATTATTTTTCTTATTTTATGTGATTAGAGGGCATACAACTAGTTCATTTAAAAAACTGTTTTCATTTGGGTCTAAGTTAAAGGAGAGCCAAGTTCCTTGATGCACAGTGTTTAAAGTATCCTCTGTCAAGAGAAGACATTCTGCCCGGTTCGATTAGGCTCTGAGAGATAGACTTGATGCTGTGTTAATTGCATCGTAAACATTTTATGGAGTTTGGTAAGTAACACAAAATCCTATCTTCTTTTTTACAGCTGAACGGTGATATAATTTGTTTTATTCCAGGTCATCTCCAAGTGCCCTCAGGTAAGACACCTGGCTGATGGAGTCATTCCCGTACCGTATTATGGGCCTGTACGCGACTGCAGATTTGAGACTGATTCTTCTCTCTACCCCATCAGAATCATCTTTTTGGGTTCTCTGTGAAAGCACAGTAAACGTGCCTGCTTCTACTCCTACTTATTTTTAACAATTTGCCATATACACAGATGAAAAGCGACAGAGTGAAGGGCTGCCTGTTTACAGACTAAGGCAGAACAGGATGAAATATGTAACCAAGGATCATTTTTTAAAGTACATGCACACAGAATATTAAGTTTTTAGAAGAAAATGCCATAACTAAAAGACTAACTCTTCAATCCACCTCAAGAGGGGCAAGTGAAGAGGTAATTAGTGTAAGTAATTACATCGCAGTCACACCTAGATGGAACAGCTAATAGTTCTGGTGACATGTAAAATTCTCGTCTCTTTCTGAGGTATCACAGGACGACAACATGAACAAAACTGAACGAAGGCAGTGATCTTTGACCCTGGCAGTACATTACCCTCACTTTGGAAAGTTTTTAAAATACTGATGCCCAGGACTTAACCACTGAACGATTCAATTAGAATCTCCCACGACAGGCTACACACACGGGTCCATTTTTACTCCTTGGGGATCTAACGTGGAGCCATGGGTAAGAACCACGTGCTAAGGATTAAAGATGATGCCCAGTGATTCTCCAACTCCCACCCACAGGGGAATCACCCAGGAAGCAAAGGGGCAGGGCTTGCGACTCTGCATTTGCCACAGGCACGATGGTGACGATCTGAGGGGCACACCGAATAGCCAAGTCTTCAAGCCCTTGTTCTTAAACTTGGCTGCACAGTGCAAATTACCTGGGGAGTTAATGCTCCCACAGTATCTGGGTCCTCCCAGGGAGATTCTGACTTCCTTCACGGGGCGCATGCTCTGGGGATGGGGGCGTTAAGAACTCAGCAGGTGATTCTAATAGGCCACAAATTCTGAGGCCATGGCCTTAGCTTACGTGGAGCGACAGAGCAAGGACTAACTAGGAAACCAGGAATGAAGAGTAAGAGTAGCACCATGCTGAAGTGACGGGTTGCACATACAGGTCTCAGGGCCAATGGGCCAACATCTGAAAAGTCATGCTTCTCTGTTGTACAGGATTTGGAAGTTCTGCCACCGCCGGGCCTGCATTCCCCCGTGGTAGCGAGCAGGTGGGCCCCGCAGAGTCGGCCCCTTTACACGGCGAATGCACTTTCCCACGCGCCAGCCGGCCTGCCCCATTCCCTTCATTTGGATTCCCTGCCTCGCCCTGTGAGCGGTCGAGTTTGAGAACTTTGGGTTCAGCAAAGCCTACTGCACACCGACTCCAGGGCGCTTGGCTCAACGAGCAAGTCCCAGCAGAGCTCGCTTTACCCCAGAGTGACTGTACACAAAATGAAAAATGAGCTCTTCAGTCTTTAGACACTGTGTATGCACTGACAAGCTGTCCTTCCCCGTACGTGGTCTTTAGGAATATTCAAGGCCACACCAGTTAGGGGCGAAGCCCATGAAACCGGTCACGCATTCCATCCCCGGGCTCCAGGTTCTTACCCTCTATGTATAAGGAAAATAACCCTGTCAGGGTTTTGAGAATTAGACCTAGAGCCACTACTGAAGACTCCTAATAAGTGTCCAATCGATGTCAAGCTGCTTTTTCCCATCTTGTATCTCTGCCCTCCCCTCGTGCACAGAAGCTGGGTAGGCCCTGTGCACGCTGTGAGCTTGCTGCAAAATTTCCTATTCAAGTAAAGGCCAGAAAATATTTTATAAAATCAAAACGAACTAATCGACCACTAAGCACTAACGAAATTAAAATGAGAACAGGGTTTGGACTTACAAAGCTCTAATCCGTCTGGGGAGACTCGGTCATCTGGCACTCCCTAATGGTGTCCTGCATGTCATCTTTGTACGGACCATGCCGTGTGGCCTTTGTTTCATCGACTGCCAGACCGAGTCCCTTCAGAAAGAATTGCTCTCTCTTCTCTCAACTCACCCCAGTGGGGAGGCTTTCACCAGGTATGTAATCATTAAAGCAGTACTCAAAGAATGAACAAATAAACCCACATATACTCATTCCAGAAAACTCTTGGTAGCTGAAGGGGGCTGGCATTATTTTTCTTAGCTGTTAAAATACTTCAGAATCTCGGCTGTCAGTCTGTCAGTGACCGTTGTTGGAGAATGTTAATAGAAAGAAACCCCTATGCACCTGGACTTCACGTTTTCTACATCCCAATTTGCTAAAACTGTTAAAATTTGGATTGTACGTATACCATCAATAAGGATAGGATTGTTCATTTTTCCAGAACTGTGTTTCATTATTTTGCGAGTTAGTGTGGATTAAAATCATTGAACGCTTTCCCACATACCTTTCATTTTTATCTTTATTAGCTCTTTCAGTAAGGACAAGTGTTCAAGAGGTAAGGAGGAGATGCTAAACCTACTTCCAGATGTTTCGACCCACCAAGCTGTCCAGGACTATTCAGCAAAAGTGCTGTATTCACAGAATTTATTCCTGTCATTTGATTTCAAATAAACACCTATTAAATGCATTTCAAAAAAGCAAGCAATGAACTCATCCGTTTGTTCTTGAAAAACAATTTTCCAACAATGCAGTCACTCTAAAATTTCTGTAAGCTAGTTCAGACATTCCATAAAGATGACCGTTTTTAAATGCTCCTAACACGCTTACGCCTTACCCAATCACTGCATTTTTTATGATTATCCAAAGAAAAAGAAAATGAGGTAGTATTTCTTAGTCATGTATGTATAATTGTGTTTGCAGTTCCTAAGACATATTTCTCTTGAAATTACAAAGGGCATCCCTGATTGAACGATCACAATGATTCATTTTCTCTTCTAAAAATCCATTTAACACATGAGGACTATCAGCCGTGCTATGTTTGCACTGCTTGGTTATGTGAAAATTCCGAGGCCTTTTTCTCATTTTTTCGCCTTAGGCAACCTGTGTTATTTTAAATGAAGGTGTTCAGAAAATTCTAACACCTAGTAAGTAGATGAAGGGGTAGACACTTTTTGGCATCTCACCCAACTCCACTTCCTGTGTGAGGGAACCCACACAGCTCTCGGGAAGTCCTGCTGAGGGCCATCCCCGGGGAGCGAGCTAGCCCACGAACCGGAACCCTGCCAGACTCTGCCCGTCCACCTGCGGGCAGGTACAGTCCCTCTTGGGCTCCATCCACGCGAGGCCCCTACAGGTCTGGCTGAATACGCCATGTCTTTAAGGCCCTGAACGCTTCTACCCAGGCCATTTCTCAATGTTGTCTAGGCAGCTGGTCACCTAGAGACAGGACCTTGAGAGCTCCTTTTGGATGAAGGGCAGCCTTGCTTACCGCTTGCTCTAAACGCTCAGTGTGTACCGAGGGCAGGCCTTCCAGCTAGCACGCGCTTCATCGCCCCTGTACATGCCTTAGCTTCTAAGTACAGTAACATCAAATCCAAAGCCCAGCAACGGCTTTAGCTTGAAAAGTCATGTTTACAATTTAACTTAGCAAATGATTTGGTTAGAATTATTCAGAATACGGAGATTGGTCAATACGGCAAACAAAAACGCTCAAGGACTCTAGTATGTGGGTGTTCCCATTACTCATCATTCCAATAAGTTCTTATGCTATTTTTGGTCCTTGTCATTCAGGTCTCGAGAGACTTTCTATTTCACTGACCTTCAAGCCAACTAAAATATTCAAGTGTTTAAGAGACAGCTTCAGTCTTAGGTAAGTATATTTTGTTACTGAAATAAGCAGAAATTAATTTGTCAAAGGCAATGAGTATTCACCATAGGTAAGCTATGTACCTCTGAAAGTTTTGAACACATAGGTTGGCTGAGTCGAGAAAACGATTTCCAGCTTAGGAAACTGCATTTTGGAATGCAAATCTAAAGCAATTTAATGAACGTTTCAAGGAAGTTTAAAGAGAGCTAGAGAGTTGACATTTAGTGAAATTCTTATGTTTCTCAAGGAGCTCTCTAAAGAAATTAAATATTTAAAGTAAAAAGTGAAGCCTTCAAAACAAAAATCAAGCTATTTATAGCAAATCTCAGAGTGCAGAGCAGTTTATCTACACAAAGAAAAAACTCGGGCCTAAAGAACTCCCCTTGGCCACCCATGCTTCAAGCGTCATTATGGCTTGCTCTCAGGTTTCCCTAGTGCCGAGAGGAGGGTGACTGGCTCACAGGAGATCAGGAGGGAGCACTGCAGAAAGGTTACTGCACGGTCTCTAAATTCCAGATTCAAACGTGCAGTCAGAATTTCAGTCTCACCACTTCCAAGGAGCTCGACGACCTTGGGCAAGTTACTTATTCACTCAGGTCTTCATTTACATAATAGCGTTATGAGGACTCAGATCCCATGAAGTACTTTGGCACCTGGCTCATTTCCTAAGATGACGGGCACTCAAACAAATGTTCAATTAAATATTCACTTTCAAAATCCGAAGCATAGGATTTACAACTGCAATGAACCTTACTCATGATGCAGTGTGGGCCGAGCTCTCCGTTGTGCAGATGAGAAATTTGCTCCAGGTGCCAGAGCTAATAAGAACGAGGCCAGGTGTGCCATCTCCATGCATTACATAAGCAGGGGCTACTTGGCCAGTAAGAAAATCTCCCGTTCTTCTTTCCTGCCAACTCCGTTCACCAACAACCCCAACCACTGTTTTTTTGTTTTTTTGTTTTTTTTTTTAATTTGAACAGAAAATTAGGTGAGACCCATCCACACACAGTGGTGTATTGAAACCGTGCTATCTGCAGGAATAAATTGCTGAAATACAATATTGACATCGTAAGATGCTTATTTCTGCCAAATTCACTAAAATAATAAAGCTCTTACTTATTGGCAAACGAACAATACAACCAAGAAGCTACTAACGTTTGGGTGGCAGCCAACAGTCTTCACTTGTGTTCTTCGTAGGTATCATGCATTCGTTCTAGGGTCTTAATTTCTTACAAAAATTAAAAAACTCCACATTTCCAACTTGTAATTTACAAAGCAGTCTACATTTTCAGTTGAGGCTGCCAAAGAGGGTATTCTGAAAGCACAGGCATTTTCTAAAAGCCCAATCCAAGCCGCATGTATTCAATATACGTCAACAATGAGTACTTGTGTATTAACTCTACATTCTGAGACACATTCCCTTTCATTTCTTGTATTTAGTGCCTCAAGTGGGAGGAACAATTTAACAAGGAAGCAGCTGCAAGAACAATGAACAAATCTAAAGCCTAGTGACTTTTAGAGTTCTGTAGTAAAATATACCGTGCAACTAACAATTATATCAAGAAATCCAGCCTCGTATGACAGGTGTGCCTTAAGTTGCCTCTTTGCTGCTTTGAAAAATACAAAAAGCCAAAAGGACAAGGAAAAATGCAGTATTCACATAATAGACTATAGGACATACATTTTCCCTCCCTGCCCCACTTTTCCGGAAACAAATTAATAAGAGCTCATTGGGATGTAAGCTACAGACATTATTTTATTCACTTGACAGCACCCCACTTATTTCCTTCCTCCTTTTCTTCATATAAACATGATTACAACTTTAAAAAAAAAATAAAAGCAAAATATATTAGTTTCCCATTGCTGTGTAACCAATTTTCAGAAGTGTAGTGACTTCAAACCATTTACCTCCCAGTTCTGCAGGTAGAAATCCAGGTACATCAGGGTTGCATTACCTGCTCAGGAACTCTCCAGGCAGAAATCAAGATGTCAGCCAGACCCCGTTCTCCTCTGCGGCTTCTGGAGAATATTCTTCCAAACTCTACCCATGTTGTTTGCTGAATTCGGCTCTTTGTGCTTGGACAACTTAGGTCCTCGTTTCTTTGCCAGCCACCTGCATTTGGAGGCTTGCAATCTCCTCCCTCTTCAAAGTCAGCAGCAGAGCCTCCCCCTGCCAAGGAGTAGGGGATACCCTCTCACACTCAGGATCTCTTGGCTCCGGAAGAGCCGAGTCCCTTTTAAAATCTCCCCTCATTAGATACAAGCCACCACACCAGTGCACTGATTGGAAACTTGAAACACCTGAGCAAAACCCCTTTCTCGCTACACTGACACGGGGGGTTTAATTGCCCACCTAGCAGCAGGAGCCTGGGAGTGTTCCCACACCACAGTGGGAACTCTGGGGGCCAGTCAGGAGTTTTGTTTCCCAAGGCCAGCAAATCGGGATTATAGTCTATCAAACAGGAATCACTAGGTTATTTTTACTGCGCCAGCACTTTGGATTTTAATCTCTTCTAAAAATACACACTTTCTTGCTATCTGTTCAGACCTAACTGATAAAAGCAACGTGGGAACAATTCTAAAAGCCAACTGCAATTTTTTAAGAAATCCATTTCCATGTCATCTAAGTAATTGGTAATTCTCATTATGGTAGCCTAGTGATTTTTACATTCTTTTTAATCAAAGGTTAGTCGTTGACAGTTAGGCCCCGTGGAGGATTAAGGAAGCATTAATGATGTGCGAATATCGATTTGTAGTTATTTGACAATGAAAATAATTTCTATATTACCAGCCATCCTCCCGAATTACTTAGAAAGCCGTCCAGAGAGAAATAAGACTAGATGGAAGACAGCAGGCCCGGGGAGAGCTACGAGCTCGGGGACGATCCCATTGGCTTTGCTCTTGTCAACGGCTGTGCTATTTTGTACTGGAACACGCTGCCTTTTCATTGTTTCCTCCTTCCCTTCTGACCATCTTCACAGCATGAGCCACCGATGTCAGGAAAGGCAAGACAATGTGTTAAGAAACCTGGTCCTCATTTTGCTACACCTTTATATGGGCATGGGCATGTTTAGAAAAGGTGTTTATCTCTGGGTCTCATGGGCCACATTTGAAACATAAAACCACGTTAGAATTTTAGAGCTGAAACGCACCTTTTGAGATCATGATCTTTCAAGTTCCAGTCAGCTCGAGTCATATTTACCCAAACATCAACTTGTCAAAAGGGAAAATATTCCAGTTAGAGAAATGTGATATTTAAATGTTTATTAACAGGGTATTTGGTTTCCTGCTTGGAGTAAGTTATCACTTTTATTACTTTTCATTTTAAAGTTCTGCACGTGTTTTTACATTTCGATAAATGAAGCATCTCAGTCCTGTTCCTAACCCCTCAACACTGGACTGGTCTTCTGCTTCAGTGCTCAACTTCTTTATTTCCATCAGTTAAAAAAATAATGTTATCCTGCAAAATTGTAGGCACTTCCCAACTCAAAACCTAATGTATTAAAATCAATTCAGTCTTCTCATAAGAACAAGGCCTTGTCACCTTGTTTTGCATGATCTGTGAAAAAGAAGGGAGAAACCAGAAGTCCTAATTATACTCTTCTGAACTCTGGTAGAGTGACATTCCTGAACTTTTGACATAACCTACTTCGATTTACATTCGCTGAGAGGTTAGGATATATCTGACTCTGTACCAGACCAGAAGTTCCCTAGGAGAATCTTTTTGTCCTCAGCACATAGCACCATGTTGAGATCTTTCCAGAATGAGTACAGAAACTGCACAGCTCCTGCTTTCAAAGAGCTGACAATCTACTGGGAAAGATGGGTTCTAGCCCAGGGATACCCACTTCAGGTTTCTAACCTACAAAACTGTAAGATATTCACTTTGTGCTGTGTTGAGCCACTAAGTTTACGGTAATTTCTTACGGTAGGCATAGGAAGCTAACCTGGGGGTCAGGGAATGGGTTTTAGCTCTGACAAGGCTTTTATTTCATGAGAAACGAAGGACATGGATGCAGGCGAGGGAAACAGGTGTTGTCACTTAAATCCCTGCTATTCAAAACGTGTTCCCTTCTGAGCAGCCCGGGTGCAACGTGCCCTTTTATTTGGAAATGCAAAATGTCAGGCCCTCCGCACACCTGCTGAACCAGAGTCAGCATTTTAAGGAGATCCCCAGGTGAACTGCATTTGTATTAAAGTTTGAGGAGCACTAGGTTGAAGTTTTTAAAAACTATATTAAAATGTGGAGAAATCTTGGATTCTTCTTTTTTGACACCCAAGTTTGCTGGGGAAAAAAATACTCAACTGCACCCACAAGACTTATAGCTTCAGTTTGTTACTGACAAAAGAAATCAACATTTCTACTGCTCTTAAATAATGACAAAGCCCTTCAGTAAAATCCATTTGCCCCACCTGCAAAGGATTTTCCTTTGAAAAATTCCCTTTGGTCGAGAGATTTTAAATGTCAAAAGTTTTACACTTTGAAATAAATAGTAGAATTCCTGGAGTAGTACTCACAGAGCCATGTTGTGGGGGACAAAATAATTTCATTCACATAATACATTTTCTTTAATTACTTTAATATAAAAGACAGCAATGTTCCATATGTCACATAATGTAAAAAAAAGTTTTAAAACCCTCTAAGTTTTTAATGAAAATAAATTTATTGAAGGGTAGCAATGACTACAAAATTAATACTACGAAATCATGACTCAAGCCTTTGCATTAACTGTAATATTTGGAGGGTAGGTAGAGAAAATACCAAATAAGAATATGGATGTTTGAAAACTCCATTTTATCCAGCTTCTGACTCTTTGCTAAATCTGGTGCATATTAGATGTATTCAACATTGTTGTAAACACATTCAGCCAAAGTCAAAAATTTAAAACAGTTCTCCACTAATTTTATAACATTGCAAACCACTCTGTTTGCAAAATTAAAACAAAGAATGGCCCAATGAGTATTTCTAAATAAAAGATTCTGCTTTGGAAAAAAAAAAAAAGAACATTAAGAGAGAATCAGCGATAGTGACTAGAATAAGAAAACAAGCATCATCAAGAAAGACATATAATTATTCAATATACGTTGGGTTAGATCAATGCAATTCGCTCAAGTTGACTGCACTGTGAAGGAAAGGGGTAGCATGATCCACAGGCCTATTTGAAATTCTCACCTAATAATCCTACTTCAATCTACCTGTAAAGTAAAAGCACTGAGTCCACACCACAACAGACATCTTAACAATACTACGAAAGTCAAACCATTATCGGTACGTTGTTTTCTTTACAGAGCACAATTTAAGGACACGTCACACGAGTATTCACTTTAAAAAATGATGACCAGTGGATATAGTATACACAAAACAGGCACCTCCATTATAATTTTTTTTAATAAATAAAAGCACATTGACAAAAAAAAGAAGGTAGGCAGCACCTGAAGCCTTTGACATTTGTAACTAAACGCTGGTATCCAAATGGCCTAACTGGTTATGTCTGACTAAGAGGCGCAATAAAGGAGCCACATTTTGACTTTAACATTTTAATTCTAGGAGAGACAAGAGCTCGTCTGGGCTTGCAGTCCTGTCACCTGATGGTGAGTAGCATACCAGTCCTTCAAATGTCCTTATACTTTGGAAAGCAGGCCCGACTCTGGAGCACTCGCCTTAATTAAATTCTGAATTTCCTTGAATTTGGGATGGTCTTTATCTGCCACCAGCTGTAGCAGAACAGCCTCACTCGTAGTCACTATGATCCCGGTTCGAGCAAGACGCTTTAAAAAAAAAAAAAAAAAAGGACAAATCAAAAAATGAGCATAACAAGGGACACTGTATTACAACAGCAAAAGCTAAGGCGGGACACAATAGTGTCCTCAATAAGAACAATGGTCCTTAGCCAGACCATCAAATTCAGTGACAGGGACGGATTTCAAACTAGCCACACTACAAACCCATTATGATTATTCTCGATACTAGTAAGATGGACTAGAAACAAGGGAAAAAAAACATGTAGCTAATGTTATGACTTCTATGTGCCAGAGACAGAAGGGAAATCAAGACTATGAGTGTAAAACAACGATTTTTCATTTTTTTTCTGTCTCCAAACACCTGACATACAGCAATGTGTGTCCTTCCCATAACAAAGAAATGACGGGTGGTAGGAGAGCCTCCCACAAAGTGGAAGAATGTGCCCCGGGGCCGGTAAGAGAACCACCAGCATTGCCACCACTGTAAACTTCAGAATCACCAAACAAGAGCATAAAATTTAAAGTTTCGCTGAAGATCAAAGAATGTCCTCTCCAAACTGCCCTGTGGAATTGTAATAAAGAAGCAAGGACAGAAGTCTCAAGGAAGGAAGGAGGGAAAGAGGAGGGCAAAGAAAACAAAGTCGAGAACAAGCAGGAGAGGAGTAGTAGAGAAGGGAATGAGAGAGAGTTCTGGAGTTAGAGATGTCTTCTCTGGATGTCTCTATTATCAGAAACCATAGGGAAAAAACCGGCCAACTGCTGTCCCAAGAACCATCTGCTGTAAGAACCATGGAAGACGGGCGGTTAGACATAATTCCGAGCCAGGTCAGAGGAAAAGACCAGGATCAGTCACTCCTCATGAAGAAGTCAGGACCAGAGCCAGTACGTCCTCGCAGAGTGAAGGTGACGTCTTCAGGTGCTTACAGATGCACAGGCCCAACCTTCCCACTGGCAGAGCAAACTCTTCCTTTTTGTCCCCAAGGACGCAGAAGGGAGAAGCCACAGCCTACTTCCCGCAAAGCCAGTGTGGACCTCAGCAGCCTGAGCAGAAGAGCACGCTGAGCAGCTGAAAAGAACACTCAAGAAAAGACAAGACAGCAGAATTATGCAGGAAAGAGGGAGGAAATAAGCAAGTGTGCTGGTACCCTTTATTTTGGGACAAATACCCGAAAGTGAGTTTTTTACGGACTTCTGGAAACTAAACTCCTCCTCCTTTTAGTCCGCTTCTGACTATCTTAGAAATCTCCAGGACTGTGTGCTTGCTTCCCAGAGAAGAGCAGGGGACAATGTAGGACTAGATGCAGCCGCCTTGGACGCCGCTCCCGCCCTCCCCAGCTGGAGGCCCTGCCGGCCTTCCTCACTGCTCCTGGTTCAACCAGCCGACTCTCGATGAGTCACTCTGAATCTTAATCACACTTTCAGTGTCTGTGACAGTTGCCTGATACATGCAAAAGTGCCAACAGAGGTCAGTTCTCGCTCATCTTTCTAGTCCCTTCGTGAGGCAGGAAGGACAGAGAACTGTTTCCAGGTCTAAGGAAGCAATCAGATCACCCCTGAAAACACCAGCTTTCCCTAGTGCTCCACTGACCACAATCTGGTTCACTCCAGGCCAACACGGCTCGGTGAGGCTGAGAGTCGGGTCACGTGGCGGAGGTCGGCTGGGACACTCAAGGCACAGAAACACATCTTAGTCACCTGACACTGACGCAGTATTACGTAGCTTCAAGATGGAGACATGGCCAAGGTTGACTGGATTCAAAAACAATCAAGCCAAGAACCTGTGTAAGCAGAAGGCGTGGCTCGGCAACATGCAAAGTTTTTAGAACACACTCCACCACCTTCCCACGGTGCCTGCCAGCTCCGAACTGAAAGGTGCCTGAGCAGAAAGAGCAAAGCAGCAGCTTCGGCAGACACGGGCAGGTCTGTGCACACCCACACACGCTATTAGGACACCGCAGTCCTGCTCCCAAACTCTCTTTCTTTCCTGGCTGGAAATGAGGCGAAAACGTCAAACCGCGGCGCTTCCATGCACACAGGTCTAGCGCTTCATCGGCTTCCGAAGTTCATCCCCTACACGGACAAAACCAGTCCAACAAGGTCGAAGGAAAAGCTTACTCTGACCCACAAACCTCAAAATGCAAGGGTGCAAAGTCATGAGAGCTTCAGAAAGGGCAAAGGGGGAAACCCCCCCCCCCCCCCCCCCCCCCCCCCCCCCCCGCCCCGCAAGTCCAAGGGTATCAAGTTCCAGAGAGGGTTTCATTCTCTTTTATTCTGCATTTACTCTACAATTCCTAGTTGAAAGAAACAATGCCTGACACATGGTCGGAGCTCAAAACATGCTGTTGAAGAAAGCACACGCCACAAACACTGGCACTGAAGTTTCAATAACAGTAACTATAAATCTTATTAGTATAACAATCTCAGCAGGCAGTATGGGTAGTCTCAGGAATTCCTCGAGTAGCTGTGTCCTAAAGCAACAGGGAAGGGGAGCTGGCCAGATTGCTCTTTAACCTTCAAAGTCCTGCAGTAAAAGAAAAAAGACCTAACATTTCTCCCAGTAAATTACGTACAGATTACAACACCTCTGTAGAAAACTAAGACTAAGAGAAAAATCTGCAACGTGGGTGGCATGCCTCCCCCATCAGCACCTGACCGGCTTCTTTCTTGTGACTTTGCAACCTCCGTGCTTGAACCCCGGCAATGCCAGCTGCCCTGCCTCTTCCGAAGCCACCCGGACCGTAGTCCCTCCTTGGCGCCCGAGAACTTCTCAGGACTGGTCCCTGCCGGGTCTGAGAAGCTGACATCATGTTTCTACATTTCGGATGAGACTAACCGCATGGACACAACGAATAATCATCACAAGGAAATAAATGCAGCAGCTAACATTTGAGCGTTTTCTGTGTCGGGCGCTACACTGAGTGCCGTCAACACGTTAGCTCATTTAATCCTCACCAAATCTTCCCTTGTCATGGCTTTTACTGTTCCCACTTCCCCAGTAAAAGATCTGAAGCATGTGTACGACGTAACTTGTCCCTGGGCATAGCTTAACAGAACGCCAGACCTGCGTTCAAACCCGTATTACCCCTCCAGTGTCTGGACCCCTGATCACTAAGATTAGACTTCTTAATGAGCGTCAGATGGTAAATAGGTTGACCATGTTTTTATTCCCAGTCTTATGAGAAGACAGAAGTGCCAACAATCATAATTTTCTGTAATAAATGCCATAATAAAGACATGCCTCAAAAACTTAATTTGAATGGAGGACAAAAGTCCTTGCAATTTCTTTATAGGCAAGACTATTGCTATTTTTGGATGTTTTTGGTTTTCCACTTCCGTGGAGACATTTCAAGTTCTGGACCTCAGCCTCCCTAGAGAAGGGATGGCCAACCAGGGCCTTAACGAAACTGCTGCTCCCAGCTCCCCACTTGCTTCTGCATCGGCCCTCTGCACTGAATTTTCCCCCTTCTCGCCTTCGACTCGCTCACTTGCCCTACCTCAACACCCCTGGGAACACTCTTAGCTAAAGAAATGACTTTGCAATCCACCAGAGAAAGTGGTTCATAGGCCAGCTAGGGCCTGAACACTGGAGGATCTCAACGATAATGACAAAAAATCTGTATTTCCCATTCCCAATAAAAATCATGAGTTAAAGAACATGCCAACTCAATCCACATGGACATGACTCTAAAATCACAGAACTAGAATCAAACGTGAGAGAGAGAACAGTCCACAATATGGCATGACTGTTTCAAAGGATTATATGGTAGTTTGCTTTTCAACAGTCTTGGAAGAGAAAATGCTTACGAAAGAGTACTGTTAAGCAACACTGACAAAACACCTCTGATTCCCTGACTCTGTTCCACCCTGACCCTCTGGGGCAGATGCCAACAAACACTAGGTGTGAGTGGTGTCCACAGGCAGTGACACACCTCCCATGCCCAGAAGTTCAAGTCTGAGGCTGAACCAGGCTGAGGCCCACCAGGCCCTAGGGTTGGGCTGAGTTAAACCGAGGTGGGCAGTTTCTGATTTGCAAATTTCTCAGTGATTCAGATTAAGCTTACTAGACTGCCTTTTACAAGTTCATACATCAAACTATAGCAAAGTTATGAGGAAAGATGTACGAAAGCTTTTGGTGTCACTAGAAATCTAGATCTGAAGAGACAGAAGATATAAGACAAGACCGAGTGTCAAGACCTCAAAGGTCGGTCAGTGCACCATCAAGACTCTGGAAGTCGATGAGTCTGATATCGTCAGAAGAACCTCAAGTTGAAGATGTCAATCCTTCATTGCTATGAAGTATTCATGATTCTTCGAATTAATTGGGAAAAGTTCATAAATTATTTATTTTCAAGCAGGACAATTACCTCGAGAGCAAACATCCGGTCCATCATGCTCCTCGATGAGGTGGCATCAGCAACAATATGAACCTCAATACCTCGGCCAACTAGCTCCAGAGCTGTTTGCTGGATGCACACGTGAGTCTAGGAGGAAAATTAAAAATCCTATGTAATAACGCAGTCACACATTTCACAAACGTGCGACAACATGGTAAGGCAGAAAAAGCACCACCGCTCTTACGAACTTGTCCTACAACTGGTTTTGCCTCTAACTTGCTAGGTGATCCTGAAAACAAAGAGCATCTCAGGCTTTGGTTTCCTCACTGTAAAGTCAGAAATTGGATTACATCAAGCTTCCTCATACTGGGATCCTCGAACATATTCTTGGAGCTCTGTGAGAATTTTTTTTAAAAAAGATTTTCACCTGTCATCTGGATGACCTTCACAGGGCTGACTACTACCACTCCGTTCTCATGCCACTCGAGGTTGGGTTTATTTCTGAACTCACTCTGAGCGCCTAACACGAAGAATGAGTCAGCAGTAGTGCAGACGGAGAAACAAGTAGAAAAACTAAGTTGGTACGAGGACCCAGTAGTAAAGGTAGGTCAAGTTAAAAATAACAAGTGGCAAAGGCAAAAAATATCCAGTATACGACACAAGCAGAAGTATTATATAGATCCCATCTTTGTTGGTACTAACTTGTAACAATTCGTTAGCAGAGAATACAGAGCAAAACCGTGCCCGACAACAGCTCCGTTATATAAGCAATGAAAGCACATTTCAATGCTACCAGGATGCCAACCTTATGCGCATGTGACGAGTGAGCTTTGGAGAATTATCAACTCACATGTCACTAAAATTGGCACTGGAGGACTGTTCAAAGTTGATTTTGATTAGGCACGAGGTCTAATAATGATGGATGAGCAAAAAAAGTGCCCGAGTCAGCAACAGGACTTGGCATGACATGTTTTTATAAACAGGCTGCCTGTATATCACCATTATTGAAGTCAAAATACAAAAATATTTAACGCACATCCAAACCTAAGGCTGCATCTTTCTACTCTTAAAACCTACTGTATAAAACCTACCATCAACACGTCATAGGTATATTTAATTAATACTATTTGGATTTCATTGTTTTTATAGTTTTCTTCATAATTTTTAAATTTAATTCAATAGCTGTTTAAATGCTATGAATAAATACGTATATTCATATGCAAAAGACCAGATCGAACAAAAAATCATTTTAATCAGCATGAGGAATCCATGAGTATTTTTTTCCTTTAAGAGGGTATGGAAGTGATTTGAGTGTGAAGGACAATGAGCTACACGACTTCGAAGGTTTTTCTACAGCAAAAACATGAACAAGGTGAAATCCTACAACACATCAACAAAAATAACATCTCTGATGAAAATGTGCCCCAAAAGGAGTAGTTAGAAGCAAAGCCCAAGAATCGATCAGCCTAGATTCACATCCAGCTCCATCCCTTAACCAGCTACGTGCCCCAAGAAGTTGTACAGCATCTGTGTGTTAGCTTCCTCACCTGTAATAGAGGGAGACCGAAAGTACTCAATTGGCTCAGAAAGTCACTGGGAATGTTGAATGGATGAAGAGCTACAGATTACCGTCATGCAAACAGTCAACGCTTAATAAAGGCTGGATGTTTTCAACATTCCTATCACCTACCACCTAGTCTATATATAAAATTGCACTGTCGAAATACCTGGGTTTTCTACAAATGATATTGTATCCCAAACATAACAACAGGCACTTACTTCTACTCCAAATAATACAACACTCCTGACTCCAGGAATCTCGGCTAATGCTGCTTCTACTTCTGGTATTACCATTGAAAACCTGGTCTTTGGAAGTACCAGTTTTACACCTGTTAGATCAATTTCTTGAACGGTGCTTCCAAGACCTTTAGGGTACTGTTCTGTTACAATAACTGGAATTCCTAACATCCGGGCCCCTTGTAACTGGAAAAAACAAACAAAAAACAAAGACAATTAGCAATATACATATCTGTAAACATATAAATGTGTATCATGCTTCAGGGAACTGGAAAAAAATAAACAAGCAAACATACCAATCTTTGTCCCACACTAATAATATCCCCAAAATATTTGATGGCTGGTCTGAATCGTTCCTGCATATCACAGCAGAAAAACACAGTGCTGGAAGGTGTAAGATTTCCCAGGGTGGTGAGCTGAGGAGAAAAGAAAAAAGAATGATTTAGCACTCGTTATACAACGACATTTATTTTCAGTGGAGGTCAATACAGGAGAAAAGTGTTCCCACTGTTTGACCCAGTAAGTCAAATTCTACAACTATTATCCAAAAGAAGTGATTCAAATTACAGGAAAAAAAAGTTATCCACAGAGATGTTGACTGAATTGCTTTTAACAGTGAAAATGAGAAGTAAACCAAGGACCAACAATACAGAAATGACTTCACAAATTTTAACACATTCCCGTGATAAAACATTTTTCAGAGAACTAAAATCATATATGCAAATAAGTTTTCAAAATATTTGAACCATCTACAAAGAAATCCACATGATCTAATGTTAATTTTAATAAGAGAGCACAGTTCAACAGTATTTCAATCATGTAAAAATATAAATAGAAGGTAGAAGCAAATATACGAAAGTATTAACAAGTAGTTACACAGCTATGGGTGCTGGTAATATTTTTTCTTTATACTTTTCTTGCCTTCTTCAAATGCTATTTAAAAACCTTTCCTAAATGTTATTTAAAAATACGCATTGCTTTTGTAATTAGAAAAAAATGTTATGATAGTAAACCACTTAAGTTTGATGATGGCACTGCTTACGAGTACGAAAAGTAACCCCGAAAATAATCTGTAGCCGAGACCGTGGAACATAAAACTGAAAAAACAGAAACAAATCCGGAATTGCTGCTGTAATCAAGACAGAAATATTAAGACACTGTTCTCAGGAATAACTTCGGAGAGTTCAAAAAAGAAATGCAATGAAATGATGCCAAGCACATCACCACTGTTTAATGGACAGACATAAACTGGACATCTGCATTCTTCAACGTATTCATCACCACCAGGAAATTAATAATTAAGGTTAAAAACAGCTTTACATTAACTGCCATAGTTGCTCTGTAGTAAGAACTTGGGCCCAGCATGAGTCTACAAAAAAGTGAAAAACACTGGTGAATGCTGAGAATTTAATGTCACTCATGGATTCTTAAAGGTCCATGATGCTTTTCTTCTTCCTTCTCAAATTTCAAGCACTGCAGAGGTAGCAGTCCAGTCCTGAATGAACCCATACCCCTCCTCTTACTGGCCAGCCCTTACATCTCCCCTCTGATTTTCCCATTTTGCTCTAAAACCACCCATGGATAATAGCTGTTAATAATTTTCTAGAGAAACCTGTGTCCCAATTACGTGATGCTGGCTTCCCCACCAGCCTGGCCCTAGACCCTCCGCGCAGAGCCTACCACTGCACAGGGTGTACGTACTCTCAGGAAACAGTTTAAGTGAATCATTAAATGGAATCTTTTATCCTTCTAGTGAGCTTGTACTTCCTTATCTATGTGCTGGTCTGAGGAACTCTGGCACCAATCTTCCTTCGGTGTTAACTCCACAGACCAAGTTCGTGGCAGAATGGGCATGCCGTCTGTCATTCTAACTCTATGCATAGAGTCTTCCTACTTTGCCAGTAAAGTATGATTAAATTACATATTCAAGCATCTTAAATTATATATTCTATCTTTCACTGTTTTCTCCCTTAAAGTTTTAATGCAAGTATCATTTTCCAAAGCAGTGAGCATGATGTATATATAAGTCCCTAGGACACAATTTTTAAAACCAGTCACTATTTATGAATATGTATTTTAAATTCTCCGTAAAAATTAAATTTTGGATCAAAGGGCCCAAAGTCTAACTGGGTCCCTAGACACCCACAACGTGTTTAGGGCCCACGACGGAATGCAGTTTACCTGCAACTGGTCTGTTTCAAATGATAGCAATGCAGCTCGGCCATTCTCGTCATTCCACAGCAGTGAAAGCAGTAGGCAGGCAAAGTAAACCAAAGTCAGTGTGCCGGATGGCCAAGCGTTATCTCAGAGCTCATAGCCGCTCTATCTCCAGCTCGCAGATCTCACCTCGGATAACCGACAAACTCTGTGTATATTCCTAACAAGTTTAGTCGTCCTGACCCTAAATTCACAGAAGGTTATAAACAGCAAATCAGAAAGGAAGCTGCTGGAGATAGGCAAACTGCTATCAGCAAGAAATGATAGATGACAGAGAAAAGACTCAAAATACACTAAGAGCAGATCAAAACTCAGCAAGTTCCACAACCAGGCTTCTGGTGAAGGAGTACGTATATAACTTATAAATTGGGACACATCATTTTAGCACACTCACTAAGAAAATGTTAAATTACATCATACTTCAGGACTACAATATTAAAATGGCCACAGTATTTAACATTGGGATACTTAAAGGAATAAAGCCTTATCTACCCAGAAACCCTACATATCCAGAGTTGTGGTCTCCTGGGATTTCTGTTCCTACGTCCCTTCAGCTGTGAGGTCTCCTCTTCTGGGCAGGGGCCACGGCAGGTATATGTCATAGTAGACACAGACTGAGGACGGCAGAAAATGCAGCCATAAAATCCTCACCACCTTGCAAAGCCCTTCTAGTATAGGCACTCACCTAGTAACCTTCAGCAAACAGGGGAGCCACAGAGATAATGTGACGAGGCATGTTTTTGTGCAGAGATGACTGGTTACAATTTAGTGAATCAAAAATGCCCGGATACCCTCCTCTCAGGAAGTCAGAGTTTAACTCCTGACATCCCCTTGGACGTGGGCTGCATGAAGTAATTTGCTTCCTCCGAGCAGAATATAAAGGGGGTCGGGTGACTTGACAGCGGGAAAACCTGGCAGACACTGCCTCAGCCAGGTGGTCAAAACCGAGATAATCAGTGAGGCCACATTCATAGTATACAGTCTTGAACAAACGTGACGAGAACGACCTTCACGATCTGCGTCTCAAAATCCCACAAGCCCATTTGAAGCATGAGAAAAACATCCGATAAACCAAAACTGAGATACATTCTACCAAAATATCCGACCAGTGCTCCTCAAAACTGTCAATGCCATCAAAAACAATACAAGTCTGAAAAACTGTCATTGCCCAGGGGAGCCTAGGAAGACATGACAACTGAACATAATTAGTATCCGAGAATGGGTTGGGGAAGAGAAAAATGGCACTCGGGAAAAACTCGTGAAACCTGAATAAAGTGTAGAGCTCAGAGAATCTTATGTACCAATGCTGGTTCCTTGGCTGTGATAAGCATTGTGCCCAGCACTGTAAGATGTCAGCCAGGGGGAGACAAGTACAGGTATCAGGAACTCTCTGGGCTATCTCCGCAACTTTGCTGTTAAGTCTAACACTATGGTAAAACTAAAAGCTTATTTAAAAAAAAAAAAAAAAGGTATCCCTATGCTATGATAGTTGGGAAAAAAATACGCTACTTTATGAATAACTTGCATACTTGATAAGCCAGAAAGGAGGCTTTGAGGCTACAATAAAAAGGAGAAAAAATAAAAACAAAACAAAAAACCACCCTGAAAAACTCAAACCATTTCCAACCAACCCCCCACCCCATCCACATTAATTCAAATAAGTTGTTATTAATTACACACTGACTGTAAAATCCGGGAACTTCTTAATTTGACTCATGAACTTCTCTTAAACCAAAACCATGCTGCTCAGACACACGCTGCGACAGCAAGACAGCAAATTAAAAGTGAACTTGACCAAATGCCGTCACAAGTAAAATACAGCAATTACAGATCACTGCATATTCAAGAAGCATGAAAAAAATCACGTATAAAAATATGTGTGTGGGACGCCTGGGTGGCTCAGTCGTTAAGCGTCTGCCTTCGGCTCAGGGTGTGATCCCAGGGTCCTGGGATCGAGCCCCACATCGGGCTCCATGCTCTGCTGGGAGCCTGCTTCTTCCTCTCCCACTCCCCCTGCTTGTGTTCCCTCTCTCGCTGGCTGTCTCTCTAATAAATAAATAAAATCTTAAAAAAAAAAAGTGTGTGTGCATACATACACACTTTCATATACCTATGTATCTACAAACATCTCGATACACACACACACACCGATAATACATATTTCAATAAACATATTTAAATACAAAAAAACTGATCAGAGCAAACAGCCTCCTCAAACAATGGTTTCGGAGATCAATTTCGAGTACAAATTTTTCTCTACTTTCTTAAAAAAAAGTGCCATTGTTGGATCTGACCTTAGATTTCACAGTCAAAAGACTTTTCATCCCCAAGTCCCATTATTACGGTTACCATGACAGTATCCTCTCCTCTTCACTACCACCTGTGTTCTGACCATTTTCTGACAATGGCTGTCCATCTGCAGGGAACCTGTCCCTCCTCTGCTACGTGCCCCCTGGTTACTCAGGACAGGCACACACAGAGAAGCTGGCCTTCCTCAGTGATGCTCTCTCCATGCCCCGGTTCTGTTCTCCCATGAAAGCAATTCATGGTGAGTGTTATATGTTGAATTCTGTCCTCAAAATTCGTATGTTGAATTCCTAACCCTCAGGACCTCAGAGAGCAACCTTATTTGGAAACAGAATCACTGAAAAATAATTAGTCAAGACGAGGTCATACTGGAGCAGGGTGAGTGCCTAAACCAACATGAACAGCATCCTTATAAAAAGAGGCAATTTGGACAGAGAAGGGCAGAGATGAAGGTGATGGGTCTATAAGCCAAGCAATGCCAAAGATCGCCAGCAAACCACCGAGAGCTGGGAAAGCAGCACGGAAAAGATTCTCCCTCACAGTCCTCCGAAGGAGTCAACCCCGACTGCTGGCCTGCACAACTGTGCGGAAATAGATCTCTGTTGTATAAGCCACTCAGTGTGTAGTACTTAGTTATAACAGCCTTCTAGTGTGAACTACTACAGTGAGTAAACTGTGTATCTTTAGGAATGATTCAAGTTTGGAATTGTAAATGGGATGTGTTCAAAACTGTGGTAGTCCATGAGAGTCACAAGATACGCATGATGTGCTGGGGAGAGAGTCCAGAAGGGACCGTCGGGTATCATTACTGCACTCAGAAGTGTTTGCAAGGAAATGTGATTACCACAGCTATAGTGAGGCCTGGCTGCAACACGGACTCCCTTAAAACAGAGTTTTATGATGTGATTCCCCCGGGGTTACAAGGCTCCCTACACCGCAGAGCTGTGGGCGTTAGGATCTGAGACCAAATCTCAATTTTCCTAAATTCAATTACATGAAATCAGACAAATCATTTACATTTTCAAACAGCAGTGTCTCAATCTGTAACAAAGCAACAAAACACTATCTACCTCAGAGGGCTACTTCAAGGATTCCATGGGCTTCCTGTGATCAATCAATAAATTCATAGTTCCCACTCTCACACACAGCTGATTCACAGGGAGCCTCCACAAGGGGAAAAAAGCATAGTGCTCTGCTTAGTAATCCAAAATGTTAAATTTTTTGAAAGTCACAAACACACACAGACCACACACACATACTCCCATCGAACCAGTGGGGGAGAGACAAACCACATCCCTCACGATCCAGCTGTTTCCTCTCAGTGCCCTGACACTGTTCACCTCCCAGAGATCTGTCCCGCCTGCTTCTCTGTTCTGTTTCAGAGCATTATTATCTATCTGCTCCTCCTACGTGCTCTCACAGTCAAGGTTTCATAATCAAAACTCACCACCTTCAAACCAGCAAGCCCAAGGGTACAGATTCCTTTGCTTCATCTTTCCAAACCCCGTCTTCCCTCCCTTTCCACCATGAACTCTGGAGTCTCTTCTAGCTAGTAAATGTCCACTGTTAGTAATAATAATGGTAGTAATAAACCTCTAAGAAAGTGAAAGCTGGAGGCAAATCCCTTCCCAATGAACCATCTCAGGAAAGGTCAAAATAACCTTCCCAGGGAAGCCCTTATCTTCTGCCCACACAAAGCTGCCAGAGTTTTCCCTCCTACGTACAGAGGCAAAATGGCCTCACTGGCATCCTCCTCTTCATGTCCACTTCTTCCTCTCTCCTGTTTGGGCTCTGCCTTCCATGGTGACAAGCTGGAAAATACACTGGTGGTGGTAGGATACCAAATGTACAGGAGTTTTCAGGGCTGAATGTTTCCATTAGTAAAAACTTGGGAAATACCTTTGGAAAAATTAAAACCTGTATGTTATAAAAATGACCTAAATTCCCACCATTTAATCCTCTCATTTACATTTCTTCCTCTGCGTCTCAAAATGCCTCAGACTTCAAGCATTCTGACAAAGCAGAAGACACACACACCATGCTGGCAACATGAGCTGTCTTCAGCTACCTGAGCTGTCAGCAGACACTCGGTCACTGCGACAGATTATTCCAGAGAACAAGACACTCAGAAGCCCACTACTGACAACGGGGGTCTCAAAGATCAGTCCCCACAGAACCGCTAACTGACCACGGGTGCACACAGTAGGACACAGGTAACCACTGTGTTTCACAAGGTCATGGCAGTAAGTCAGAACAAGCACGCAAGCAAAGCCACTCCTCTATGTAAATTCAGAAGATACTCCAGAATATACTGTATGTGAGCCTGGGCCCTAGAGGCTCTACGGTCCAGGTTCAAGGAAATAACAAGCTACATTACTTAAGCAGTGGACTAAATGTGGCCAAACTTATGCTCTCTGTCTCTGCCTCTGGGAGAAAGGGCCTCACCGATGGGCTCACGGATGTGCCATCTTAAGCCTTCCTAAGTGACAGGGATTCCTGAGAACAATGAACACCAGCAAAACAAGTGATATTACAAGCTCAAGTTTGTGGCCTGCTCTCTATTCTGCTTGATATTTTCATTAAGCATGAAAAGAGAAGATGAATGCTATAGTCAGCTATGAGGGAGGACCTTCCCAAGCTTGGATGGCCCCACCATTACCAGAGAACCTTGGGCAATTCCCTCTATGTTCTGCTCTTCCGCAAAATGAGAGTTAGGTTATCAGGTAAGGAACAAGAATGGGGTCTTATCCATGTTTGGATTCATTGTGCCAGGCACTTAAAGCTGCCACCCAAATGTTTCTGTGATGACCTCTATGGTCTCATTCAGCTATGAAATGTCCACGTCTCTAGGATTATACAGCTAGGTCCCAAAAACACATAATAAAGTGTTCATGAAAAGAACGACCTTCCCTTTCACTTCTGAGTATATACACATGTAAGTACACATATGTGTGCTGATACATATAAATACTCATATACATACAAATGGGTATCAGAATAGCTTTATGGATATATATGGAGTGTGTGTAGCCTTCCACATCTGTTTTTATGGCTGGAGGAGGCACAGGGCCAAAGAAGTCAAAGTATTAGGATCACTAAAAGGAGATAATATAAAGAAAAAATTGTCACAAACTTTAAAATACATGAAGTGTTATATAACAGACACTTAGGAACTCTTGGGCTATTTAGTGAGATATAAATAATATTTTTTAAAAGATGGAACAGAGTTGTCCTATTATTAAAATTATTATTTTAAACATCACCACCAAAAAAATGCTATCTCCTATACCAAGCAAAATATTTCAAAAGCCACAAGTGACCTGAATTATAAAATGCCTTTTGAGAATATACAGGACATTTCAGGTATACACATATACATTAATTTCCAGAATGTTAAAAAAGAGTTGGCAGACCAGGGCTTGAATTTTTCAAAATAAAAAAAATCTGATCTTGGGGGTAAAAACAAACAGAGATGTGGGGTGGGGGGTCGCTAGTTTGGCATACCATCTTATTAGGTAATAGCCCACCTTACCTCCCAACCACTAGAGGAAATGCATCACAAAGAATTCTGCATCCTCAGCTCAGCTCCAGACCTCCTCAGTTAGAATTTGGATTCTGGCCCTTATTAATGGATCTGTCAAAGGTGCATCCAACTTCTTGGGTATTTTGGCAACAATAACCTAAATACACTGACAAGGAAGGCTGCAGAGAGGTGTCATCCATGAAAACTCTTGAAGACAAAAATGCGGGGTAGTAAACACCTACCAACCACAATTCTCACAATTCTCTGTATGGACAACAGGGCAAATTCTGGGGTATCAGAGATCATCACTTTAGGATCCCCACAGGCGTAAACAGCGGAATCTCATAGCCTTTGTCCTCTGAACACGGGAAATTTATCCAGGTAAAAATATCTGCTTTGGAAGCTTCTGGCATGGGTGCTGGGGTGATAAGAAACAAAACCGATTCTGCAGTTAGCTGTGTACAGCTGGGAAAAAAAAAATCGAGAGAATAATCTTAAGAATATGACACATTAAAAAAAAGAAGAAGAATATGACACTTGAATATTAAAATGCCTTCTAAGCCTGATTCCCACATTGCAGTTTGGTCTTCCGAAGAAATGGCTTTATCAGTTTCTCAACGAAAGAAAAATTGTTGATAGTGTAGTACCTAAAATATACCTTATGCTCTTTCTTTCCAAAAATAAAAATCCTCCAGCGAATCCTCTGAGCGTAAAAAGGACAAGAGACAGGCCCGCATAGTTATTAGTGCATGACTTTAAAAAAAAATTTTTTTTAAAGCTATAAAATAATCCTCAGGTGTAACAACTTTCTCAGCTGGCACCACCGGAAAATCCTGGTGTAGCCAGAGTTGGGTCATTAACAAGGTATTACAGTCCTGGAGTCGAATGACTTTTTCAACGGAGGCGACGCATACATAATCAACGGAATCAGTAGCCAGTTACCAGGAAGAGGCTACGCAAATGGTTATTTCACTTAAGGTTAAGGGAGACTTAAGCTCCAGGACCTGAAAGCTGGGGAGAGGAGCGGGGAAACGTCTGACTCCTGAAGTTTGTGTTTCCGCAAGTGGTAAACACAACTCTGGGTAACAAACCCTGAGGCCAATACTCCGCATCAACTCTCTACCCCATTGGGCAGCACTCCCACAGAAAAATTACAGCTAGTACCGCACAGCCCTTCGGTTACGCAGGCGGCTGGACTCGCTCTTGGCACACAAAGCGGATGCGGGCGGTCGAGGACCACACACGTGGGGGCGTTCTCGCGTGCCCGGACGCGCTGGGGGGCCCACGCCCCCGCTTCGGGCGAGGACAGCTGGTGACCGTCACCTTCGGACTGGCCCATTCGCTGGGCCGTCCCCGAGGACTGCGATCGCGGCGCAGCCCTTCCAAGCCAGCGAGGCGCGCAGGGCCCGGCGCCAGGGCGGCGCGGGGCACCTGAGGAGCGCGGCGGGGGCGGAGACAGGGACGCGCGCGGACCGGGAACCGCGGCGGGGCGCGCGGCCCTCCCGCGGGACCCACCTGGATCTGAAGCGGCACGAGGCGGACCTTGCAACGCTCGCTCACCGCGAAGCCCTTGGGCAGGTCCACGTACTGGCCCCACTCCTCGGCGAAGAGCTGCACCACGAATTTGCGGTGCATGTCGATCTGGTCGCCGTACAGGCTGAGGAACTTCTGGATGAGCAGCTCGTAGCCCGCGCCGTGCGGCACGGAGGAGGGCCGCGCGAAGACCGAGAAGCAGAAGAGCACGGGCACCGTGCCCGACGGCGCCCCCGCGCCCGCGCCGCCGCTATTGGGGAGCGCCGGGACAGCCAGCTCCGCCGCCGCCATGTTCCCCCGAGCGTCTGCCAGCTCCGAGGCCAGCGAGGCGCAGACAGGGCCGGCCGCCGCGGCCCCGCCTCCCCGCGCCGCCCGCCCGCCCGCTCGGGAAGGCGAAGGGGCGGGCCCTGGCGGCCAAGGCTCGCGCGCCCTCCCCCGCCCCGCAGAGGGCGGACCGCCGAGGAGGGGGGGCGGGGGGGCCGGGGTGCGCGCGAGGCAGCGCCTGCGCCCGCCGCCGGGACCGCCCCCTCCAACCTGGACCTGGCTGGGCGGCCCCGGTGCGCGTCTAGTGCGCGGGGGAGGTCTGTGGCCCCAACTTCCCCCACGGTCCGCCCACCTTCGAACGGGCGCTGTTCGCGGGGAGTTTACGTTGTGCTTGGGGACCCAGGGCTGCCCGGCTGAATCTCCTGGGATGGGTTACCTGTTGGCCTTGTGGGGACAGGCGGTCAGTCCTCTTCGAGGGTGGCGGCAGTAATGTCGAAACCAATAGGTCAGACTGATAGAGACCTTGAGAAGAGCCGCAGAATTTAATGTTTCCTTAGGAGGGTCATCCGAAGCTCAGAATTTCATGTTTTTTCAGTCCCATGGAACACAGTATCTCTAGTAATGAATTTGAGGTCTTGGCCTCCCTTTATCTCAACCCAATTTCAGGGAGAACTTGGATTGGGAATTGCAAAATATAAAGAGGCTTATGAGTAAAAATCGAGACTTTGTATTCAAACTGAACATTTTTTTTTAAGTGAGTAAAAGGGATCACCTTTAAATAAAGTAATCCCCTGCCTTAGGAACACTGTAAAGCACTATGTACAATTAACGGGAATTAGAGAAGCGTACACTATGAACAAAGTTTCCTTAACATCAGGTCCTGGACCAAGATAGGCTCATGCGTCTAAACACATTTTAGGTATTGGGGGTTTCCTCTTTTTGCAATGTAGTAACTTTGAAGTCAGGGTTTCTCAGACGGCGCTGCTGACATTTGGAAAGCAGACTACTTTTCCACGGGTGTGGGGGGGCGGCTATCTTGTGTATTCATTTGTAGGCTGTTTAGCAGCATCCCTGGCCTCTACCCGCTAGATACCAGTCTTCACAATCAAAAACGTTTCCAGACATTGCCAAACATCCCCCAGGGGGCAAATTTGCTCCCAGTTGCAAACTACTGCTTTCAAGTAATGCTAAGACCTCCATTTGGCCTTTATTGCTCACTTGTACCCAAACTACTAAAAATACTCTGTTTTCTAGTTTCTCTTCAAACTCGGAGAGATTCCATTAAAAACTCTTATTGTCCGAACCCATCAGACCCAAAATTATATTTCTGCAGCTACTGCTCCAGTGCAAGGTCTTCCATATGCAGATGTGAAAATCTGTGCTAATAAGAGTAACAATTGGAAAGCTCCACTGATGCTCTAGAAAAAAAATGAGGAAAAGATCATTGACAAAAGCTCAGTATGAAAGCCAGAGGCCTTTTCGGTAGCATTGAAAGAGGCTCTCAATTCTGCAGTAGGAAGACAGGGAATGCTGAGGACCAAGAGTAGGACTCAACATTAAGAGTAGCAGAACTCCAAAGAAGGTTAAATTCTGAAACAGTGCCTATTTTCTATGCCAAGGCCAGAGCCCTGGTTGGAAATGGGACCGTGACACAAGATATCAGGTTGATGATGCCCCAAATTAGGAGTCATCAGATTCCTTAATGACACATTCCTCCATTTTTTTATGACAATGCACAGGCTTGTCCTCAGCAAGACATGAACTCCCCTAGGATGTTCCCCCCACTTTTTCTCCTGGTACCTAGTCCCATAACATAGCCTTAAGTAACATCAAAACTAGGCCACAAAGGTACTGGGCCTAATAAGGGACTATATCCCCAAACAATAGTAGAATCCAAAGGAAGCGCTAAGAGATTATGTGTGTCACTGGATTATGAGGGTGCCTGATCAAAGATGTGGAGCAAAACTATTAGTTAAGAAACACCCTACCAACATAGAGGTTTTAACACCCTGGTAAAGCTTCGGAGTGACAGACCGAGTACAGTGTGTCTAGGGTAGCTCCTACATGGGCTATACATTTACATTCTCACCCCAAAGCTGTGTCAACTGTTTTTCCCTCTGTCATACTCTGGAGAGACATAAACTGGCTGGATATACTGCAGAATATCACATTTGTCCACTCTATTGATAACATCATGCTAATTGGACAAGGTGAACAAAAAGTAACTGTGGAAGGCCTTGGTAAAACACAAAAACTCCAGAAGAGAGCGAGAACCTCTAAGAAGTTTTAAGGGCCCACAACATTAGCAAAATTTTAGGGCCCAGTGGCCTAGGGCATGCCAAGACATTCCCTTCAAAGCACAGGACAAATGACTACTTCTTGCTCTGGCACTTCCCACCGTGAAGAAGGAAGCACAATGTCTAGAATGCCTCTTCATATCACACAGACAGCATCTGCCACCAGTCAGAATACTACTACTCATTCTGTGTGACATGAAATGCTGCCAACTTTGAGTGGGGCCTGGTAGTAGAAGTGGTTTTGCAGTAGACTCAGGTAGCAGTGCAGATAGCCCTACCTCCCAGGCCACATAACCCGAAAGATCCTATAGTATTGGAAATACCAGTAGTAAAAAAGTTTCCATTACATTGATGGTAAGCCCTAATGCAAGAACTACAATCCAGACACCATCAGTTTGGGAACACAGTCATGCTATCTGCAGCCAAAATTTCTACTGTTCCAATAGTACGTCAAGTAACCGTCTGATGAACAGCCCACCTTGCGCAGATTTCTTTCAGATCCACCAAGACTTGAGGTTAAAAAGGCCCAGAAGAAATCCATAGAAAGTTGGAAGTGCTATGTATGGGATCAAGAACAAGCAAGACTGAACAGACAGATCAAATGATTAAATGTGTCAGCTAGCCTAGATACCCACGTTATCCACTACTGTCCTAACAGTACTCTCCTTCAGGACACATGGGGACCCATTATCACTAGTTAATGGGAGCTAAAAGATCTGAGCTTGGTTCACAAACGCATTGGCTTAATATCTTGGTGCAAGCCAAGCAATGAGGAGAAATCCTCCCCATGGGCAAAGTTTGGGCAGTGATTTGGTCATCTAGTTTTCACGGAAAGAGAGGTTACCTGAGCTGGGCCAAGAAAATATACAGAATCATGGGCAAAGGCAGATGGCTTAGCAAGCTAATCAGGACCTTGGAAAAAGAATGACTGGAAGATCAGGAACAAGGAGATCTGGGATAGTGACATGAAAATGTTCATATGGGAAGGAGAACCACGTGTGACAATTTTCATATTGCATGGTAATGCTTACTCAAGAGGATCCACTAGAGGAGAGACATTATACCAGCAGGAAGATAACCAGAACATTAAAAGGAGTCTTTCTACTCCACGATAAAATGACAACCCAATTACAGTGGGAGAAAAGATCTGAATAAGCACTTCATAGAAAAAGATGAACGAATGTCCAAGTACATGAGAAAGGGCTTAAAATCACTAGTTGTCAGAAAAACACAAACTAAATCAACATAAAAATTCTAGTTCACACCCATTAAAATAGTTAAAATTAAAGAGACAATACAACAATATGGAACTAGAATTTTTATACACTATAGTGGGTGTGTAAAATGGCACAACCATTTTAGAAAAATAGACACGGCAGCTTTTTACGTAGTTAAACATGCATCTGTCTTTATCCACAAAATATCAATCCAAAGAATTTATGCAAGAGACACAAAAACCTATGTCCACAAAGACTTATACACAAATATTCATGGAAGCTCCATTTATGATATCCCCAAACTGGAAATAACCCAAAATCCAGTTGGGTTTGATAAACTGTTGGTGATATATTCACACAATGGAATACTACAAGAAATAAAAAAACAATGACTATCTCATACACAGAACAACATAGATGAATCTGGAAAAAAAGAAAAAAAAAACATGAAGCCAGACACAAAAGAGTATATATTGTATGATTCCATTCAAATGAAGTTCAAAAAAAGATAAAATTAACTTCTGTGATAGAAATCAGAACAATGGTAGCTTACGGGAGGATTTCAAGGATTAGAAGTGATCACAGAATTTTCTGCATTGGTGGAAATATTCTGCATTTCATTTGAGTTTATTTAATTAGAATCCACCTGCGCATTTTACCATACATAAATTTTTACCCTAAAATAAAAAATACAATCCAATGTCTTATGTTAATTATTTCTCTGTTCCTAATTTCTATCACATATGAACCTCAAATCAAAGAGGTCCACCCTTATTTTCTTACATAAAATAGATCACTTACCGTGATCACAATCTATATCCATTTCCTGCTTCACTTTTCTCGTCTTTCTTAACACTTATCCCCGTTTGTATATATAGTGACAGCAGAAACTTGTTTCCATTATTTCCTGCTTGTATCACAAGCCCTAGAACACTGCCTGGCACATAGTAGACTCTCCACAAATAGGGTGAAGGGCTGTTACAGTGAATATATCTTGAAGTTCACTGTACTGAAAAGTCCAAGGTATGTTCAGTCAAAGGTACTACTTAGGTGAAGGCTTTGTCTACATTGTAAATTAATCCCGGGACAGCTATGATTAGAGGATTACCCAGAAGGCTCCAAACAAGATTATCTGACTCCATTTGCGTTTCCTGAAAACTTTGTGATAAGGAAAGCAAAGAAAGTCAAGTATCACACAGCTTTTACACCCTTCTCCATGGGGAGTTCTGACAATTTTCTGCAAAGGAAAGGAAAGGTGTCAAAATGTCATTTCATACATAGATGCGATGTGGCACAATGAAATGATGTGAAGACCTACCAGATAAATTTAAGAACCAGAGGAGACCTTAAGATCATCTACTAGAGATACTCTAGCAGAAACTTATTGCTAGGATTTATTATTATTTTATTATAACATCACCAAAAGTCTTACAGTTGATTGCTGGCACATGCAGCTGGGACTATCTCCCATAATGTTATTCAAACTCATATTAATATCAAATTCAATTGCTTGAATTTCCCATCTACTCAATCAACGAATACTGTACACTTAGGATTCTGCGGTGAACAAGAAAGCTAATAAATATTCTTACAGAGCTCCTTGCTGTGTGGAGCTGACAGTCTACTGGGGTAGGTAGACGATAAACACATAAACAAATAAATGACCTAAATAACCCTGGGTAGCAAAAAGGCTATGAAGAAAATGTCATACACCATAGCTGAGAGTGGTGGGATACAGGATGCTTTAAATAAATTGTCTGCCATCTACTTTCTCGGAAGGCAGCATTTAAGCTGTGATCTGAGTGGTAGGAAAAAGTACTCCAGAGGGAAGAACATGTACACAGGCTCTGAAAGTGTAACCAGCCTCCTGTGTTTGAGGAAGGGAGTGGTTGGAACACAGTGAATTCCATGAGACGAGATACGTGATCAATGGCTGTAAGTGCAAAAAGAATTTGGGTCTATTTTGAGTAAAATGTTTTAATCAGGGAAATGACATGAACTGATTTATGATTTAATAAAACCTCATCTTAGTACTATGTGGGAAATTGAATATAGAGGGTCAAAAGCAGAGACAAGGAAAAGAAAAGCAGAGACGAGGAGACCTGCTAGGTTGGCTGTCAGAGTCATCCAGGCAAGAGCGGATGGCCGATTGCTCCGGAGTGGTGTTTCTCAGCCAGGGGGGATTCTGTCCTCAGGGCATATTTGGCAATGCCTGGAGACAAAAACAGCAGCACAGAATAGACAACTATATCCAATACTGCGGAGAGATCAAGCAGAATGAGAATGTGCAGAGAATATGGGGACATCAAGTCTTTTGGTGATTTTGACAAGGGCAGTTCCAGGGCAAGATGGGGGATAAGAGCCTGGTTTTATGGAGTTCAAAGAGACAACTGATAGTGAGACATGAGTCAGTCAATTCTTTAGATTAAGAGGGACAGGGCGCCTGGGTGGCTCAGTGGGTTAAGTCTCTGCCTTCCGCTCAGGTCATGATCCTGGAATCCTGGGGTCAAGCCCCACATCGGGCTCCTTGCTCAGCGGGGAGTCTGCTTCTCCCTCTGCCTGCCGCTCTCCCTGCTTCTGCTCCCTCCCTCTCTCTCTCTCTCTCACAAATAAAGAAATAAAATCTTAAAAAAAAAAGGCATAAAAAGAGAGGGACAGGTGTTTAGGGGAATTTCCTTAAGGACAGGAAATGCTAGAGACATTAGATTATCATATACTGGTGAGAATTAAGCAGAAGAAAGGGAGAGATTTATAATGCTGTAGGAGAGAAGATAATTGAAGGAGCACAGTCCTTGAAAAGGACAGAATCCAGAGCACAGAAGGGGGGTTGTGCTTCTTGTGGGAATGGAGATCCTTGTTCTACTGAGAGTGAAAGGTGGAGAATTTGGGTAAACATCCTGGCAGGTTAATAACTGCAATAAGAACATAAGGGAGTCTATTTTCTTTTTCATAATATATAATTGTGCATATGACTCTTAAATATCTATTATCCTTATTTCTTGGTATAATTTAGACATAAGTTACTATACTAAAGGCAGTCATACTTCTGGCCTGGTCTGGTATTCCTAACTCTGTCTTTTCTTATTCTCTTTTCAAAGGACATACTTCGGGAGTCACATATCTATTTCGACACATTCCTTTCACCATGACTGTCTTTCGAAGATGGAAAGGTGCTTATAATTTATTCTGTTTTGTATTTCAGAACTTCCTACATCTCCTCAGGAAGTTTCTGTCCAATGTGGTGTCTGGTTCATTTTTCAATAAAGGGGCTCCTGGAGTGGACAGGAAAAAGTGAAATTATAAATGTTCCAGAATTTCCATTATCTCCAAAATTTATCTTAAGATCTTAAAGTCAGACAACCTAATACAGTTCAGCCACATGGCTGAAGTCATAAGCTGCATGGCTTTAGTTTCCAAAGTTCAGTTACGGCTCCTTTGGAACTCTTAATCGCCTTTTTGCTCCTCACCACTGCTCTGCTGTGGCTGGACAGACACACTTCTGGGATTTGCCATTCTTTGACAAATAAAGTTCATAGAGCATTTCAGGTCAGCATAGCATTTAGCCCCCACATCTTCCCTCCTGATGAGCTGAAGGAAGCAGCCCTGCTCCTACCAAAGGCTCCCCTTGGGCCCTGGATCCTATGTCTCTCAGAGACTTCTATTCTGCAATTATCCCCAACCCTGTTCTGTGTAAACAAATTCCTCCCTCTCTCCTGGCCCTTTCTCACTGCATATGAGTTTTTTAAGTGAGGAGATAATAAATTAACTCTTTTCCTCTTCTTCTTCTAAAAATAGGGTCCCATTTCTCTTGTGTCAATTGAAAAACTTCTTGGAAAAGGTGACTCCACTTGTCTTTCCATTTATTCCCTCACTCACCCCGCTATGGCTTCTGCCTTCCTCTGTTTAGTCTAACTGCTCTTGTCAAGGTCATCAATGAGCTTCTTCCTGCAGGTCTCATGGCTATGCCTACGGTGAAGGACCATGTTTGCACTCGGAACTTATTGGACTTTTCAATCATATGCAACACATCTCTCATCACTCTCTGCTTTGTGAAATCTTTTTAAGTGGTAACTGCCATTACTTAACATACCCCTGGTTTTCCTTCTCACTGACTGCCTTCATCAGACTTTTTTTTTTTAATATTTTATTTATTTATTTGACAGAGACAGCCAGCGAGAGAGGGAACACAAGCAGGGGGAGTGGGAGAGGAAGAAGCAGGCTCCTAGCGGAGGAGCCTGATGTGGGGCTCGATTCCAGAACGCCGGGATCACGCCCTGAGCCGAAGGCAGACGCTTAATGACTGCACCACCCAGGCGCCCCTTTCATCAGACTTTTTTAAATCTTGTTGTCCTCCGATTATCTGACTTCTAAATGTTAGCACACACCAGACATCAGTCTTGATTCCTCTTTTTGTCTCTCAGCACACTTTCCCTGATTGAGCTCATCTCGTCCCTAATCACCATCTCTATGTTACAACAATCAAATTTTTATCTCCAGTGCTGAATCCTCCCTGACGTTCAGACTTATATGTCAAACTGCCTACTTGGCCCCTCCACCTGATGTCTCCGGAACTTCTCAAATACACCATGAACATGATTGCGGTGCCTGGGTGGCTCAGTCCATTTCGGCTCAGGTCATGATCTTGGGGTCGTGAGATCAAGTCCCGCATCGGGCTCTGTGCTGGGAGTAGAGCCTGCTTAAAACTGTCTCTCCATTTCTCTCTGCCCCTCCCCACTTGCACACTCTGTACAAAAAAAGGGGGGGGCGCCTGGGTGGCACAGCGGTTAAGCGTCTGCCTTCGGCTCAGGGTGTGATCCCGGCGTTATGGGATCGAGCCCCACGTCAGGCTCCTCCACTATGAGCCTGCTTCTTCCTCTCCCACTCCCCCTGCTTGTGTTCCCTCTCTCGCTGGCTGTCTCTATGTCTGTTGAATAAATAAATAAAATCTTTTTAAAAAAAAAAAAGAAAGAGAGAGAGAGAGAGAAAGAAAGAAAGAAAGAGAAGAAAGAAAGAAAGAAAGGAAGAAAGAAAGAAAGAAAGAAAGAAAGAAAGAAAGAAAGAAAGAAAGAAAAATTCAAATACACCATGATCAACACAGAACTGTTAATTTCCACCCTATATAGGTCTTTCTTCAGAGTCTTCCCTCATCCTAGAAAGTGGACTCACCTCCCAGGGATCAAGCTAGAAACCTGTGAGTCATTCTGGACTGATCCCTTCCAGCACCACCACATTCATTTTGCCAGCAAAGCCCGTTGCTTCTACCAACCAATTTTGTTCAGGTTGCCACCATCCTAGTTGAAACACATGAGCTCTCTCCTGGATGGCTGCCAGTGGTTTCTCTGATTCAGCTCTCGCCCCTCAGGCCATGCTCCACATGGCAGAGGGAACTGTTGACAAAGTAAATGAGAACATCTCACTTCTCCCCTACAAGCCCTCTTTAGCTTCCAAGTAGATGTAAACCGGAAGGAAATCCATTTCCTTAGCTTGGTCTGCTAGGCCTTATGAAGTCTGACCTCTGTTCCACCCCTCTGCTCTCATCTCCTGTCTTCCTATCCTTAACTCCCAGTGCTCCAGCCACATCGAACTTTCCCAGAATTTTCCAGCTTCCCAGCCTTGCACTTATTCTGCCTGTACGATTTTCCCCTAAGATTTTCCCCTGCTGGGCTCCTTCTCATCCTTCAAATCGACCTAGAGTAGATTCCCTCAATCCAACCCCTTCACTCTTACCACGTGATTGTCTTGATCTTCTCCTTAGCCCTTGCCATTCGGTATTTATTTTACATAAGCTTATTTATGAGGAGTATGCAGTGCATGACGGCAGAAACCTTGTCCGTCTCTTCCGTCCAAGTGCTCCCAGTAGCCCCCAGTAGCCCCTGCTGGATAATACAAACTCGACCAACACGTCAACAAATCAATGAATGACTCAATGTAACGGATTCACCTTTCTCCTTATTCTATCTATCCTCTGGTTGAGTAATTGGAAGTGATTTCCCGCCCTCTCCCCAAAGATGTTCCAGTGGAGTTACATCTTTGGGTGCTCCAAGGTCCCTGAACCTAAAGGGTTGGCAGTCTGAAGTCATTGTATAGATTGTGTCGATCACAAAACAGTTGTTTTCTCTCATCAGTGGTTTTGCTTTCTGCTGTTCGGGTTAACCTGCAATCAAGCACCTTCCAGAAGCAGATGACTCTCCTTCTGATGTATCTTCAGAAGGTCAATAGTAGCCTAATGCTACATGACAAGAGCTGGGTTCTTCACCTCACTTCAACTCATCGGGTAGGCATTTCATCATCTCGCATCATCACAAGAAGCGTGGGTACAGTCCAGTAGGATATTTTGGGAGAGAGAGAGAGAGACCACATTTATGTAACTTCTGTTATATTGTTATAATTGTTCTGTTTTGGTTTTTGGTGCTTTTTTTAAAGATTCATTTATTCATTTCAGAGAGAGAGCACGTGCAGGGAGGGGCAGAGGGAGATGGAGAGAGAAACTTAAGCAGACTCTACACTGAGCGTGGAGCCCCCTGCAGGGCTTGATCTCACGACCCTAATATCGTGACCTGAGCCAAAACCAAGACTCAGAGGCTTAACTGACTGAGCCACTCACGTGCCCCTCATTGTTCTATTTTATTATTATTATTAATCTCTGTGTGAATACTGTGCCTAATTTAGAAGTTAAACTTTATCAAAGTACATATATATAGGAAGAAAACGGTACTTATCGAGTTCCATAGTGTCCATGGCTTCAAGCACCAACGGGCATCTTGGAATGTATTTGCTGTGGATAAGGGGGGACTACCGTACTTTTACTTGCAAGAAACAGTATGTCTGACAAACTGTTTACAAGTCAAACGTAACTAGAAGTCAGAAGAGGGTGGTGGCTGCAGCTCAATGATGTCCTCATTTTGGGTTGGTATCTCTCTGATTCTCTTACTCTTCCTTTCATGGTCCCCTGATGGCAGCTACATACAGTTCTAAGCATCGCACAACTGTATTCAGTGGCTGGAATCAAGGGCAGCACAAGGGAGAGACCTTTTTTCTGCTTCTGTTGCAATTATTGAAGAAGAGGAAAAATCTTCCAGAACCCCTGAGCAAACTTCTCCTGGCATGTCATGGGTCAGAAGGGGGCCACATGCCTACTCTTGGACTTGCAAGTAGGTATTGTGGTAGGAAGGAAGAAGGAGGGAATGGCTTCTGGTGGACAACAAAGAGCAAAGGCTATAAACTATTACAAGATGAGCCGAATGCAGCCTTTCCTCTCTGGCCTCGCTTCGTGAAGGCAACAGATAGCAATTGCCTCAGTTTACACTTCATGATGCAGCTCGCAATCCTGGGATGCTTTTCAACACATGGGCATTGCAGTTGAAGCCAACAAGGAGGCTTCGGGCTTTTTCCACTCAGGTGATGTGTGGCCTTTCTATGTGGCCTCTGTGGCCACTTTATATTGTTGATTCTATCACCTCCATTAAAATTTAAACTCTAGCTGCGATGAAGTTAAGTGATTTCTCATAACCTCCTTTCTGGAGCTAAAACTTGGCAAAAATAGGATTTCTATAATTACTACGGCTTTAATGCCAGCATTTACTTTCACTGGCAGGATTTTCCCCAATTTAAGTTTATTAAAAAATTGGACTATCTCCTATTACATTTCTTTTCAGGAATAATCTCTCTCCAATCCTAACAGGCTACCCCCCCCAAAATTGTGCTATGGGGCTTTTACGCCTTAGAGAGTGAGGAAAAGAATATTTCGGTCTAAAACAAAAAACCTTATGGGATCTTTTTGCACATATTTTTTTATTTTTCCTTAGTCCTATCTAAATCCATTATCTACTTAAACCTCTATGTTTCTAAGTGAATTAGGGCCTTGGTCTTATCTTTTTTGGATACCATTTATTGACTCTTTACTGATCACTAGGTCCAAGACTAAGCACTTTCCATGTATTTATTTAATTTGATTCATACAATAATCCGATGAGACAGTGTGTCTTCACCATCCACCCTCCTCTGGACTTCTCAGCTTACAAAGGAAACTAAGGACCAGAGAGCGGAAGTGTCTGCTTGGAATCCTGTAACTTGTAACTACAGAGCAGGGACCCCATAGGAGGTCAGTTTATCAGACTCCAAAGGTTCTCAGTCACTTCAGTAGATCACCTTCTCTTGCAGGCATTTCTTATTCTTTGGGAAGCACACTTTCAGCGCCAGATACTGCTCAGGAATGTTTTCAAGGCCTTGATAAATACAAGCTATGCCCTTCCAGGTGATTTTACTGCCTGGAACAGAAGTAGAACACCTTCTTAATTAAGTGGAAGGGGAAGGCTTGGAAATGTGGCCACTGCTTCCCTCGAAGGCTACCCAGGTCCCTCACCCTTGTTGCATCTGATTAAAATGTCTGCTGGTGGGACAGGGGCTGCCACATGGCATGTTCTTTTCACTTACCTCTTCAGAATAAGCTTCTATCTGGAAACACTGTCAGTACTCAAGTAAACACAAATTCCTTGAACAGAGAGAGTTAATAGTCCTTGAGCTGGGGCGCCTGGGTGGCTCAGTCATTAAGCGTCTGCCTTAGACCCAGGGCATGATCCCAGGGTCATGGGATCAAGCCCCACATTGGGCTCCCTGCTCTGCTGGGAGCCTGCTTCTTCCTCTCCCACTCCCCCTGCTTGTGTTCCCTCTCTCACTAGCTGTCTCTCTCTCTGTCAAATAAATAAAATCTTAAAAAAAAAAAGTCCTTGAGCTGTCCAATGTTCGGGACTCCAGCATATGAAGTTGTGGCTATTTTCTTGGAATACTAATAGCCAATACTTTTATAATGCTTAGTATGTTATAAGCTCAGGTCTAAGTATTTGTTTTTGTTTCCTGTGGCTACTGTAACAAAATTACCACAAACAACACAAGTTTATTTGCTTATAGTTTGACAGGTCAGAAATCTGAGGTCAGTATCCCTGGGCTGAAGTTAGGGATGGTAGGATGTCAACAGGCCTGGGCTACCTCTGGAGATTCTAGAAGAATCTGTCCCTCGCTTCGTCCAGCTTTTGATGGCTGTTGGCATCCCTTGGTTTTTGGTCACATCACTTCAATCCCTGTCTACGTCAACGTATCACCTTCTTCTATGTCTGCATGTGGTCAGATTTCCCTCTGCCTCCTTTTTTTTTTTTTTAAAGATTTTATTTATTTATTCAACAGAGATAGAGACAGCCAGCGAGAGAGGGAACACAAGCAGGGGGAGTGGGAGAGGAAGAAGCAGGCTCATAGCGGAGGAGCCTGATGTGGGGCTCGATCCCGGATCGCCGGGATCACGCCCTGAGCCGAAGGCAGACGCTTAACCGCTGTGCCACCCAGGCGCCCCCCTCTGCCTCCTTCTTACATGGATACATATAATCACATTTAGGGTACATCTGGATAATCTCCCCATCTTAAGGTCCTTAACTTAGTCACATTTGCAAAGACCCTTTTTACCATGGAAGGTGACATGGATGGGTCCCAGGGATTAGGACCAGATAATGGAGCCATGACTCAGCCTACCGCAATATTTTATACATAGGACTCACTTAATCACATAGCCATTGAGGTAAGTATTGTGATTATCCCCATTTCTTGATGAAAGTGAGACACAGAGAGGTCATACAACTTATCCAAGATCAAATAGCCATGGAGTGGCAGTGTCTGGATTTGAACCCAGGCTTGTGACCTGAAAAACTAGCTGCCACTGTAATTAAATGAAAAAATAGTTTCTATAGAAGAATTCCCTAGGCTGAGTGTGTGAAGATCGAAGTCAAATGTAAAGAGGTTTCTCCTTTATAGGCAGTCCTCCCAGCTTATGGAATTTCCCCACTTTCTTCTCCTTGGCAGGACTCTTTGTTCTGTCATGTACTTTATCATTTCATACATACACAATCACTGTACGTGCAGGGCTTTTAGAGTAATGTGAGAAAAGTGTGCTGGATAAACTGTAGACTGAATGAATGGACTTTTAACCGATCCATCAAAAAGTACCATGTTTAAGTTGGCAGTAAGCAGTAAGAAAGCTGGATATTCCTTATTATTCTCCTTATTACTTTTTTTTTTAAAGATTTTATTTATTTATTTGAGAGAGAGATAGTGAGAGAGCACAGGAGAAGGGGGGCAGGTAGAGGGAGAAGGGGACTCCCTGCTGAGCCGGGAGCCTGAAGCCAGCCTAGATCCCAGGACCCTGGGATCATGACCTGAGCCAAAGGCAGACGCCTACCCAACTGAGCCACCTAGGAGGCCCTCATCATTTTTAATTGTTAAGACAGATGCTTCTAGAACAACTCGCTAGACTCCTGTGCCCCCCAAATCCCAGCTTAAAGATTCTTCTACAACCCCTCTATTTCAGGACAGGGTTCTCTAGATGGGAAATCCTTTGGCATCAAACTTAGGCAATTTGTAACCTTTAGACTACAGAGCACTAAAGGCTCTGCCATTTGAAATCTTAAACTTACCCATCTCTGCTTCTTGCTCAGGTCAGGCTGTTTTAATCAAGTAGTCCATTTCTATATGCCTGTTCTGGAGACTCTTCCAGAAAGCTCTGTGTTTATCCTTTCCTGAGTCTACATTCTTTATAGTACCCTTTCAACTAGTTCATTTTTATTTTTCTCCCCCAGACACTCAGAGTTTCACGAAAATAATTTTCATCGTTCTTCATATCACTATACTCTTAGGGTCAGGTCACTTGTCCTGAAGTTTACTCCTTTCCATTTATATCTCATTCTCCCTTGACCAAACTAGCAGAACCAACATGCTCCTCAGTTTATAGCCTTAAGCTATCCCACCAGGGCTGGGACACCACATTACTCATCTACAGAATATTGGAAAGATGTATTCAAAAAATAACACCACATCAAATAATAAAAGTATTTTTAAAAATATTATATGTTGGCAGATGAAATAAGACAGTCCCTCATACACTTCTGGTGAGCATGTTAATTAATATAAGTTTTTTAAAAAGCAAGTTGCCATCATCTATCAAGAACCTTGAAATTATTCATTATCTTTGATCTATGAATTCTATTGTGTAAGTCGGTATAGGTTGAGATGCTATGGCTGAGAGACTCAAGCATGTAAATTGGTTTAAAGACAATAGAGGTTTATTTCTCACTCACGTGATAGCCCTAGTTGAGTGGCTTTCTTCAATAGTGATTCAGAGACCAAGCTCCTCCCTTCTAAGGCATTGCCATCCCCCTGGTCTTCATCATCTGCATGTGGCAGAACTAAGAGAAGAGAGAGCATGGAGAAGACACATTCACTTCCAGTTTTAATGCAAAAGTGACAGACATCACTTCCCCTCACATCCACTGGTGAAACCCATCAGACAACCATAAGAGAGACCAAGAACACAGTCTAGCCTACATGCTCAGGAACAAAAGGAATTGATTTTTTGTTGAAGAACTAAGAATGTCTGCCACATCATGCTTTCCAAAGAAGCCAGCCTGAATATAATGCCAAAAGCAGAGTGTAGTGGGAGTATAGCCCCAAATACAGAGCATATACAAGCATCATGGACCTACAGGTTGATTCAAGTTTGAATGCTTGCTCTGGCCCTCAGAAGCTGGGCCCCTTGTGGAATTTAAAAGTTATCTCATTTTATAGTTTGGATAAATTCTTTCTCAAGGGGATTTGGTGAAGATTAAATGGGATATTGTATTCAAAGCACTTACTCAAGTATTTGTTCCACAGTAATCATTTAATAAATAGCTACCATTATTATAATTGCTATTTTAAAGTTTTATATACCAACATAGTTATGACAGTTACTCCTGTTGAACCAAAATAATCTAAATGCATCAGTGAGTTAACCACAGCACATGCATTCAATACAATAGACTACAGTTCTTTAGAAGTGGTGCAAAGTCTACAAAGTACAATACAAAATGTATACAAAATATAAGAATTTTAAAGCAGGAGACATTTTTAAGGAATATGAATTTAATTAGGTTAAAATACTCTGAGCTAGGTAAAAAATACAAAATGCAATGAAATTTTAATCCATGTTATCTATCTTTTCTTTTTTTTTTTTGGTTTTGACTTTGTTTTTGAATTTTTAGTGACTTTTACTGTTTTCTTATTTTTGCTGTTTCTTATGTTAAGACTTCTTCAAAGTAATAAAATGCTATAGATGTATTTGAAATCCCTTTTACAATCCCTCCTGATATGCCTCTCTTCATCTGAGGGAAAATTTTTCTTGAGTTGGTGTATGTCCTTCCTGATCACGTATTTGATTCTGACCATGGACGTATGTTTACATAAAAATATATGATAATTTGGAATTTTTTAAATTGCATAAATGGAATCCATCTTTGATTTATCTTTTCATGTAATATTATGTGTCCAATATATTTCCACATTTAGTCTATAGATCCAGTTCATTTAAAGTTCCATAGTCTTTCATTGGATGAGTATAATACTATCTATTCATTCATTCACCATAAATAACTAAAGATTTCCAGTTTTGTGCTATCTCTAAGAAATATTGCAGTGAACATTCTTTTATATGCTCCCTGTGAACGTGTGTGCTCGATTCCCTAAGGTATACAATTAGAAGTGAAATTTATAGGTTAAAGTGTGCAATCATACTGAAATTTATTAAATATTGCCAAATTGGTTCGTAGCTATTTTATATTCTATTAGGAATATAAGAGGTTCCATTTTTCATACCTTTTCCTCAATTCTTTCTGACTTCTTTTTTTCCCCACTATGACATATTTAAGAATATGTCTCTGTGGCTTTAGTTTTCCTTTCACTGATGATTTATGAGGGTAAACATTTTTCATATTCTTCTTAGGCATTTAGATTTCAACTTTTACCTCAGTTTTTTTGCTATTTGCGATAATCCTTTACTTACTCATCTGTACGGTTCTCTATGTATATATTCTCAAAACTAAACACATTTTACGGTATAAGCACCCCAAATGTCACGGCCTATATTGTGGCGAGATGTATTGTTTCACAAACTTAAAAATCAAACTAGTGTTTGATAACTCTGGTGGAAAATTATATTTCTTTTCCAGTTGTTTTTATTGTGAATAACATATGTGGTTCACTAAAGGGATTTCTGGGGACAAATGCATATTCCACAGGGATCAAAGGAAGACAAGCCAGTGATCCTCTTGTAGTTCACCCTTCCCTGCAGCTAAAGACAACAGAGTCCAAACATTCTGCCAACTGTCAGGGGTTTTCATACTGCTCATCCAGGCTTAAATATCTGCTAATTTAGATAATGGCTACAGCCCATCAGCTAATAGTATTTACAACAAAAACATATGGCCAGTACTTGGAAGGCCAGTCATTAGCTAATGTGAGTCATTTCTAGATGATACAGAGATAATTTATATTGTCAGTATGAATTCCATTTGAGTAGTATGGCATTTACCAGAGTTGATGCTTCAAGAATAGACACTGGTGGCTACTTAATGTGTTGACTCTCGAGGGACTCTGAAAAAGACTACCTGTCCATCGCAATTTAAGGAGTATGGACTGAAAAAAAGCACTAAAGCTTGAGGGAGGTAGGGGAGCGATGAGAGAAAAAGCAAGAAAGAATCAGAAAAGAGTAGAAGGACAGAGACTGAGCGAGCTAAAGTCTACCTTAGACAGAATAGGTGCTAGATTATCTGTAGTAACAAATTGTCTCTAATGATGATGGCTTAACCAAATAAAATTTTTTCTTGCTTATGTTCATGTTCACTGTGGGTCAGAGAGGGCTCTGCCCAATATTCCTCAAGAGGTAGAAGCTTCTGTGATCATCAGAATTTCTTCCCAAAATTGATATACACCATTTCTGATCACACTTGACTGTCCACAGCAGATTCCATGCCTACCTATAACTTCAACAGGAATTGATATATCTTCCACGCCAGCCTGGAAGTAAAGGAATGGGGAACACTTGGTAAACAGCATATGACTAACAAAGACCACCATTTTGGTTATCAAACATTGGTTCAGGGGCACCTGGGTGGCTCAGTCGGTTAAGTATCTGCCTTCAGCTTGGGGAGTGATCCCAGGGTTCTGGGATCAAGTCCTGAGTCAGCCTCCCTGCTCCATCAGGAGCCTGCTTCTCCCTCTCCCTCTGCCCCCCACCCTCAGCTTGTGCTCTCTCTCTCTCTCAGATAAATAAAATCTTAAAAAAAAAAAATGTTGGTTCAATCGGTTCAGTCGCTAGTCCCAAAAAGAGAACACATCTACCCTACTCCAAGAAAGACAACCCCAAAATCCCACTCAGTCATGGTATTATCAAACCCCAAGTTTGGCTGTCTATCACTCAAAAGGCCAATACTCAAGAAAAAGTTTTGATTGGAAAGGAATTTGAGCTTTACTTAGGCGGCCAGCCACCTGGGGAGAAGGCAGACTCTTGTCCAAGAGCCAACTCTGAGGTTTATGCCTGGTCCAGGAGTTCTGAAAGGGGTTTAGGGCAGTTAATCAGTGAAGGGAGTGCAGTGGTCTGCAACATTTCTTGATTATGTGCAGACTGGATGGTGCCAGCTGCAAATGTTATCTCAGCCCCCCGGGGTTCGTGTGAGCAGGTCCAGTTCTTGGCTAAAGATGTGTAGGAATACTCTGTTCTTTCAGGAGGACAATATCTATAGATACACAAAGGCAGGTTAGTAAAATCATTTGCATGACCTGAAAAAAGAAAAACATTTTGCAAAAGTAAAGGCTAGGCTAATCAAAAAGCTGAGGCAGCTTCAAACAGACTTGCTGGCCTCTGTAGCCTGGGAAAGTTTTGGTCCTTCACTCCTCAAGGTCAGTGGCCTGTCTGCTACTGATCAAGGGACTTAGGTCAGCAAGGAAGGACCATGTTAACTTGAAGCAAGTTACCCCTGCAGACTGGTTAGAGTGCTGTTATAATGGCATTAAGCTCAACATCTTGGAAGGGGAACCCTTACACTGTTGGTGGGAATGCAAGCTGGTGCAGTCACTCTGGAAGATGGTATGGATGGTCCTCAGAAAGTTAAATATAGAGCTACCCTACGACCCAGCTACTGCACTACTAGGTATTTACCCAAAGGATACAAACATGGTGATTGGAAGGGGCACCTGCACCCCAATGTTTATAGCAGCAATGTCCACAATAGCCAAACTATGCAGAGCCCAGATGTCCATAGACACATGAATGGATAAAGAAGACATGGTATACATATACAGTGGAATATTACGCAGCCATCAGAAAGGATGAAATCTTGCCATTTGCGATGACGTGGGTAGAACTATAGGGTATTATGCTAATAGTAAGTCAGAGAAAGACAAATACCATATGATTTCAATCATATGTGGAATTTAAGAAACAAAACAGGTGAACATAGGAGAAGGGAAGGAGAAGTAAAATAAGATGAAACCAGAGAGGGAAACAAACCATAAGAGCCTCTTAACTATAGGAAACAAACTGAGGGTTGCTGGAGCGGGGGGGGGGGGGGAACGGGGGATAGGAATTAAGGAGGGCACTTGATGGAATGAGCACTGGGTGTTATATGCAACTGATGAATCACTAAATTCTACTTCTGAAACTAATAACACACTATACGTCAACTGAATTGAAGTTAAATTTTAAAAAGAAAGCTCAACATCTTGGACCTTTGTATTATATTCTTCGTATCTACCACAAGTTTGGACGTGACTACTCTTGAAATGGAGAACTATCAATGAAAGAACCAGTAAACCCCTTCCAACACACAGACACACACAGGCCTCATACATTAGTACAACAGAAACAGGTAATTATGCTAGGGCTGGAAGCAATAAAAGTCCGGTTCAAACAGTGAAGAACTACGGAAAATTGCTAGTTTAGCGTGCTTCCTGTGAATCTTACCAACAAGCAGGATCAGGAGGCTGTCTGGCATTTCTTCCACCCAGAGCTAGGTTTAGGGTCATACGTGGAAGAGACAGATACAATGAGCTTCCACTACTCTACTTGGCCAAATTAATACGATAAAATAAAACCATCAGCATGTACAAAGATGGATAGACACAGGTTTGGGACACAGTTTACTTTTACCCCAGGCTTGTCTGTCAGCGTCTGGACGTGCAAAATTAAATTCCCTTGTGGGTGATTGAATTTAAACTCCAGGACTCCTTTAGCAAATGCATTTCTCTTCTATTTCCACCTCACTTTCTTCCCGTCCATGTAGTCTGCAGCCCCTGAGCTCATTTAGACTGGAGTCTAATATCCGTGCTTCTAGCATCTGGTCTGTTTGGTCCCAACTGAGTTCTACACTTCCAAAGATAGAGCTATAAAAAGCAAAAGGATATTTTTAATAAGGATGGAAAACTTTCATATTACAGATGTTTCAGTAGCTGACAGGACAATTGGTTGAAAAGTAAATTCAAAATGAGAGCATATGGGAGTATTTTTGCAGGGGAGGGGGTGGGTATTTTTTAATATGTAGAGGATATTTCCAGAGGGATAACACCCTGAGTTAATAACGTGGGGAGAAGTGCAGAATGCCACACACCAAAGGGAATAAGCAATTGGAAAAAAAAAAAAAAAGCCTGGGGAACTTTTAATAGAAGTCAGTCGAGGAAGCTCACCCTTTGTGTCCAAGCGTGACCTGAGCACTAGCAGCAGGGGGTATCATCTGGGAAGTTGTTAGAAAGGCAGAATCATGGGTCCTGAATCTTACAGCATCAGAGCGTGCCTCTTAACTGTATCATTTGGTGATTCTATCTGTGTTAATGTTGGTAGTCATCAAGATTTTAATTATTAAGAGTTATTTTAAAATAGCAAGGTATGATTGCTTATATATTCTTGCATTCAGAAAGCAGGACCTAACACAGTTACCAAAGCTAACGCAACCCAACTAGTTGGTTATTACTAACTATTACTAAAATCAAATCACGGGGCACCTGGCTGGCTCAGTCAGAAGAGCATGTGACTTTTGATCCATGGGTTGTGAGTTTGAACCCTATGTTGGGTATTTATTTAAATAAATAAATAAAAACTTAAAAATAAAATCACCTCTTCTGTAGTGAAAACATTTCTTCCTCTGTGTAGACTGTTCTTGCTAAGATAAACTTTATGTGGATGACAAAGCAATAAATACAAAATTTCAAAGAGGAATTTGAAGTAGAGGAATGCCTCATCATTTATGCATTTATATATTCCTGTATGTGTGATGGACACATGCAGAAATCATGTACACAAATATATAAAATGTAATATAAATTAAAACTGTAAACTTTGTCATGTAAATGTCTTCATATAATAAAGGATACTTAGTCACAGAGAAGTTAAATGTATCCGACATCACAAAACTTTAAGGTGGCAGAATATGGAATAGAATCTAGTTCTCCTGAACCTAATATTACATTGTATCTAATAATTTTGATGTTTAAATACATTTATTAACTACAGTATTTCATGATGAGCTTCAAGCAGGAATCAAATTACAGCTTGAAATCTATGAATTTTATGTTCATGTTTTTCTGGAATTTTAAATAAGTGAAATGTCTGTCTCACAGTTGAAAATATTTTTCATATATTATAATTTCATTTTTGTAATGTTTCTGTTATTTAATTACTATGGACTTTGCTACTTTCAAAATAAGATGGACTAAATTTAATTTAAACGTCAAGTCTTTTCCTCAGAAATGTTAATCTCACTAAAGGCTATCACAAAGTTTCAAATATGAAAGCTTTTCTAATACTTAATTCATTTTAATCTATCCAATTTTTGTAATGGAAACCATAAAACATATTAAGTAATAGAGACTAATTTATTGGGTATTTTCCATGTGTCCTGCACTTATGCCACATTTGTGCCAATAAAACTTCCTTCTCTTTAAAATATTGATATATATTAGTTCCAACTTTTATTATATGTAAATGATACTTTATATCTATACTTCAAAAATAATGTAGAAAATCAAAACATTTATGTTACAATGAAATAATCCAAAATTGCATGTACGTCATGATTTTATCATAAAAATATTCATGCATATAAACAGTGAAATGCAGAAATAAGTTTATTTTCTAACATAGCGTTTTAGATTTTTGCTAGGCATTTACATAATATATTATTTCAATAAAAACTGAGTGCTCTGTGTATGTATGTTTCTCAAATGAGAAAACAAATGTTTTCTCATACTGTGGCTTAAATTTTTATCTTCTTAATGATCAGTTTAGAGAAACATAGGTCTTAATCTCATTGAACTAGAGACATTAATCTTCTTTATAGTTAGTGTTTGGTTCTCCTTAAATTTTTACGTGTCACAAGTTCATATTCTCTCATCTTCTGAAAACATCATAGTTTTTATTTTCACATTTAAATTTGCAAATGATTTTGTAATTGGTTTTTGTTTGTGGCAGGATGTTGAAAGAAGTTTCATTACTTTCCCATGTGGATATCCAGTTTTCACAACAAAGTATTTGGAAATCATTGTCATTTCCCCCACCACTCTCCAGGGCTACTTTTCCACAAGTCAAATGACCACATGGACACGGGTGTGTTTTCCGGTTCCCAGTTCTGGTCCTTGTTTTATTTCTTTACCTTTGTGATACCATGATAATATCTTAATTATTTTAGCTATAGAATAAATCTTTAATACAGATTTTATTTACTTAATAGTTAGAAGAATATTCAGATTTACAACCTCCTTTTTTATCAGTTTGATTGAGTTGTTTTTTTTCCAAAAGGCCTAACATCCATTTAAGTCCCAGAAGGAAAAAAGAGAAACAAAGAATGAGAGAGAACGCATATTTGAAGTGGTAACAACTAAGAATTTCCCGAAACTGATTAAAGACTTCAGTTCATAGATTTGAGAAGACCAAATTCAGATCAAGATAAAATTTAAGTTAGAGGCAAATAAGTGAGAAAATGGTTAAAGAATTCACAGAAGTGGAAAATCGAACAACAAAGAAGCAAATTATATAAAAAGGTTTTAACTCACACACTGTGGATATTAGTTACAAATTACACCACATGTAAATACAGTAAGTGCTAGGATCGGGCTGTTTCAGAAGCTCTCAGATGCTTCAAGCTATGGCGTCTTCAGGAGCCAACTCATTCCTAGTCCACCCTGACTCCTGCAGTGCCATCCTTTGAGCCCTCATCTAAAGCCTGTAGGTTTGGAAGGGTCCCCACCACTGGTGTCTCCCCTATCCCCCAAACTCTTTCAATAGTGGGGATGAGCTTCCCTGACACCACTGCTAGGTTAACCAAAGACCCTTGGGCCAAAGCAGCCCTGAATGGATTTGACATTTCTCTGCTTTTCAGTCAAGGCTCAATTGTCTGCATTTCTGTCTTCTCATCCAGTGACGTTTTACTACCTTGTTAGGATCCTGATAACTTCAAGTAAATTTTTTTGTGACATATTTGATGCAAGTTTTCTATTTCTCAGTGGGAAAAGTGGTCTTAATTACCTAGTTTGCCACTACCAGTAAAGATAATTCCACTCTTATTATGACTTTTTTACATGCAGAGGGGCTGTCGTTTCACCTTTCTAATCTAGTTTAAATGGTCTCTTCATGGGGCGCCTGGGTGGCACAGCGGTTAAGCGTCTGCCTTTGGCTCAGGGCGTGATCCCGGCGTTATGGGATCGAGCCCCACATCAGGCTCTTCCACTATGAGCCTGCTTCTTCCTCTCCCACTCCCCCTGCTTGTGTTCCCTCTCTCGCTGGCTGTCTCTATCTCTGTCGAATAAATAAATAAAATATTAAAAAAAAAATAAATGGTCTCTTCATTTCTTTTTTAAAAAAAATTTATTTATTTATTTATTACAGAGAGAACATGAGTGAGAAAGCATGAGTGGGGAGAAGAAGAAGGAGAAGCCTACTCCCTGTTGAGCAGGGAGCCCGATGAGGGGCTCCATCCCAGGACCCTGGGATCACAACCGGAGCTGAAGGCAGACACTTAACCGACTGAGCCATCCAGATGCCCCTCTTCATTTCTTAAACTTATGAAAAATAAGGGTTTTAATATAAACAGCATAAAATCTCATTAAAAGTCAGAAATCTCGGAGTTTAATCATTAAATTGTATTTCATATTTATAGGTTAAGGGTTTAACAGATTAATTGTATGCATTGCCCTAGTACCCAATTCCATCAGATTCAAATAGATCTAAGTTTCATGCAAGCATATTTAACATCAACTTTCTTCAGCTTAGCTAATTCTAGGGAAAAACATAGTAATAATAGATATAATATTACAGACATGGGGCAAGTGATCTTCCAATATTTATAATCTGGAAGACACTCGAGAGACCGGGGCACCAGGAACTAAAAGGAAGGACAGAAATACAGGGGAATATGTGCAGAAGACAAATTCCATTTTTCTAGGACCTACTACAGCTCTCTGGAGCAGCTCTAGAAGAACTGATAGTTTATCTAGCATGTAAATAACGTCGAATCGGGGGTTCATGTGAGTATTTCTCCCATCTCATTTTCATAGCTTTATGCTTGCTTATGCTCGATAACGAAAACAATGCCAGATGGTATGGCCAGTTAACAGGCTCTAAGAGACAGCCACCAGAACTTAAACGGAAATTAGTCTTAAATAACTCAATTCAGTTGCTTTTCTTACTGTGAATGGTAAATGTGCAGTCAATTGGCCGGAGATAGACAGAGTTACTTTAGTACTTCAAGCTTTGTTTAATGCAGTTCTGTTCAGAAACTGTTTCTGGGACTAGGGAAGATTTCTTGGTAAAGACAAGGACCCTGATGACTGTCGAATAGTGAGTATGAATTACCAAGGTTGAGAAGGGTATGGGGGAAGGGTAACTAGCACAGGGATATAGTTAAGAGATGTATTTTTAAACCTTATCATGGGAGAAGCAAAGGAGTAATTTTTGCCTCTAATCAGACAAAAGTTTCTGATCTGACTCACTGGGTCAATGGATAATGGTGCAGTTTACTGTGATCAGAAATACAGCAGGTTGAAATTCTAAGACGCATCAAATTTAAGAAATTGGATTAAAAACAGGGGCAAAGGACTTTGAGATGAAATGGAAGAGAACCCAGAGAAAACAATATCCTAGAAATCAAGAGATTTAAGAGTTTTAAAAGGAAATAAACACCCAAAGATATCAAATGAAGCCCATGAGTCTAAGCAAAAATAGCAAAAAGCCATTGGATTTAACAATAGGTTGATTATTAAGGACATTTAGGGAGCAAATTGACATTATGGCATCAAAAATAAGATTGCAGGGGGCGCCTGGATCACTCAGTCGGTTAAGCATCAGACTCTTGGTTTCAGCTTAGGTCAAGATCTCAGGGTCTGAGATCCAGCCCCACACCACCGCCCCCGCCCCCTGCTCAGTGGGGAGTCTGCTTGAGGTTCTTTTCGTCTCCCTCTGCCTCTCCCCCACTTGTGCTCACTTGCATGCATTCTGTCTCTCTCTAAAATAAATGAACAAATCTTTAAATAAATAAGATTTCAGTGAGTTAAGATGCAAAGGAAGTAAGAAAGTAGAAATAACTAAGGCATAGTAGAGTTTCAAGAACTTTGTCTACATTGTGATGGAATGGTATCTATGAAGGGGTTCAAGTTTGAGGGGAGGGCTCTCTCTCTCTCTTTTTTTTTTTCCCCTCCAGCAAGAGTAAATGGAAAGATCAGAAAGACCTAGGGGACTAGTAGGATAAATAGAGGAGCAAAAGCACACAAATGATGGTGAAAAAAATAAGTGAGAAAGAGAAGTCTTGATGGAAAGTAGTGGTAAGTGGTTGGTCATAAAACAGAAGGACATTTTGAACCGCTGAGGGTAAGCCAAGTTGCTTAATGAAGATACAGATGTGAATGTGTCTAGAGAAGCTCAGTTGTGTAGATGATGCATGATCAGACCTTAAACTATGCAAGATACATTGATTAAGCTCCACTCTGAAAACTCAGTTGAAGCCGATTTTTAATACAAAGGATGTAATTAAGAGAAATAAGACAATTTGTAATCGTCATCCACATAATAAGGACTTTAAGTAAGATAAATGATATTGTGAACAAATCCAACAAGAATATTTTAATTAAAAATCTTGCATTCAAGACTGAGCTTGAATGACAATTATGGGATGGAAGGGAATTGCTGGTGTTCCATAAAGGCTATGTTCTCAGCAGTAAGGCTGCCCTTGAGCTTCAAGGACATTCAGTCCATCAACCAAAGAAAATGCCAGTGGTCAGGACAGGGTGAGTATCTGGGATGGCAGAAGTCAAAGGGGAGGACAGGCCTAAAAATATGATGGAAAATAAGAGCTGAGGAACGAGTTTTTGAAGCATTCACCACAATTCATTGCACCTGGTAATCTATTTATATCGGCCTCTGGGATTTAGCTAGAACTCATACATCCCTGTTTGCCTGGTTTACATCTGTTGTCACAGCATCGTTCCCTACTTAACATTTGTCATGGGGGGAGCCTAGATGTAGGCCAACTGGTTGAACATTAAAACTACGAAAGGTCATGCAGAAGTTAAGTGAATATGTCAAGTTAGGAGGGGTAAGAAATTTTTAAATTAGATTGCTGTGACCATTGGTGTTTGCCCAAAGCCACTCCCAGCCAACGCATTTTGCTTTAATCTAATTTGACCTTGATATGCTTGATTTTATAAGCTTAGCTGTCCAAACTGCAGGAGATTAGCTAAGGCTGAACTACTGACCTGATGATAAAGATCTAATCACAGGAAAAATGCCCAAGAGGCTCATAAACCCCTCGAGGCTTTCTCACTGAATCCCAGGGCTTTTTAGCCACCTAAGAGCTAGCTACCTAAAAAGAAATAGTTATTTGTGGCCACAAGTGGTAAGTAAGGGATTGTGTTCATATTATCTTTTAAGGAGAGAAAAGGGGGGAACAATCAAAGTAATATCTCCTTGTCCCATTAACTTGCTTTGCCTTTCCTCCTTCCCCTCCTCATGATGGAAAACTAACCCATGATTTAAAAATTGTTTCTTGAATACAAAATCAATGCAAGCCACTCTGTAGGCAGATAAGGGATTTTGTACTTCAGGACAGGATTTTCCAGTTTTGGCATTAAAAATGCCTACAAGGCTCATTAAAACACAGGTGGCTGGGCCCTGGCCCCAGAGTTTCAGTAAGGTTGGTACTGAGGGGGAGAATGGAGTGGAGCTAGGGGATTATAGTTCTAACAAGCCCCCAGGTGATGTGGTCCCAGACCATAGCTGAGAGCCCCTGCCTACCTGTAGGTAGCTGCTCAAAATACCCTCTTCTTAGTGTGGTTCTTAAGAAACCCTTCCCCATCATACTGCTGCTCCGATTCAGTGAAAATTCCGGCCTGCACCGGAATCCCAGGTCACTCCTGATTAGTCAGATGCCTGGAGAGGCGCTTTCTGACCCTCAGGGGCTCACGTGAGAATGAAGTGAGAACATATTAAGTTCGGTGGCTACCAAAGTGAAAGGCCTGCTCACAAATCCAAAATTACCCTGGTTACCAACGCAAAGCCGACGGGAGCCAGAGAACGAGGTTAAATGAACACATTCCCCATTTGTAGAGTGTTCTCAGCGCGGACGCCTGATCAGGGTGGAAATCGCTCAGAATTAGTAGTCACTCATCAATTTCTTTCATATCTTCATACGATTGCAATCTTAATGACAGTGGGCAATTTCACAGTTTACTTCATAAAATTAGGCCAACAGTAAATCATTGTAGTGCTTCTTAAAGTTTTTTAGGTCCTGAAGTTACTTGGAGAAACTGAGGAAAGCTATGGATATTTTCCCCAAGTAAATATACCCAATTTGTTGGGGGGGGGCAGTTCAATACCTCCTGAGAGATCTATATCCTCCAGATTCAGAGCCTCCTGCTCTGAGGGTTTCAGGTTGATCCCCTCCTGCTGAACAAGCTGTCTCACAACCCTAGGATACGAAAGGCCACTTCCGGGAGGATTTCAGAGTCAGGAGGGGCTAGGCCCCCACAGACACAGTCTGTGTCTTTACCTCAATCTTCTTTTGTGCAAGAACTGTATTCATTTTAGCTGTTGTGAAAAATTACCACAAACTCGGCAGCTTTAAAACAACACAAACTTACTCTCTTCCAGCTCCGGAGGTGAGGAGTTCTAACATCAGAGTGTCGGCAAAGTTGCATTCCTTTGGAGGCTCTGGGACAGAGAATCTGTTTTCTTGCCTTTGTCAGCTTCAAGAGGCCACTTGGATTCTCTCGCCGGGGGCACCTGCCTCTGTCCTCAAAGCCAGGAGCCTAGCTTCCTCAGATCTCTCTGTTTTCATCTTCATATCTCCAGGCCTTCATTCCAAGGCCCCTCCTTTCCTCTATCCCTTTGTACGGCCTCTGTGATTATACTGGGCCCACCTGAATCATGGTGACGGATGCTCGTCCCATCTCAATATCTTTAACTTGATTTCCATAAAGTCCCTTTTGTTAAGGAAACACATTCACAGGTTCTGGGAGTTAGAACATAGATCCTAGGGTGTGTGTGTGGGAGACACTCTTCTGTCTACCGGAGCATATCCCTCCAGTACATTCTAGCTCTTGGTTGATTATCATTATTTTCAACATCAGTCAAGTAAAATTAATAATAACCGTGGATTTCAGTTAAGCATTTTGAACTTACTACTAGTAAGGAAGTGGGTAGGACTCCAATGGCCACTCCATGGATTGTAGAAAACTTTTAAACTTAGATATTTATATACACAAATTAATAATGTTGCTTCTAGTTTTCTAGAACTTAAGCATCGTGGAAACATGGTCAAAAGACTGTATTTTGAGACCAACTGAAAAAAAAAATAGAAAAAGAACAAATTAGCTTATATTAAAACACATGATGTAATCAATCAAAAATTCCTGTGTCAAGTATAGAAAACCATGGAATGCAGTAAGAAAGACATGATTTCACTGAAACATTGTCAAAAATAAAGTGTTTTAGTTGACTCCACGTTCAATATGGGTTTTCAAGATAAAGTGATCTTAAGCTGAATTAACAGCAGTATAATATTTAGAAAAGGAGATAATCATTCATTCAAAAAAAGTTGCTTTTAAAGCATCTATGTGGCAGAGACAGTTCTAGACAATGCACGTAACATCCACTTTGTACCGTTACTATGGCCTTGTTTTTAAAAATCTTAGGCTCAGGAAACCTGGGTTAAAAAAAAAATCAAAATTCAGTTACAAGAAAAGGCCTAACTTTTAAACTCAATAAAATATTGGTATAACAAACTTGTTTCTGAATTATTATATCTGTTCATGCAGTTTTATTAGCAAAAGTGTATTTAAAACTGTTTTTTTTTTTTTAATTATCCGTTGCATCATGCATATTACAGTGTTACACCATCTGCTTTCCAAAATGTTCGGTTCAACATCACCGTCTGCTGAAGGGGGTGGAGATTGAGAGCACCCCTTGACGAGCGAGGAGCGATACACAGACTTGCTGAATCACTCTGTTGTACACCTGAAACTAACACTTTCTATTAACTTCTAACACTTTCTGTTAACTAGACTGGAATTACAATAAAATTTAAAAAACGAAGGAAATTCTGACACATATTACAACGTGGATGAATTTGGAAGATACTATGCTAAGCGGAACCAACCCGTTACAAAAGGAAAAAAATAATAAACATCACCATCTGCAACATTTGAACATTGTTTTTCTTTTACTGTTGGTTGCTCTTATTTCTCATGAACGTCTCTCAGTACGAACCACAGTATAATCCTGGACAAAATTTACATTCTATCATTATGTTTAGCTAAACATTTAATATATTGGAATTTTAAGCTGCAAAGAGTAAGAGTAGCAAAGGCAGTGTTATAAAAATCTTGTAAACAAGGGATTATATCCATGATGCCCTAAATTGTCTCAGCCTTTTCCACAGACTCAGATTCCTGTTGCATTATTGTATTCGGGATAGACACATATTTTTAAAATCCCGATTTGATGCATAAGTAGGCAGATGCTATTTGTGTTACAAGTTTTATGACCAAGAAGTAATCAATTCTTCTTCTTCAAAGAAGTGAATGTGGGGGGCGCCTGGGTGGCACAGCGGTTAAGCTTCTGCCTTCGGCTCAGGGCGTGATCCCGGCGTTATGGGATCGAGCCCCACATCAGGCTCTTCCACTATGAGCCTGCTTCTTCCTCTCCCACTCCCCCTGCTTGTGTTCCCTCTCTCGCTGGCTGTCTCTCTCTCTGTCAAATAAATAAATAAAATCTTAAAAAAAAAAAAAGAAGTAAATGTGGGGGGAAAAACCCAGAAAAGTGTGAATGGTGACTTAAGAGTGTATCAGGCTGCCAAGCCAGGTGCACCAGAAGGGAAAGCAGGCCTTGGTCCCTTTGTTCCCATGAGGGGGCCATCGGCTGGCCTGTCCTTCATCCCATTTCTCATCCGGTCTGCAGGTCAGGCCAGTGGCATATGACTGGCATGTGAGCTTCCTCCCCCACTTTGAAGCTTTTCGTCCCAACTCTTTCATTACTACAATGCCCCTCTAAAAGGCTTGGAAAAATACTTGGCTGGGCTCCCAAACCATGCTGGCACAAGGATTCTCTCAGGCCATCTCAGACCACTTTTGCCTAGACACGCCAGAGACAATTCCTACCCACACCACGCCATGTTGGATAAAGGGGCCCTTGAGGTGGTGCTGACTCCCAGGACTTGACTTGAACTGGGCTTCAGAATACCCCCGCCCCCACCACCCACTGCTCTAATTAGGATTTCTGCTGTTCTTCTCCTTCCTGGCATTTGGCCTCAGACATCAGCCAGGGTGCGAGGCGCATTCTCTGGGAATCACACCAATATTGAAACCTTCTGTTTTCGCCTCCAGCTCTCCCTTCCTCCCCCAGGCCTTCTAGTTTGGCGAACTCGAATTCTATCTCCGGAGACAGGAAACAGTGGCTCTGCCTGACTTACACTTCTGAAGCTGAGAAGCTAGGAACTGACTTGTTTGCTCTGTGGTGTGCTGTAATAACAGGCCAATTCTGAGCAAAGGCTGCCCCTTGCCCTAGCTGGGTGGGAGGGGGGTGAGGAGGGAAGGGGAAGGGGGGAAAGCCTCGTTCCTGGGATGGCTAAGAGGTGGATACACATGCGCAGAATCTCAGCCTCAAACTTATAAAGACAAGAAAAAGGACAAATGTCAGAGTGAATATCTGGAGGGGAAGCGCTGACACTATTCTTGAAATTACAGGAGTTTTGACGTGAAAATAGCTCTACTTAAGAGGGAGTAGGACCAGAGACTGAAATCCAGGCTAGAATAGGAACTTACCTACTCAGGGGAGAGGGAGAAAAGTGCTGGTTAATTAACCAGCTTTACAATGTTTGTGTCATTTTAGTTACTAATTTTTCCTGATAGAAGTGAAATTTGAGATTTTTAAAATGCAGTGAGGAATGAAATGTGCTGGGCAGAAAAGAATTCACTCACATCGTTACAAGTTCTCTTTGGGTCACAAGGTAGTTACAAAATTTTTACCTTTAGGAAGGGCACCTGGCTGGCTCAGTCAGCGGATCATGTAACTCTTGATCTCAGGGGTCGTAGGTTCAGGTCCCACGTTGGGGGTAGAGATTACCTAAGAAAAATAAAGTCTTAAATATATATATTTTTTAACTTCAGGAAAAAAAAAATACAGAGAATTTGTCCTCATCTTCTACCCCTCTTCTTGAAGACTTTCAATCCTAAACGTCGGATATCGTCAAATATGAAAGGCCATTGTCTGTTTTACTTAAATTTATATTTTTGTACTGTTACTAAAGTAATGCGTGTGTTTTTCTAGACAACTGTATTTTTCCAAGCATGATGCAAATTTTATTCTATGTAATAGCAAGGAAAGAATCCAGGCACCAGCTCATTAGTGCCTTATAATCTCCTGTATAAGAAAATAATCCACTTAGTTCTATGGAGAATGAAATGCTATGATTCCACAGGAGGAGTGATATGAAACGGGCAACCTGAGCATGTGTCTCCCGGGCCACAGGCTGACCCCAGACGATCCCGGCACTTGGGAAATAGGCTGCCAGCTACCAATACCCAGAGAGCAGCCAACCAATATAGAGATAGCCTTACTTATGCAATCTCTTTTGGCATTTGAAAGCTTATTTAATCCATTTCTTAAAGCATCTTTTACAGGGGTGTCTGGGTGGCTCAGTCAGTTAAACGTCCCACTCTTGATTTCGACTCAGGTCATAATCTCAGCGTCATGAGATTGAGCCCTGAGTCAGGCTCCACACCGGGCATGGGGTCTGCTTAAGATTCTCTTTCTCTCCCACTCTCTCTGCCCCTTCCCCCACGGGTGTGCATGTGCGTTCTCTCTCTCTCAATAAAAAAATAAATTATCTTTTACATAAGGTAAGCGTGACAAAATTTGTTCTTATAAATTATTTCTTCATAATAATAGCCACTTGTAATTTTATTATCCGTTCCCCCTTCTGGTTTTGGCTTACTACTACTGCTAGTAATGTCAGACTTTGTGCTTGACTTACCTTCGAATTGAGCGGCTTTCCTGAAGTCCCTGATGTGTTTCCTAGTACATAGCACATCAGGATACTTTCAATGACAGGTAACAGGTACCCCACTTGAACTAAAGGGATTTCATTGCCTCCCACAACTAAAAGTCCAGATGAAGAACAAATTGCTTGAGTGGTCCAATTTGGGATTTTGCTCTGTTTTTCTGCAGTGCTCAACTCCACGTTTCTGTATGTGTTCGTTTTCTTCCCCTTAGCTCAAGCTCCGTGTAATTGTAATACAGCTGCTGTCAACATTCAGGGGAACATGATTCCTCATTCACATCTGGCTGGAGAGTCTGGCTTTCCATTGCTCTCTGTTAAAAGTAAGGAAGGACGTTCCCAGGAACCCCCTGAAAAGTTGCCCTGGTGCCTCATTAATGAGAAGATGAGGCTGTTCTCCATTCTTAACAAGCCACCGTTAAAGGGAAAACCAAGACCAACCACTACAGATTAATAATAAGAGAGATTATTCACTATTCTATAGAGTTTATAGAATACGCTAGTCTGATATCTCTCCTACACAAAACCAATAATTGTCTTAAAATTGTCCAATATTTTAGATTCCAACCATAGACGCAAGCATATACACGTCCCGGGTTTTACTGACCTTGATGGCTTTGAGGAGTGCTAGTCAGCTGTTTTGTAGAGTGTTCTCAATTGGCATTTGTCTGATGCATTTTTCTTTGATAAGACTGGGATTATCTATGGGTTATTGCCCACAGTCTTTTCTCAGTCTAGTGTGAATGACTAAAGTCTGAGAAAAACATATGAGAAATCTGTATTAATGCTTTGTTCTTTTTGTATACAGAACTTCCCCCATTTCCCAGAGAAAAAATTAATTCCTTTTACTACAAAACCCCATTTGATACAAATGTCCTTTCATGTTTTCATACCACACAGATCCTAATAGCTTCAAACAATGTTGTCTTCTTGGTTTAAATAGTGTACGAAGGTAATTAAATAGCAAAATAAGGTATTTTGATGCAGATCAAAAACGAGTAACCACTCACAGACTTCCTTTCTAAACATAATAGTTCAGCTTGCCTAACAATCACCAAAATATTGGATTTATGTGGGATTTATGGTAGTAGGTTCAACTGTTATCTTTGATATAAACCAATTAGTTTACATTTTTCCCTTATTGGTTTTCTTGACAACATCAAGAAAGAATTGCCTTTTTGTTCGCTAAACTCACTCTGACAGAAATTTGTTCATTATGTTATTGCCTTTTTGGCGGAAGCCGTCACATATTATCTTCACTATTTGTAGCTCACTTGCATGAAAATATAATGTCTAGTCTCAATACTGCAGCTCTTAATATATGGACAATTTGCTTTAATTTTCCATTATGTCATTCACAATTTATAAAACATAGGTCTATAGAAAATGGCATTTTTTTTTTTTGGCCCAGATGTTCACTTATAGATAATAATACATTCAAGAAATGGCACAAAGAGTCCTAGTAAAAAAAGATAGCAAATGGCTTACCTAATTCCATTCCCAAGTCTGGCACCTCGACGTCAGCATACGTCTATCTTTGACCCACCCATTACTGGTATGGGTCCCTTGTTCCCAACCATCATGCACGCAGAAGCCAAAGTAACCCCTGGGCTGCTCTTTCTATTCCAGCTCTAATTCATGAACAGGTAGAAAGAAGTAAAATATCTGCCAATTCTAAGACAATTGCTTCATGAATCATACTAGAAGACCCTAAGAAGCACAATCAATGGACAATTCTCTGAGTGTCTGTAGAGATCCTTTATTGCAATTTTTCTTCCATATCAAGAATTAAAAGATAAGGAATTAAATTTCAGTTTGGACCAGAATCAATCTCATTTCCATATTGAAGGGCAAGATGGCAGCACTTAATTTCAATCAATTTTGGCTTCTCCTCTATCATTTCCCTCAAATTTGGGTCTACATTCTTGAGAGTGTGCTGTGGATACTGGAGAGGAGGTGGGTATTGGGTTACTCCACCATGCAGTTGTCTCTGGAAAAGTCAGTTTTATTTGGCTCCCAGTCAAAGATCCATGGAGTTAGCCACTGAGATGCCCCTATTTCTAGCGCCTAGCTCTCCAGAAGCCAAATGTCCTTCTCACTAATTTCCTGCTAAAGTCAGAGTCGTGGGAACCATTCTGTTTCTGAAATAGCCTCATCGCTTCTCATAGGTCTCTGTGACTCTAAGACGAGACTTTCTACTCTAGGCAGAAGCCCATTCTTCTAGAACCTCTCTTTTCTACATTTTCTTAAGGATTTCATTTCTTAGAAATAAAAATCATTAAACCTTGCTCCCTGCTTTTGTCCTAGTAAATTTGGATCTTGGTAGGAATTCCATTTTCATATTCTCCTCTTCCTTTTGCCTTTTTCTTTCTTTTCTTTTCTTTTCTTCTTCTTCTTTTTTTTTTTTGCAAATGTTCTTGATATATAATACATAAGGGCGACTTCCTTCTCCAAGTTTCTAGATATTTTGTCTTAGTTTCTAGCACTTTAAAAACTTTAATCTTTAGTGTCTTTTGTCTTAAAGGAGTTTTGAATGTCATAGTGTCTTATTTTTGATTTCTTTCTTTTATGTCATGAGTTATTTTGTGCGCTGATGAAAATTTTCTATAATCAAGGGAAAGGCAGAGAAACTCATTATCTCAATTTTCTACAATTAATTACCCTAATTAATTACACAGAGGGCTGACCTTGGTCTTTAGATGTGTTTTCAATGTGGTTGGAGTTTCTTTTGCCTTTGAAGCAGTTTTCAGTGGCATAAGTGTGAGGCTTTTTTCCCTCCATCCATCTACTATTTCTTAGATAACCTGGTATTATGTGTTTCCTATTTTCCAGGAATTTCTGACAATGTTTTATCCACTGAAGATAGACTCTCTTGTTCCCTCCCCCCGCCCCCCCGCCCATCTTTTAGGGGATTATTGTCTTCATCATATTTTGTCTTTTACTGTAATGGATTTGACAGGAAATGTGCAGGTAAGGGAGTGAGATACGTATGCTAAATTCACCATCATCTTCTCATATCTAAAGATTTAAAAAGTTATGACTTAGTAGTAAAATGTTCATTCAGATTTATTGCAGAAAAGAGCACCCATAAATTAAAACTATGTACATAAAGGCAAAAGAGATTTTTAATGGGAAAGGTAAAGAATACCAAATCACCAATATAAAAATTAAGTGCCAATTTATTCATTCACTTAATAGTTTTTAATAAAGATCATTCATCCATTCTCATATATATAACGGGAGAATGGATATGCTTAGACTTATTTAATTCATTCTTAAGAAATTTTTTCCTTTAAAATTTTTGATTTTTGCAAAATTGATTACATTTGTCATTTTTTTTAATCCTAAAGTTTGACATTTCTATGCTACTTATGCTTAACCTTTACATTTAAAAACTATTTTAACTTTGTAACACTTGTTTTCCTAATAATGATAAGAAGGAACTATAGTATCTGCAACTTCTCTTCCAACCAAAGTTAAATTTTTTTAAAAAGACTTTATTTGAGAGAGAGAATGAGCAAGTGAGATAGAGAGAGAGAGAGGAAGAGAGAGAGAGAGAAAGGATGAGCAGGGGGAGAGGGAGAAGTAGACACCCTGCTGAGCAGGGAGCCCGATGTGGGGCTGGATCCCAGGACCCTGGGATCAGGACGTGAGCAGAAGGCAGATGCTTAATCAACTGAGCCACCCAGGCGCCCCCAAAATAAGCTTTTTAACAGAAGACAAAGCCAACTTTCCTTCTCCTTGTACCGGGAGCTAGGTTTATGGGCAAAGGAGCTTTCTGCTGGGATTCGCTCCACTTCTTAAGCCCAGCTCCACAACCCCTCTTGTGGAAGGAGCTCACTTTGCTGAGAGAGTCATTCATGTGGTTCCAGCTTGAAGCAAACTTTGGAGCCTGTTGCTTCCAGACTAAAAGAAGTACAATTGTGTGTATTGCATTGTACTTGCAATACATTTCTGTTAACAACAGCAAACCTGCTCACACTCAAAGTCTTTTCTGCCTCTGATCTTGGTGTTAATACCTACGTTACATTCTAGTCCATTCTTTCTCTGTATCATTAGCGGTTTCTACAGCTCTGTTAGGTTTTATCATTAATTTGATCCCATTTATGTATCTTCCAAAAATTCCTGAATGTTTTGGGCTTACCGGTTTTCTTGCTTTGCTGTATCACGCTTCTATATTTCTTCTATCATCGGAGTGTGAGTTCAATAAGGGAGATAAGAATGCATGCATGAAGTCAGTCAGCTTCCTTGGACTGGAAGTTTAGTTAAAACATCAGAACGAAACCTCAAAACACATATGAATGAAGATGATTTTATTGAGTTATAGGACAGGGGCACATAAAAACAAAACATTTGAGCAAAATTTAACCATTTATTCAAAACCAGAAACTTGAAATAGTAAAAAGTACCTTTGTACTAGGCTTCTAAATTGTTAACCATTTATTGATTATTTAGAATCTTTATGATTAAAGCATATAATATGCACTGAACCCCCAGATAGGTAAAACAAATAATCAACTAAAGTTTGTTATGGACTAAAACAAATGAAAGTTCCTACTTAAAGAAAAGCTGTTGCATATTAAGAAAACACAGCATACGTGAGTTAATATCCATTCCCTCCCCCCATCTCATGTTAAAGAATCACACACTGTCCTCTCACCACTCCTACGAAAACATACGAAAATCCCACGTGTAAAAAATCTTAAAGTTTGACCTCCCCTAACAATATTTGATTATAAAGTTCTTTGGTCAGTGGAACATATGATTTTTTCAAGTTGTCCATGAAATAAAGTGGGTCAGAAATTTTCAATGGACTAAATCCTTCTTCCGCCAATTGAAACTTCTGTAGTTTGAATGTGCCTGTTGTTTCCATCTTCTCCTACAAAGCAATTGTCAGGATTAGTGGAATCATTTCATATTATCTAACATCTATGAACAGAATATTCGATAAGATAGACTCTAATATTTAATTATAACACTTTCATATCCAGTGACCATCTATTTACTACTAATAATTTAACATTAGAAATTTTTAAAACGCCCTCTAGAACACTGAAATCTTTAGCTCGATTTACCTCTTAAGTTTATTCGATGTAGAAGAATTATGAAAATTGTCAAAAACTAATTACAACCGACTACAGATGGTCTAAAACACAGAGGCTTATCTCTTTAATTCACTGTCAACACAGCATCACATGCAGAGAATGCTCTTAGATGCCAAGAAGATAAAACCGATGAAAGAGAGCATTCTATTCCATAAGGCAGAATACTATAAAAAGCAGGAGTAAAGGACGATGTAAATCTTGGGTTCTCAAACTGTGCACTGATGTGCTTTGTGGTACCTCCGTGAATCTCCAGTGTCTCCAAGCTATATTTTAAAATTTCCAAGTAAACCCAGTGATATCTGTTGGTCACCACTTGCAAACCACTAGCTCACGGTAGTTCACAGTTCCAATGTTAGTTTACGACACATTCTTTTCAACGATGCTGTATCTTTGTGAAACAGGGTTTTCAGTGGTTGCTGTCATAAAAGGCAAGTACCGGGGACAAGGAATGAGGCTGTCCCTGGGCAGTCCAATCTAATTCCAAGGTTTGAGGACTTGTACAAGCCCAATTGACATCTTTTTGGTACTCGTGGTTGTCTAACAATAAAAGTATTTTTTCTTTCAATTTATATGCATTATTTTTTTCAATCAGCAACTGATTTGTTAGACCTAAATACTTAATGAATTTGTTTTGACCTAAATACTGAATAAATGGAAATTTAGGTATCTGGTTGGCCCAAGAATGCCAGGAAATACTTCCCGAGACACTAGAGATGCCATGAATCTAGAAAGTTTAAGAAGCTCTCTGCTTTAAGGGACTTAAGAGATAAAGTGTGTGTCTCTGTGACAGCTTCAGGCTGGAGAAGCAAACTGCTTTAAATCGGATGACATGTAGAGGTCCTTATAAAGTTCTATGAGTAACTTGGCCATTTTTATTCATCCTTCTGGACTAATTCAAGACTCAAGTTCTCTCTGTACCTCCTTTCCTGATCTCATCCTTTCTATCCCCCCACCTCTTCCCAACACTGTCATCACAGAATTAGATCTGTGTAGAAACACATACTGTTCTCATTTTTGGAAAATTAGAAGCTCTCTGTATTTATACAATTGATGTTTTGCCTTAAAAATGAAAACAAATCAAAAAACAAAAAAATGGCTCTGGGGCACCTGGGTAGTTCAGTTGGTTGAGCTTCAAACTTTGATTTCGGCTCAGGGTTGTGGGATCTGGCCCCAAGGGCGCTGCAATCAGCGAGGAGTCAGCCTGGGATTCTCTTTCTCCCTCTCCCTCTGCCCCTCCCCCTGCTCCGCTCTCCTGTGCTCTCCCTCTCTCTCTAATATATAAATAAATAAAATCGAAAAAACAAACAAACAAATGAAAATCAGCTCTATAATATGCCAGGTATATTTCTCCAGAATAGGTAATTTTTCATTAGGTAATAAAAACCATTAGGTAATGGTTTAATAAGATCTCATCTAATTATAATATTTAATTAACATTACTCTTATTCTAACTAATAAAGAATATCAAATTTTTTTTACCGCCATAAATAATACTTTGTAGAGCATCTTTATATATAAAACATTCGTCCAGCTTTGATTACTTTCTAAGGATACATTTCTGGAAATGACATTACTAAGTCAAAATACATGTAAATTCTAAGAGCTTAATTATATATTCACCAAATTGTTTTCTAGAGAGAGGTTATAATGGTTTGTGTTTCCACAAGCAGAATGAAAGGATCAATTTAATTTCATCCCACCCATACTAATATCACATCAAAATTTTTTTTGTAAATTTAGGGCACCTGGGAGGCTCAGGCAGTTAAGTGTCTGACTCTTGATTTTGGCTAAGTCATGATCTCAGGGTCATGAGATGGAGCCCCACATTGGGCTCTGCGCCCAGTGGGGAGTCTGCCTGAGGATTCTCTTTCTCCCTCTCCCTTTGCCCCTTCTCCCCCCACCGCCCAGAATAAATAAATCAATTAAAAAAAATTTTTTTTGTAAATTCAGAAGCAAAAAAATCTTTTTTAAATTTGTGCTAAATGGATTTTGATAAGATTTTGATAAGATAGTTGTTTTATCCATTGTCAGAAGTGACTTAACTTTTGCACTGCTTATATCAGATCATTTATTATAATTCATTTATTAAATAAATATTGTGACTGCCAACTAAGTATCATGCGTTGTACTAACTATAGCAAATACTCTAATAAATATAATAATCACGGCTCTATTTCCTTAGGTGTTAAATGATGCTCAAGTATTTTCTAAGTTTGTGTAAGACTGACTTAGATTTCTAGAGTAGTTCTATGCCAAAATATTTCTTCTGTTTAATGAAAGTGAATTTTACGTTGCCCTACGGGAAACACATTTAAGATATTATTTAAACTACCAACTATCTACCCCACTAAAATATGTTATTTCTAGGGTGGTACAGGGAAGGACAAGAGGGAACTGGGTGTGGTTATAAGAGGGAAACATGAGAAATTCTTGTGGTGTTAGAATTGTTCATATCTTGACGTCACTCATTGGTGAATGAAGCAACACAGGTGATAAAAGTGTATAGACCTTAATACACACAAACACACACACAAACACACACACACAAAGTGAAGCAGGAAATTTAATAAGATGGGTAGATCATATCAACGTCAATGTCCTGGTTATAATAGTTTTGAAAAATGTCACCACTGGAGGAAATCGCGTAATGGCTACACAAAGGATCTCTCTTTAAATAAAAATTTCAATTGAAAATGTATTAATTCTGCTTCATACTTCTGCTTACCTTTAGTATTTCAGAGGATTGTTGTGAAAATAATCTGAGGCAATGTGTACAAAAGCACTTAAAGTAAAAAAATATGTAAATGAAAGTTTTAAAAATATGTAGATGAAATATGCATTTATGACAGTCCAGATGAGGTGTCCCATTGGCCAAGCCGTGACAGGGCCATGAAGATTGTTCCGCCAATGCTTTAAAGATGAATATGATGCCATCGATTGCTCCGCTAGGGATCTAATAGTGAGATGATGAATGTATCCAGAAAAATTCTATGTGATTGGACGTTAAGAGATGATAAGTACTAGCTTTGGGTACACAGTACATGAATGGCTGAATAAATGAGCAAGCAAATTCACCTAGTAGCTGAGCAAACTTTTTTTTACTGCGTTTTATTCTAGTAACCTAGTAAGAGAGTGCCTACCGCTCAAAACAAGTAAATTCAGAATTCCCTAAATGTATAAAGACCCAGAAGGAGGTTGGACAGAACAAGGTTAAAAATTAAAAGCAGAATTGCTTAAAGCCAATTGCCTTTAGCTTCTGCACACATCCTGCAGACACCTTGATGTCAGCTTGATGGAACAAAATTTTAGGCACAGAGCACCAAATGTCTTCACAAGGCATGTGTAAAATGTACTTTTGGCTTGCACCATCTCTGAGGTCTTGAGCGAAGAGGAAGAAAGCAATTCTATAATTAGGACAAAGACAAAGACATCCTTGCATTTCACCATGCTCCCTTCTGTAATTAGGCTTCAAATATGGTATAAATTAGCAGCCCCGTGCTTTTTGTTTTTCTTGAGATTTTCTAATATAAATAAAATACACATATTATCTAAAAGATAAAATATTATTTTGTAATTAAACCATCTCCTAGATTTCTGGTCTTGTGGTTAAGTCGTATCTTCAGTTAAGTAAAATTACCTGAATTCTTAAAATTCAAACAGTAGAATTACCTGAATTCTTAAAAATCGTGGGCAGGCATAAGCAGGTAGAAATGTTAGAACTTGTTCATAAAATTTCTCCAAGTCCAAAGACTTATTTGGTTTTAAAATAATAGAAGCCATTCCTGCTTTTCCCTCATAATCTGAAAAGGAAGTTTGAAATAGCATTAATTTTACAAGTACTAGGTGATTTTTAAAATGATCCTGTTAATTACATACTAATTGTTGCAAATGGAGACATTAATTCTATCACGGCAGCAACAATGCAACAGTAGCATAAAGGAGTGGGTCCTCCCCCCGCCGAGCAGATGATCGACTTCCCAGAAATAAGTTAGGAACAGGAAAGCGTACAGTCTATTCTTAATTGACGACACTACACAAATGAAATAGATGGAATAGAAAACACCATAACTCACTCCTAGTTTGCATCCTACCAGCATTAACATAAAATATTAAGAGGAAACATTTCTTTAACGGTGAATATATTCCAGACAAATGTCCATGTTAAGAGTCAATGCAAAAAATAAAAGACAACATTGTTTTTAAATTTAAAAACCAGACTGGCATTTCTTTATTGAATGCCACAGATCACTCAGTCCTTATCACGACACCTAAGGATTTTTCCAGGGAATCGGAATAGACAGCACCCAAGTTCTGCCTATTACAGTAAACATCACCTTCCTCTGCTCCCCATTTAAACACTCTCACCCCATGTTTCCCCAGAACCTTCAAACATCAGTTGGAAAATATTGTCATTTACCAAAACAAAACAAAACAAAACAACAGCAAAGGAGAACAGCTAACCTATAATTTCAATTTGGTAACTTTTCTTTGCCATTTTCACCACCATGAGACAATCCTCATATGCATAATTACAAAGATAAGTGAGGCAAACAGATTTTAAAATTATTTTTGAAAAAAGATTCAACTTAACCAGGGACTGCTGGGTGGCTCAGGTGGTTAAACGCCTGCCTTCAGCTCAGATCATGATCCCAGGGTCCTGGGATTGAGCCCCTCATCGTGCTCAGCAGGGAGCTTGTTTCTCCCTCTGCCCCTCCCCTCCCACACTCGTGCTCTCTTGTGCACGTGCACATGAGCACTCTCTCAAATAAATAAAATCTTAAAAAAAAAAAAGATTCACCGTAACCACAAGTCAGTGTTATTAAACATTTAAACTAGCACATATTCCTGTTTGGTGGCATGCATAAACTCTAGTCATAAAGGGAACAAATAATAGACTATTGAAAAGCTGTAACTATTTTCAAGCAGTGAGTCACTGACCAGAATGTTCAAGCTTTACTTAAAAATACACACATCCATTAAAATTAAGTTGGTGCCTGATGCGACCATGGCATTTGTTAGGCTGGTCTAGGGCATTACTTGCCAAGCCAAGACTAAGATATTTACTTTAATATATAAAAAATGAAATGTTGATTTAGTAAGATCGTTGCGAAGTAAAGAAAAGTGACACATTCTATGCTGAGAATTCTTCCCAAACCTGAAATATATTCATACCTGGCACCGTCACCCCGTAGACGTTTGTCTCCTGTATGAAATCCAACATTCCAATAATGTCAGCAACCTCTGTGGTGGCAACATTTTCTCCTTTCCACCTAAAGGAAAAACAAGTTCCAGTCACTGCACCTATATTTAAAGAAGTAGGTACCCGGTTTTAGTTTTAGGGCCTTGCACTTGATTCTGAGCAAGCACCAAGTAACTGAACACAATGGCAGTTTTTGAAATGAAAGGCATTTCTAAGCAAGCACTTTGTTGAGAAGTCAACAAAATCAGAATCATTGTCTAAATTAAAATTACTTTATCTATGTTTCATTGGTATAAATTGGTTACTCTAAGATGTTTTTCTACAATATGTCATAAAAAGACAGTAATGATAACTTCTTTATTTTGAACTGTATTAACAAGTACAAAACATTGCCTATCTCTAATGATAGAGTTAGAAAAAAAATGAAAGGAAAGCTATAGCTGTCTCTCAGTGTAGCGACCTTCTTTAATAGTGAGGGGTCAACTCATTTGGCTCCTTTAATGCATATGAATTATGTATTGAATATGTTACTTCAATTAAAATAATTTTATACGAAGTAAGCACAGAAGTTGGTAAAAGAAGGTGAGAAAGTATGATTCATTTATTCATTCAAACATTTTTTGAATGTCTTCTGTATGTCCTTCACTTTTCCATAGTCATCGAGTAGTAAAGCAAAATCATTGCATAAGCCTAAAATAATCTTAAGGAATTAAGAAGGAAAATGCAAAAAAGGAAAATTTTGCTGTTTCATTGTTTTTATCATTCAGTCAAAAATTAGACCAGACTTGACCGAATTGGTTTCTGTTTCGACTCTGCCATTTAGATATCACATCTGTCTACTTATTTTATACTCTAAAAAAGGAAGCTCATTGATTTGGAGCAAAGTGATTCATTTAAATAATGATAAAAATTGACATCAACATGTAACTTAGGTTTCAATCTAGAAACAGATGGCCAATGAATTTTTAAATGGGGAAACATGACTGCAATAAAAGCGCTCCATCTGCCCTGGAGGTAAAGACCGTGTGGTCTATAATGTTCCACAGAGCTTTGCCCGGAGCATAGTTCACAATCACAGAAGAAAAAGGATAACCGATGCTGTTTCATACCTGAAAGTGTCACCAATACGGTCCCAAAAATAAAGGAAATTGTTCTGATCTTGCACCATTAAGTCTCCTGTGTTAAAGTAAACATCTCCCTTCTTAAAAACGTCATAAAGCAATTTCTTTTCTGTGTGCTTCTTACTCCCAGCGTAACCAAAGAAGGGATTCTTCTCATTCACTCGAGAAATGAGGAGCCCAGGTTCTCCTGGGAGAGAAAGGCATTTTTCAGTGATTTGATTAAAACTATTATCACACATACCACGCACGTGCTTAGACTATATCTGACCAACACAAGCAGTGTTGCTTATCTTCCCCTGAACTTGTTTTTACTCTATTTGATATTTACTCTGGGGGCCTGCAGCCAGCACACCCTTTCACAGACTGCCACAAACACAAATCACTTTGGAAAAACTAACAAGAAGGAAAGCAAATGCAAACAAAGGCATATTAAATGGATTTTACATCCTATCCTAGGGGGATAGACCAAAGGCTACTCTTCCTTCACATTACATAGATTTTAACAATGATAATAATGACAACTATATAAATAACCATAATAATCTTAATAAGATAATGATAGTAGCAATATTTATTGGGCATTTACTATATAGCAAGCCCCATGAACCCCTTGCAACTGTCATCCTATTTATTCTTCACAGAAATCCTTCAAAAATGATCATTAAAATCCTTATTTCACAGGGAAGGAGCCAGGGCCCAGAGGGTGAAGTAAGTTACTGGAGACCAACAGTTTGAAAGGAATGGACCTAGAATTCAAATTCAAGTCTATGATTTTGCAACCAGGTTTCTCTTCAATACTATCTCTGATCTAGAAATTACTAGAAACTTAAGAAAATAATTTATTCCTGTGGGATGTTGTGTGGAAATCCTCAACGGGCAAGAGATGAGGCATGAAAGTTTTTAGTATTCCTTATATGTAGACACATTAGCTGAAAAAAATTTCAATCAGATTTCATCAAATTAATCAGGATTTTTCCCAGCAAGCTGCACAGTAAAAATCTACTTCTAAGAGAAGGATAGAAGACAAAGGGGAGGAGCAATCATGCCCCCAAACGTCACAAGGCCATTGTTGCCTTGCTTTGTTCCCTGTGAAGAGAGGTAACGTCCACGCGATTAATGAGATGGGGTTCATTCCAGCACATTGTAAACCAATTTATGTCATTTTAACATTGTTCAACGTTCATTGCTCCCACTCCTCCCGGACATCCTGGCTTCTAAAGGCACATATGCCACTGGCCAAGCCCAGTCTGCTGGGCTACCGCAGAGGCCCCTGATTGTCACTGTCATCACTGACACCTTCATCATCATCATCACCATTGTCATTGTTACACTTCCTGAGGACTTTCTGGGGACCAGTCACTATTCTGAGCTCTTCATTTATGTAACCCATCTGATCCTCATCACAAACCTCTAACATGGACCCTCATATTATCTTCATTTTACAGGTAAAGAAACCAAGAAAGGGATAGTAATTTGCCCAAGGTCACACAGCTGCCAAATGTGGGAGATGGGTTTTTTTGCTGTTGTTTTAAAGGCTCAGGTTCCACGCTGAGATCAAGACTCAGACTTAACTGAGTGAGCCACCCAGGTGCCCCCAAGATGAGTTTTTAGAAACCAAGTTCATCTGACTCCAAAGCCTGTCCTCCAACACATTCCTTCAGTCTACACTCCCTCTATTGCAGACATTTCCAAGCCTCTCATGTTTCCCTTAAAATTTACGTTTTTTGTTTTTCTTCTTCAAGATGCAGGTTGACGGTTTCTTCCCTGACACATTAATTATTGCAAATGCTTAAAAAGATCGTAGTATTCTTTATCAATCCGTTCTAGGCAAATGGATGCAAGACACAATATCATTAATAGAAAAAAACATTGAGTAATTTGTAATGAGAATCACAAAACACTAAAGCAAATGTTTGGAGACAATCTGCTTTAAAAAAAAAGATTTGTAGATTTATTTATTTTAGAGAGAGAGAGAGAAAGTGAGTGCACAAGTCAGGGGAGGAGTAGAGGGAGAGGCAGAGAGCAAATCCTCAAGCAGACTCCCTGCTGAGTGAGGAGACCCACACAAGGCTCAATCTCAGGATCCTGAGATCATGACCAGAGCCCAAATCGAGTCGGCCGCTTAACCGACTGAGCCACCCAGGTTCCCTGCAACAATCTGCTTTTTAAGAAGCCCTGAGTTTGTACAAGCAGTTCTGAGACTCAAGTTCCAATGTCGGATACTATCCTAAATGCAATAAATAAAACACACTAGGGGTGCGTGGTTGGCTCAGTCAGTAGGCCATGCAGCTCTTGATCTTGGGGTTGTGAGTTCGAGCCCCATGTTGGGTGCAGAGATTACTTAAAAAAAACAAAATCTTAAAATAAACAAAATAAAATAAAATACACTAGAAAAGTGTGTATAAATAAAGCTCTTTACAATCTTTTTAGAAATGGCTTTTCTCTTGGACACAGCTTATAGACTTGAATTAGAGGAAGATAATTGATAAGTGCTCTTAGGTTTGAAATTTAGAGGACAGGGTAATTTGTTTTTTAATAGATAAGGCTTATATTCTTTCCAAGCTTCCAGCTACCAGAACACACAAACAAACCGGGTTTGCAACCTTTAGCTCCACATTTGAAGTAAAGATTTAAATGAATTCATCTTTGAAATGTAGTCTAAGCATATTCTGAAGACAGCAAAAAGTAATTTTGGCCTGATTTATTCAGACTGAATCTCTAAACAATTCCAAATGCACATATCTACACTGAAATTTCTAGACTGATCATACGCAGCAGCAAGTTAGTTATCTAAACAAAAATTATCAGAAACTCTACTTTGACGGAGGAGAGGAGTGAGGGGAGAAGAGAAGGGGTAGGTAGCAAGCCATATGCCAGGCTCTCCATAGGGCTCTGCATATGTCATCACCTCATTTAATGGTCAACAAGAAACCCATGAAATAAATATTGTTATCTCTACATATGAAGAAAATGAGACTCAGCTCGAGTGGCCTGCCCGAAGTTGTACAGTTTCTAAGGGTGAGAGCCCAGATATAAATGCAAGCCTGCCTGACTCTCCACTATACCTAGGATGATAACTAGGGCATTCTTGTTTATATTATATCTTGGTGATGGAGAACATTAGCGCCACTGTTACAACTAGAGGAGTGGATTAGGAAAAGCAGGAGCCCAGTAGTAATTCATTTCAAACTTCAGTAATTTACCATCCGAGTGACCCACTTGGGATCCCTAACATGCAATTATGAAACTATTCTACCTGCATTGAAATTCCAAATAAATCTCATCACATATCAGTAATAGTCATTCTTCTTTTCTAAATTCAGTACTAATTAAATAGAAATTCAGAAACTTTTGCCTGAAGAGACATGGTCAAACACAAGAATCTTACCTTTTTTCACATGAATACACCAGCCCTGTTCATTTCTAGTGGGTTCATCTTTCTGAAAATCATACTTTATCAAGTCAAAAACGAAAAGAAGCTGCAAAAACAAAATTAAACAAAACAACAACAAAATATTTATTTGTACAGTGACACCTACTGGTGGTAGAGTTTATGTTCAGGCAATTGAAATGAATTAGAATGTAGATTTATGAAAACAAGTAAACTTTACTGATAAGAAATTAAATATATATTTGAACATCAAAACTGAAGGCATTAGTAAACAGCATTTGTATAGTCGAATTTACTTTCATTTCATTTCATGTTGCACACTACCTTAGCAAAGCATTAATTTTATTCTTGAATGAGTGATATCAAACATCCCTCTCCTCAATTACACACTCTACTAACTCTAGCTGAGAGGAACACATTTTGCTTTCTTCTTTTTGTAGTCATTCAAACACATCCCTTGGGGGCCACCTGGGTGGCTCACTTGCTTAAGCGTCTGACTTTTGGTTTGGGCTCAGGTCATGATCTCAGGGGTCTTGATCTCAGGGTCTTGAGATCCAGCCCACACCGGGCTCCATGCTGAGCATGGAGTCTGCTTGGGATTCTCGCTCTTCTCCCTCTGTCCCTTTGCTCATGTTCTCTCTGTCTCTGTCTCTCTCTGTCTCTCTCAAATAAATAAAAATTTTTAAAAATCCCTTGAAAATTTCAATAGAACTAAAATTTCATCTACATGAGGGCAAGGATTTTGTTGTTTATTTTTAATTTACAATCCCTTGAAAAGTGTTCGCATGCCTACTTGACCTTGAACTTTTCCCTAGGCCTTTCACCTTAATGTCCCTAAACTAATACTCAGTATTTCTGTGCACTCGTGTGCTGCACGATGGCAAATTTATTAGAACATGCTCATCAGATTGGGAAACAAGCTAGCTGGACATCTCTCTCCTCGTCCCCAAATATTTCCGGCTCTCCTGCTCCTGTAATGTCCACGTTACCAGGTCATGCACAGTCACCCATCCACGAAGACGTGACTCTGGCAGGAAAAATTGCAGATTGGTTCAACTCAACCCCTCCATTTTATATATAAAAAAACTGAGGTTTTGCTGATCAATCAGACAAGCTATCTTATTAAGGTGAACTAGAAAATAGTCCTCCAAAATAGAGAAAAATAAGGAAGGACACATAGAAGAGAGACAAAGAGGAGGAGGAACAAAGTGAATAAATATAGAACAAAGAAGTGGGAAAAGATGAATAAAATTAGTGAGATAAATGCACTATGATTTATCTTCAAAGACTAGACACAAACATCCCTGGTTTTTAATCTCTGCAAAATCAGCATGTAATTAGAATCACAATTCATTATCTGAATTAAAATACAAATGCCAGCCACTGATGTTGATTGAGCACTTACTGTCTGCCAGACACTGCTACAGGTTTAAGAGCAGTATTAATTTAATTACCAGCACACCCTATGAGGCAGTAATTAATATCGCCCCATCTTAAGATGTGTGCCAATGAGAGAGGTAGCAAAGCAAAATATATTGTGATTCTAGGCATAAAGATTCTTTATTAAAATGCAAGGTTGTGTCTTGTTGATCTTTGTCTGTAATTGGGATAACAGCTTTCTGGCCACTTGCCTAATGACTGGTAAAAAAGAAAGATTCCAGAAATTCCAGAACCGCGTTTATCATTTGGTCAAACAAGAAGAGAACCTTGTTCATTACCCAACTCCTGTTGCGACATGTTTTATATTTTAAAAAATTTGCTCAGTAACTGATGATATCAGCTTTAGTGTTATTTCTTTTATATTAATTTGTCAATTGCATTCATGGGTGAGATTCGTTCTACACCCACACACCGTTCAGTGTGCCTGTTATCACACACAGCGGCTCACAGGTCACAAATTGAGTAATTTTATGATACAAGTAGAATTTAAATATATCACAGCATCTTCCAGAGCTAGTATTAATTTCAGCTAGAGGGATTTCTATTTTTTTCTTGCCTTCAAGAGATCCCATGAGATTACAAAAAATAGCTCTGTTATCAACACACAGATAAAAAAAAAAAAACAGATCCCCACTTTAATATCCCCTAAGTGTGTGAGCACAGGCACAGGTATGGGTATCTCTGTCTGCGTCCAGAGCAGAGCTGCAGGGGTCCCAGTTGTAACGGATGGGCTAAATGGGTCCCCAGCGCTGTGCACTACCTACCGATACGGCTGTGCACACTGCCCTCGGAGTTCCCACACACACCTGTATCCTTCTGCATATGCATATTTATAAATGTCAAAGTTGGAAGGAGAACACAAAACTCATTCCCTCTGTGAATACGTGCGGAGACGGAATTCAGAGAAAGGCGACTTGTCAAAGTTGAAAACTTAAGGAGGGGCAGAGCTTAGACTACAGGCCTGGGTACGGTGATTGCAGTTTACGGTTTCCCCTCAGCATTGCACTACATTGCCCCCACAATAGAGGCTCATTTCTCTGACATCATAGGGAAAGGTTAGTTTCTCTCTTTTCTTTAACAGAAGCCCCTAAAAAAACACAAACACACATACATAAATCACAAATCTGTTATATATACATGATATCTATTATGCATGTATATCCATAATACATACATGTATCTATTCATGTACATAAATATATATTATAATGTATCTAATATGACACATAGTTAAGTTATTATGAATACTTAGTCTTAGAATGCATTGTTATGCAACAGCATAGTTCTGAATGGCTCTCAGAGTTAATTGTGCTAAAAAAACAAGCAGAATAGAAAAATATGAAGACAATTTATAATTTCCCCAAATTCAACCAAAAGTAAACTGGCATTAACATGGTATAATACATTCTCAACTGAGATACAGTGATCACATCAAAGCTGAAATAGAAACCCTCAGTCTTCTGTTCAAAATCTTTGCTCACCTCACTATGACTACTGTGGTCTCCTTGCTGTCCCTCGAACACGGCAGGCATGTAACCACCTGCGGGCCTTTGTAGTGGCTATTCATTCCACTTTTTTTTTTTTTAAAGATATTTGTTTATTTTAGAGGGAGGAGGAAAGAGAATCTCAAGCAGACTCCCTGCTGAGCGCAGAGCCCAATGCAGGGCTCAACCCCACAACCCTGAGATCATGGCCTGAGCCAAAATCAAGGGTTGGACGCTTAACCAACTAAGCCACCCAGGCGCCCCTCTTCACTCTACTTTGAACATCAGATAGCCTCACGCCTCATTCCTTTATTTCCTTCAGGTCTTTCCCTAAAGGTCACTTTCTCACTGTGGCCTTTCTGGCTAGCCTCTCTAAAATTGCACAAATCTTTCCACACACACACACACACACACACACACACTCTCTCTCTCTCTCTCTCTCTCTCTCTTCTTTTCTTGCTTAATTTTTTTCCCTCAGCACTTATGAGTACGTACTGTATTTTATATTATGTTATATTTATTTATCTTTGTTTTCTGTCTTCCCCAATAGCATATAACCTGCACCTGAGCAGGAATTTATGTCTGTTGTGTTCACTGTGTCCACAGTGTCAGGCATATTGAAAACTTCTAATAGACTATATAAAGGAAGACATTTGATGAACGTCATCACAAATGTGTTCAAATTGATAGAAAGGTAGGAAACTCATTAATACAATAATCTATGAAAAATAAAAACACACCATTTTAAGAAATGCAATTTAAATTTCCTTGAATTTAACAAAAGAAAATTGAACTATAGTTAAATTACGTGTTGCTTTTTTTTAAAATGACGTGTTTCTTTAGCATAGGAGAAATCAGTCCCTGAGGCCTCAAGAATTTAACCTTAACCCCAGTTTAACCAGAGGTCTGGTTTTCACTCTCAGCTTCTGGGAGATAACCTCTATGCCCCTACAATGTCATGGCCAACAGAAGTATATGTGTTAGTTGAAGGGCTTTTGGCATTCAGATAGTAACAATATGATTTAGATTTACTGTCTCCGAGGCACAGGAATATGTGATGTAGGGTGGGGACTTGGGTCTCCCAGCTTGACCTCTTGAGAACTTCGAGATGTAGGTCAGCCGCACAAGCAGCCAAGTAGATTTAAATGATCGAGCTGCAAAGAAGACCGTGGACGTCAAGGCTGGTGAGCTTCCCTAACCGGCAATACTGCATACACATCGTCACATGTCAGTTCCAGGAGAGCAATGCCATCCTGACTCCGCAAGAAAGAACCCCTAAAAGCCTTGCATTTGGTGCCCACCTGATTCTGCCCTATTGCTTTTCCCTCCCTCTGATTTTAATCTGTATCCTTTAGATGTAATAAACAGTAATCATGAGCATAACAGCTTTTGGTGAATTTTGTGAGTTCTTAGAGAACCCAAAGTGGGTTGTTGGGACTTCTAAACTGGCGAGTGCTGTGACAAGTAAGGGTGGTCTCGTGGGGATTATTGCCTGACTATACAGCTGGCTAAATTTCCTGGCCCATAAAAAATGCCTACTTTTAAGATAATAAAAAAGTTTACAGAAACGTGAAGGAGGCTTTTTATTAAATCCTTTTATTTACACTGTATTTATGGACTTACTATAAAAGATGAGAAAATTAGCACTCATATTTCCTCCTCTCCTCCCACCCAATTCCCATCTTAGTTAGTGCTATAATTATTTTTATATTTTCAAGATTGATACTTCCATCCCATCTATAAACATAATTTGGAGAAGTTCAATCTTCTGTATTGAAATGGATTCAATCAAACATTTTAACTGAAGGTGATTCCTTCATTTCTAAAATCTGCTTTCTCTTCAGGTTGCCTTGACATTTCTACTGACTGACTTTTATAAAGAAGTACGACATTCCTATAAATACATGGGTATTATACTCTCTGGTTTCTTAAAATTTTGAGAACACCTCTTTGTTGCCTTTATACTCAGAGAACAACTCAGTCAGAAGTAAAATTCTTAGGTGAATACCTTCCTTCCTTTTTTTTTCCCCTGGCATTGAGTGTTTTGTTCTTGTTTTGAGAGATGCCTGAGATGATTCCCATCTTCACCCTATACTTTGTACAACCTTTGTTTTCTCCTTACAGTTCTTTAATTTATGTTCAGTAATTTCGCCAGCATATATTTTTTGGATGGTCATTCTGTACTAATTTTTCCCCCCTAGAACACAGTGTGTTCTTTTGCTCAAGATTGAAATCTTTAATTTAAGGAAGTTTTCCTCTATTAGGTTTCAAATCATTATTTTCTTTTTGATCTGCTTTTTTTTTTCCTGCAGGAACACCAATTAGCAGATGTCAGATGACTGTATATGTTTTCAAAATCTTTCTCTTTTATTTATATTCTTATTTGCTTATTCTTTTTATTGTGCTTGTGTGACTCCTTAATCCCATCCACCTTGCTCCCTAACGTTTACAGCCTGTAAGTGGTGTCCCTCTGCAATACTTTCATTCTTCCCTTTTCTTTTTTTCCTTTCAACTGAGTATGTCTACTTCCCGACTCCTTTTGTTGATTTATATTTCCCTTGCACTTTCCTCTCTTTTGAGCTCTTATTTCTTTTTTAAAGACTCTATTTATTTATCAGAGAGACAGAGGGAGAGAGAGCAAGAGCACAAGAAGAGGGAAGGGAAGGCAGAGGGAGAAGCAGGCTCCCCGCTGAGCAGGGAGCCCAATGCAGGACTCGATCCCAGGACCCTGGGATCATGACCTGAGCCAAAGGCAGACGCTTAACTGACTGAGCCACCCAGGCGTCCCGCTGAGCTCTTATTTTTAAAGAGAATATTACTGCAATTTTTGACCTATGGGAAATTGTTATTCTAAACATTCCCTGGTCATTTTATCGGGCTTATTATTTTGCTGTGTATGCATGTATTTTGTCAGCTACCTTTTATTAAGACTTATTTTCTCTCTCTTTTTTTTTTCAAGTTTTATTTCCCCTAGGGATTTCATGTTTGTTCCCCTCCTAATTATACTATGCCTGGGTGTAGAAAAGGAGAAGCCAGTCTGTAACTGTGACTTGGGTTTGTCTCTCAAATGCAGTCACCAAATTTTTTATAGTGTTTGCTCTGGGGGCTTATAGGGCACACGTATCCCTTTGGCTGCACGCATTTAAATGGTAAGTGCAGCCCAATGACATTTGGGACCAGGAACTCTGTGCTGATGCCTCATCTTTTTCCTTCTTTATTGATATCCTATCTCTGTTTTGTCTCTGAGACAGTAAGCGGAAGCTTCCATTAGGTTTTAATTTTTTGAGAGACAGACTTACCAACTCTCCCCACATCATTATGAAACAGTTAATGGTCCAAATTTTTCTGATAACCTGCTATGTAACAAAACAGTAATATATGCATAGAATGAGAAAAGATAAAGTAGAATTCATATGATACCAGGTACAATTTTTTTCATTTCCAAACTGAAAAAAAAAAAACTAAAATAAGTTGAAAATCAGAAGTTTTCCAAATAAGTTGGAGACAATCATGACTTCTTGCTTTATTGACAGTATTACAGTCAGACAGGGAATTTAAGATATTATAAAATTATAATGAAGTCAAGCCAGAATACAATTCTTCTTCATTGTGCTCCTGTTGGATAATTACCTAGGAATGACTCTGCTTCACTAAAGAGCTTTAATGTGAATACCAAATTGTTAATGGAACCATTGCAACAAGTTGAGAAAATTAACTGTAAGGAATGAAAAACTCAGTAATATCAACACTTACTTTCCCAAAATTACTTTTCAGAATGTAGGTGCTTTTTTTCTTTTTTTTTTTTTTTTAGATTTTATGTATTTATTTGACAGAGAGAGAGACAGCCAGCGAGAGAGGGAACACAAGCAGGGGGAGTGGGAGAGGAAGAAGCAGGCTCCCAGCAGAAGAGCCTGATGCGGGGCTCGATCCCGGAACGCCGGGATCATGCCCTGAGCCGAAGGCATACCATTAACGACTGCGCCACCCAGGTGCCCCTGTAGGTGCATTTCTGAGATGTCAATGAGACCCTGAAAATCCCAAAGAGTATATCATAAAAATAGTTTGCACCTTCTCAAGTTTCCAAATATCAAGAGAAATTTATACCAGCTTTGAATCTATTTCTTTACTTTTTAAAAGTTACATGTTTCTCTCTTCTGACGCTTCTCACTTAAATGTTTATTTTGTATTTCTTATTTTATGTTCTTGATTACTTTCTTATTTTTATTTTCTTTGCATTTACTTCAGTTGCTTTTTAATTAATCCCCAGAAATGGGTATTTGGCTCACAAATTTTCAGTCATTCTTAGGTAGGTTCAAAAAAAGTTTTGAAATACAATATTTTGATTTTGATTGAGCTCCAATTATTTTTTATTTTTTATTTTTATTTATCATTTTAGAGAGAGAGAGAAAGAGAGAGAGCAAGAGCACGAGCAGGGGGAGGAACAGAAGGGGAGAGACAGGGACAAGCAGAAGCAGACTTTCCGCTAAGCGTGGAGCCTAAGCATGGGCTCCGTCCCACAACTCAAGATCATGACTAAAGCCGAAATCAAGAATCAACTGGAGGCGCCACTCAGGTGCCCCACCTCTAATTATTTTTTAATTTCAATTATGATTTTTTGTTGACTCATGGAAATTTACAGATGTTTTATAACCCAATATATAGGAGGTGACCTACCTGTCATTAAAAAAAAATTATATCTGAGTTAATTAAACTGCCGTCAGAGAATAATCTATACTCAAGCCTCTGAAGTTTGCTGGAATTTGCTAAGTGGCCCCGTAATCTTTGTGAATGTTTCATAAGTGCTTGAACAAAATGGCTATTCTGCAGTTTTTAGATGTAGTATCCTACATGTGTCCATTAGTTCAAGTAATTTGTTTATTGCATATTCTATAACGTTGAAGGTTTTCTTTTGTTTGTTCTATTAAATACAGAAAGAGCTATAATGTAATATCCTACTATGATTCTGGAGTTGTTTATTTACACACATTGTGGTATCTAAATTTAGAGAGTACTTTCTTCACTTTCACTTTTATTCTTTAAAAAATATTGTTGAGTCTAAGCTGTATTTTGACAATTATTTTTTCCAGAGCTGTTCAAGACATTGTTCAATTTTTTGCCTTCCATGGTTGCTATTGAGAAAATCAGCTGGAAGTCTTTCACTCCTAGATAAGTGATTTTTTGGGCAGCTTTTAAGATTTTAGTGGTATCTTGGTTTATCAGAAACCTATACATAATTTTTGAGTGAGATAAAAGTGAAGTGTAAGCAGAAACACTAGATTGAAAAGACTCAGGAAAAATGGAAAGAGTCAAATGAACATGTATCAGAAACTTTGCTTGCTGTTTATACATCATATCGTTAAATTTGAAAACAGAACAAAACACTTAGGTATCATTATCCCCACATTATAGAGGAAAATATGGGAGATAGTTGAGATTTTTATAACCTATGGTTCACCTAGAGGCCATGACTTTATAGAAGTCCTCGACTTAAAAAAAGAAAAAAGAAAGGTGATCATATTTACCATAATTTACAAGCAGAAAGTCTAGAAGAGAGGTAAACTGACCTCAGTATGGTAAAGAAAATACTGTACTTACTTTGTAAAAGAAATTTGTTCTCCCAACGGATCCTATTTTCCCAGTGTGATTCATGAAACAAATGTTTCCTTCAGTAGCTCCATAAAGCTCACACATCTTAATATTTCCAAATCTGTCTAAAAATTCCCTCCAGACATCACTCCGTACACCATTTCCAACTGCCAAACGCACTCGATGATCCTTTTCTCCTTCTCTCTGTTGGAAGAAAAGATTTTACTTGTAACTTATCAATTCCAGTACTCCATTCTTTCTTTCATTACTATAACTTTAACGGCAAATATCCAGAAGTAAGTTGCACCTATGCAATAATGGAAGTGAAGTAAAAGAAAAAAAATCATGATAAACTCTGTTGCAGAACCATGTCCAATAGTTAATGAAACTAACACTGGCCTAGAGTAATATGGCTTTTACTACCCCATATCTGGTAAAAGATCTTCCTACATTCCAGATAACGAAAGCCTTATTTTTGGTAGAGATCAGGTAAGGAAGAAAGCATATTTCAGGAAAAAAAGCACTACTTAAAAAAAAAATATATATATATATAAAATGTACTTGAGTTTGTACTCTCACCTCTACTACTTATTATCTATATAATTTTGAACAAAAGGTTGAACACTATTCTGATTCTCAGTTTATTCACCCGTAAAACTGAGAATACCTCTTTCACCTATATACTGCATATACAGGTAAACCCAGGGCCTGGCATATGGTAAACAGTACACTGAGGTCATCTAATCCCTGCAGTATTTGACTTGCAAATATTATGACAACTGCTTGTAAAGATTATTTTTGAACATGCAATATTCTCACATTTTTTCTTCTGATTCATACTTTGGAATTGAAAGAAAAAATAAAACTATATTTTACTCTACATTCAACAGGCACTACGTTAAGTAACATGAATTATACACAGATCAAAAATGAGAACCTCACACCTGTTAGAATGGGTATTTTTAAAAAAGATAAGAAATGACAAGTGTTGGCAAGGATGTGGAGGAAAGGGAACCCTTGTGCAAAGGGTGGGAACGTGAATTGGGACAGCCACTGTGGAAAACAGAATAGAGGTTCCTCCAAAAATTAAAAATAAAACTCCCATATGATCCAGCAATTCCACTTCTGGGCACTGATGTGAAGGATAGGTGGAAAAGATATATGTACCCCCATGTTCACTGCAGCATGATTTATAGTAGCCAGGACACAGAAACAACCTAAGTGCCCACTAACAGATGAATGGATAAGGAAATTGTAGTGTACACACACATACACACACACACACACACACACACACACACACACACACACGGGGATATTATTCAGCCAAGAAAAGGGAAATATTGCCATCTGCCACCACACAGATGGACCTTGAAGGCATTATGCTTAGTGAAATAAATCAGATAGAGAAAGACAAAGACCACGTGATCTGATTTACATGTGAAATCTAAGAACAAAAGCAAAAACAACCCCCCCCCCAATCCCCAATCCAAAGCACACAGATCTAGAGAACAGAGGCAGGGAGTAGGGAGAGGGTGAAATGGATGAAGGGGATCAAAAGGTACAAACTTCCAGATATAAAACACAATGAGTAAGTCTTGGGAATGCTACATACAGCATGGTGAGTACAGTTAAAAATACTGGGCTGGATATCTCAAAGTTGCTAAGAGAGTAAATCTTAAAAGTTTCGCTACAAGAAAGAAATTTGTAAGTATGTGTGATGTTGGACGTTAACTAGACTTATTTTGGTGATCATTTTGCAATATATAAAAATATCAACTCATTATGTTGTACACCTAGGACTTATATAATGTTAAATGTCAGTTAGGCCTTACCAAAAAAATTACAGTAAGAATATTCTATCAATTAGAGTAAGAATATACTGTCAGTACAGTTCTGATAAATCCATGATTCCCTCTGAGCTACTCCCAACTTCACCAAAGGTAATTATAAGATTAACAAGAAATAATAATATATCAACAACAATAAAAGAGAAATCAATGTCCCTGACACTTACAATGAAAAATGATCAACTGAGCACATTCTTTATCTCAGTTCCATCTCAGTCTTAAAGGAAAGATTTTTACCTATTAACTCTCAAGAACAAAGGGAATGTGAGTGCAAGGTCATTTTGGAAACTGGAAAGTAAATAGGTGACAGCCATGTGACTAAGCAGAGTGGGAAAGGCTGGCATCAAAGCCTGAGGTGGGGACACAATAAAGGCTCTGAGGTGTTATGGAAGCACCAAAAAGAATGAGAAAGGCAGAAGGCTTGGCTGAAAATGTTTAAGAAGCCCCTGCACCTTTACATACTCCAACAGAGACAATGCATCTGGGCATCTGCCCTTGCTACACATTAGCCAAATGCTGGAGACTAACTCTCTGGAGAAGTCATCCAGACAGACACCAGGGTGGGGTTGAGGAATCTACTGAAAACAGTAGCGTTACATAAAAGTATGGATACTAAATGGTGAGATCATTAAACTCTTCTGCTCTGATCTCAGAGAAAACTAATCTATAGTGAGAGAAATCAGAATACTGTTCACATTTGGTGGGACAATGACTGATTATTGAAGCTATCCAGGGGGGTGGTCTTCAAGAAAAAAATAAATGAAATTACTCAAAAATAGTCCAAGTCCTGGGATGCCTGGGTGACTCAGTTGGTTAAGCCTCTGACTTCGGCTCAGGTCAAAATCCCAGGGTCCTGGGATCAAGTCCCTGATCCAGCTACTTGCTTGGGGGGGCCTGCTTCTCCCTCTACTGCTGCCTGCCCCTCCCCCTGCTCATGCTCTCTCTCTCTCTGACAAGTGGATAAATAAAATCTTTAAAAACATAAAAATAATAAAAATACTCCAAGTGCTGTTAAATCATAAAGAGAATTTCCAGCTGCGATGGAGAGTTTGAGAGTACTCTGATACTAATTCATTTAGATCCTAATTCATTAGGTATTTAGAGAGCTAAATTTTTAAAAAGGCAATTACTAGAAACGAAAAGTTGAAAAAAATCAAATTGTAATCATATTTTAATTACATGATGTGCCTCCACTGTGAGTAAAATGTACATATTATAGTTTCTTTAGAATAACTGAAAAAACTGATTATCAACATATTTTTAGATGATCATAATTATATTGGTGCCAAAGAGGGAGAAGAAATATATGTATGTGAATATGTGAGTAGGAAGCCAGGTAGATGACAATTAAAACTGAAAAATCAAGGAATAGTAACATACATATTTTATTGAGAAATACGTGACTATATAACAACCAAAAATATCTTAAAATAATGAGGGGTGTTTACCTCTAGGGATCAGGTTTTGATAGCAGGGGGTTACTGTTTATCTTGAGAGTATTACTTGATTTTTTTAAACTATAGAAGTCTTTATTTGATAAAATAAAAATTAAAATAAAAAAATAAAATAGGCAAGCAAGAATGTGGATATATCAAAAATAAGACTCCAGGGGCCCCTGGGTGGCTCAGTCGTTAAGCGTCTGCCTTCGGCTCAGGTCATGATCCCAGTGTTCTGGGATCGAGCCCCGCACTGGGCTACCTGCTCAGCGAGAAGCCTGCTTCTCCCTCTCCCACTCCCCCTGCTTGTGTTCCCTCTCTTGCCGCCTGCTCTCTGTCAAATAAATAAATAAAATCTTAAAAAAAAAAAAGAAAAGAAAAAATAAGACTCCAACTTGCTGATTTCCTTAGCCACATCAATAGGGTTGAAGGTAAACATTCTGCAGACAGAGACAAAAACTCAGACACAGCTCCTTCCAAGACAGAGGAGCAGTACTATACTGGTTTCTACCTCCCATGGGCATGTTGGATATTGCCTACCTGCCATGGAACTCGTTCTTGGATTTTCTGCTGCCATTTTTCTGTACAAAACGGTAGTGCTGCAAATCTTAGGATTTATTCTGCTTGAACAGAGAACAATCCTTTATATAGTATAACTCTTGGATGCTTTCCAGGTCAGAGATGAGTCTCAGCAAGTATCATTATTTTAAAAATGTGTTGGCACACTCCAGAAAACAGTAGGAAGGTTGTTTATAAACCAAATTCCATAGACTTTAACCTGTCTGTGCTACAGCTATACAAGCTTACTAAATAAGGATAAATATTCATCCAAAAATGATTCAGTTGATAGAGAAAAGCAAATTATCAATATTAGGGTAAGGCTTTTGCCTAAAAATATCAAAGCCACTTATTTAACTCACAAGATATCTTTATTCTATGGTCTTCTCTTTTATTTTGCTTTTTAAATTTAGTTATTTATTCTAGAGAGAGAGAGGGAGCACACATGGGGGGAGGGTGAGAATCCTCAAGCAGAGTCCCTGCTGAGCACGGATTCCACTATGGGGATACATCTCAGAACCCTGAGATCATGAATTGAGCCTAAATCCAGAGTCAGACGCTTAACTGACGGAGCCACCCAGGCACCACTAGTCTTCCCTTTTAATACAAACCCAGAAGATTATGCTTTGAGGGGTATGAGAAAAGATGAACTGATTCATTACTTACTGTTATGGGGGAAAAAGAGAAGGTATATTTCTTCTGATTTTGAAATGCATGCACATCATAGAAAATTTGGAAAGCATAGGAAAGTTTAAAAAGGAATTAAAAAATCTGTAATCCTACTACACCAACATTATTTTTATATATTCATGTATATCCATGAAAAGTTACAATCGTACTGTATAGAGTTATATATTCTACTTTATTAATAAGATAATATATTTTGAACATTATCCTAAGGTTTTAGCTCTGATGCTTCAAAAACATGATTTTTCATGTTTATATGACTATCATATCATTATATTACAATTGATCTACTATCACCTATTTTTGGATAGCCACCTTGTTTTTAAATATTCACCCATATAAATAAAACTGAGACACTATCTTGTCTATAAATCTTTGCAGCTCATTTGGACAGAGTCCTAAACGAACCTAACAGTTACCAATTTTTTTGACTTTGTTATCAAAATTGTTGTATAAAAAGGCTTTGTACATCATGCCTCCTCAATGTACTAGAACTAAGGATTCATTTAATTTAAAATGTTAACTTGATAAGAAAATGTGGAATAAGCTTTTATTGGATTTAATTTATTTTCTTTGATTTTAGGCAAGTTGAATTCTTGTCACATAATAATATAAGTTTAACACTTAGTTTTAATAGTTAACAGAATTTGTTTCCTTTTAATTTTTTATTTTTAATATTTGTATTCAGCATTTATTTTTATAATTAAATATATTATTCTTCTTTTGTTAATATTCCTACTCAATTTGTGATTAAAAATCTCCTTTTCCATCCAACATCAAAAAAAAAGTCAATAGACTATCTTCTTCCTTACATTTAACAATTATATTCATCTAGAATAAGCTTTGTGAGAAAAGTGTAACTTTTAAAAATTCATGTAATGATTTGTCTCATTTAAGGCCAATTCAGATTTCATGAAAATTTGGTTTACAATTTATTCACTTGTACTTATCCAAAGACTTGGAAATAGAAGGTCGTCAGTTAATAAAAGTCTAAAATTTTACAAACATCTTTAAACTGATTCAGTAAGTACATGCACACAAAACACTTTTAAACCATTCTCTAAAATCGTCATTTAAAAGATAACTGAGAATCAAAACCTAAGCACTCCTGAAAGAATGAAATATCAATGACATAATGGATGTGAGTGATGTAAATTATAGTTGTTTCACAGTTTCCTGAGATAATTATCTAAAGTTGTCAATGGCATCATTCAGATTTGTGTTTCCTTGATTCAAACCATGAGCCAGGAAGTATATATAAATGAAAATAATATGATTCCTTTGTTTATAACAACAATGTAAAAATTCTATAAAACCTGTAGCAAGCACAAAAGATAGTTATTTTTGGCATACACACACCCATATGTATATACATATGTGGAAAAAGGGAAAGAGAGAGAAATAAAAGTTTTAAAAAGTAGTTTGCACAGGAATGGAAATTTACCTAAAACGTATATACAAGAAGATGTTACCATAAGGTCTAAATTGAGGGTTAGCAAACTATAGCTTATAGGGGCCAAATTCAGCCTACCTCCTGTTTTTGAATAAAGTTTTATTAGAACACCATCACACCAATTTATGTGGACTGTCTACTGCTGTTTTTGTAATACAGAGGCAGCATTAAATACCTGTGACAGAGAAAGCATGATCCACAAAGCCTGAAATAATTTACTAATCTGTGCTTTTTTTTGCTGGCCTTTGTCCTAACTTGTAAAGAAAGTCAAAAAAGCAACAACTTCTTAATATTAGGACAAGTCAAACACCACCTGGTTAACTGGATGATACGCTGGTCCTACAAATATTCGTTCATTAGAATTCTTCTTCCAGAGTTCCATGGATGCTCATTTTATGTTTCTTTCTCAAGATGGGCTTTATGTCACTGCAAACAACTGGGGACTGGTTTTATTTGTAAAGTGGGTGAGCAGCATCTCATGCACGTTGAGCATAGTGGTAGGTGGGCAAAATATTGGTCAGATGAATCTTTTTAAAGACTTCCCAGCTGGTGATGTCGTGAAGCTGCGGGAGAGGACAGGAAGCCAGGGGAGAGCATCAACCAGCGCCTGATGTAATAACTACATACCCTGGTACCAACTGGCATGACGGACTGGGAGGTTGGCAGGGGTAAGGAAGTAGAAGAGGAGGGTCAGCAGAATGACAAACTTAAGAAAGAAAACATACTCAGGATTGGCAAAGGGAGCTTCAAAAAGTGACCCTGGAATATATGGAAATTGGGAGGTGGACCTGAGGGTTGCTAATTATATTTGGTTTGATATGTGTCCATTTTGAAATTGTTCAGAAACTAGTGGTACATCATCTAAAATACAACCAAATTTTCACAACTCCCACCTACAGTTTAAAAAAATCCCCTTCGGGGTGCCTGAGGTGTCTCCTGAACGTCCGACTCTTGATCTAGGCTCTGGTCTTGATCTCACAGTCGTGAGTTCGAGCCCCTTGTTGGGTACCATGCTGGGTGTGAAACCCACTTAAAAAAAAAAAAATCCCCTTAGCCATCCATAAGTTCCTCCAAACGTTCTTAGAACAAATTCCTATTACTTCTAATTCTCCCTGAGGCATGAACATACTGCCTAAATATCACTAGATACCTAAGCTGTACTGGGAATGGAATGAGGAGAACATGAGATGAGTGAAAGAATACATAACACCTACATAAAGAAATGCAGAAGAGAAAGAAGACACAGATTGACAAAGAACAAGAGATGAGAGAGATAAAGAGATGAGGAGAGAGAGACTACGTGAGAGACCAGCAGAGACACACGGAGAGCAGGAAAGACAGTGAAAGTGAAAGAAAGTGAGAGAGACCCACAGAGCAAGGTGGGGGGGGGAAGTATAAACAAAACAGAGAGAGGGACAAAGAGTGAAATAGAGATCCATGATAACAAAGTCAGAGACTGACATATTCAGAGGCAGAGAGAGACACACACTGTGAGCGAAACACTGAGAAATTCCAAGTGATGCAAGGAGACATTTACACCCACTTATATACGGATGCGATGTGAGACACATTCACAGAGACACAGAGAAACCCATGCAGGAGTGAGATACAGAGATACAGAGATACAGAGACAAACACAGAGATCTCAAGGTCTTGGGTTTCAACAGAGCCGTTTCCCTTTGCCTTTCAGTACCATGTACCCATACCAACTTAGACATACCATGTCCATACCAGTACAGGAGTCATGTCCCGTGGACCGGGGCTCTTGTTTTGTCAAAGCGTTCTCAAAGGAGGTGCTGTTTTCCAGCAGTGTCTGTTGAGCTGCGAGATGCCAGGCAGGGCATGAACTACAGCTCACTCCTACCGAGTCATATATTTACTTATTCCTTTGCTGAAATGCATGCCTCTAGCAATTCCCTTCTAGAAACAAAGTCTTTTTCTTCCAGAATATGGGCTTAATCTTACCCAGAAAATCTAAAACACACCCAAGCTAAATGCTTCTTTATAGGACTATGAAAAGGGAAAGTCTGAAGGTTCTGCTTACATACAGGTAATTTTTATATCAACCTTGATTTCTCAGAAACAAAGCGTGTTTGTTGATAGATGGAGACACAGGAAAGAAATATAAATTAACAGTAAGAACAAAGGGGCAAATCATTTCTGCCTTCAGCCTCGGGTAACTAGCAGCTTAATGTACAAAACAAAAGGATGGTCTAATTCCTGAAGGATCATCTGAAGTTTATAACAACACATGCGGGGGCTTATGATTCTTCCATCTTGATTCTATTTAACCTAAGACCTCTTTTTTCTAAAACCCACTGATAATTACACATGCACGTGCGTCACACCAACACACTCCACGGAATAAGAATAGCCATATTCCAGCAGTTTGCTCCCTTCACAGACACTCCAATATTATACATTGAAAAAAATGAAGGCAGCAAGCCAACTGGGTATCACAGAATGGGTTCAAAGTAACACTAAATGCAAACAGACTGTCAGGGAGTCCTGGGGCCAAAACAACAAACAAAAAAACAAAAAACAAACCAAAAAAACCTTTCTTCTACTGAAGCGGGAAAGGAATGGTCAGGGGACAGGGTGGAGACCTCTTCTGAAAATGGACCGGAGAGTATTTAAAGGAAGAGACCTGCACTGCTAACTTGGTGCGAGCCCCAGCGGCCCCTAAAAGTCTTTGCCACACGACCTCTCCAGCCTGAGTTTGGGCAGGCCATGGTTTCAGAGATGGCAGCCCTCAGTTCAACAAACCATTTTAAGGCATAAATAATAGCTTGAAAAGAGCTCTGTGATCTCAAATATTACAGCAGAAAGCAACCTCACTGTCGGCTTATTTCAAACTCACCTTCTAAATATAATAGTAAGAAGGACTGCCATGTACAGACCACTTCTTCTGAACAGGTGTTTTCTATCCTGGCAGCACGCTGGGGAACTCAGGGTGGAAGGAAAGCCATGTTGCAGACCAGGGAAAATTCCAAATTGCCTTGTTTGAGAAAGGTTGGCTCCAAGAGTCTATGCAAGACTTGCCTTAAACCTGAATGACAGTGCTAACTCAGCTAAAAAAAAAGGGGGGGGGAGGGGGCTGTGTAGACATAAAGGGAGGTTGATCTGGAAACAGGAAAAAGGGTCACCTGAGCCACAACTAACATGACTTATTAATGAAATGTTCTGAAAAGTGCAGGGGCCCATGACCAATTTCTGCTGTGAGCTGGACGCAGCAACGGTCTGACTCCCTCCTGCAAGGATGCAAACTTTTGATTTATCCAGAATCACTCCACGAGCACTGTCCTCCCCAGGACTGTGACTTGCTGCTTATAACGGAGCTTACCATGCAGGTCTGGGACCAGTGAAAGACTGTGCTGATCCGGGGCACACAGGTATCCTAGCAATGAGGCTCATTATGTTTGTTACTTTTTAAAAAAAATTACAAATTTTTATCGAGCACCTGTTATGGGTCAGGTACCATTGTGAGTACTGAGGGTATAACTATAGCTGAAGAAGATAAACTCCCTGCTTTCCTGGAAGCAGGAAATAACAGTGAAAGGGGGAGATTTAGAGAGAATAAGGAACAATTACATATAAATTCTGCAATAGGGTAATAGGTTTTGTGAAGAAAAATAAAGCAGTGAAAGAAGACTATGAGATAAACATTGTAATAGAGTCTGACTTCATTCTTGATGTCTGACTGTTGATAGCTTTCAGCTCCAACACACCCTTTCTTCCGCTGCCCCATGTCTGGCCAAGCTGATGAGAACATCCAGTGCTCCTTCCATCCGCAGCAACAGGAAGTTCAAAGTACACAAGCAGCCCCGCGTGCTCAAGACCATTTGCCCCGGTGCCTCTTTCTTGTCACAATAAAAGCCAAACCCGTCTCTTTCCCTGGCTTTCTGAAGCCATTTTTGGATATGCCTGGGAGCCTATCCTGCTCTCCCCAGAAAGCCCCATTATATGAGTAATAAACCTGTTCACATTCTCTTGGTGAATGTATGGTATTTTAAGTCTTCACATCTGTACCAAATTTCGGTATGGGGCCATCTGAGTTGCTAAGGTGACCACACCACACATCAGTAGGACTTGTGGTCAGAGAAGCCCTCTCTAGCGAGGTGGGATGTGGATGGGCTAGGGACAGAGCCATGCAAATATCTGAGGGAACATTCAAGGGGAGAGAACGGAGAGTCTGGGTATACTGAAGGAAAGGCAAGGAGGCCAGCAAAACTGTGGTGGCATAACCAAGGAGAGAGCACAGGTGTGGCAGGGAGGTGGGGGAGGAGCAGAGATGCCAGCAGGGGAAGCAGACCGCACACAGCTGTGTGGTCCACCCTAAAGGAATTTGGATTTTCTTCCAAGTTAACCATCAGAGGGATTCTAATAGTGAAGTAACACAACTTGACTTCCATTTTAACGGAATCATTCCAACTGCTATGCAAGAATAGAGTAGAAGGGGACAAAAGTGGAGTGAAGAGGAAGCTGGAGGTAAACTATCAGGAGGAGCTCGAGCTGGCTCAGATGAGAGCAGCAGGAAGGCGGTAAACTGAGGTTTGGTTCTGGATGCATCTGAAGGTCGAATCTGCAGGGGTTGCTCATGGATTAGACAGGGCGCGAGGGAAAGAGAAGCTCCAAGGGTGATTCCAAGGATCTGTGTGGCTGAGCACCTGAATGGGGCAAGAAGCGAATGTTAATGGAAGAGGTGGTGAAAAAGGTGAGCTTTGGCCATTTTTGAGATCAGATGCCAATTAGATTTCTAATTGGAGATGTTAAGTAGAAGGCAGATACCCAAAACCTGAAATCAAGGGAGAAGACACAGCTGGAGAAACACACTTGAGAGTTAAGTTGTGGATGGGATTTGTAGCCAGAAAAATATCCAGGAATGAGAGTAGAGAGAATAAAGGTTTGATTGTGAGCGGTGGGCACTGTAACATTTACAGGTCAGGAAGATTAAGGAAGACCCAGCAATGGTGACGTTTTAAAGCTACCAACTGGCACTCTTGGGCTTGGTACTATCTGAGTCTACTCTAAAGACCTATATTGATAAAGGGAGATCTGAACCTGTCAGGCTGGAGACTAGATCTTCAACGTTGGCATATTTGCTGTGATAACAAAAACCATCTTACGAGGTCTCTTCCAGAGTGCCCCTCACCATCGTGGTTAATCTGTTTCCATGTGAATTTCTGTACTTAACTTAACCCTTACATCAACCCCGGACATAACTGTTACTACACTCATTCTATAGATGAAAAAACTGAGCTGGGGGCTGCTCAGAAAAGATAAATTGCCCAACATCACAGAGCTTTCGAGACACGGAAGTTAGGCTTGAATTTCAAGCTCCCTGACTCCAAGGGGCAAAGAAATGAAATGACTTGCCTGATGTGACACATTGAATTAATGGAAAGGCTGGAAATAGATCCCTGATATGTTTAATATAAAGTTATTGTTATTTTTTTCCACTGGGAATAAAATGATCACTTGGAAAATTCTGGTCATTTATCATTTGCTGAAGATCCTTGTGCTTGCACCCTGAAGGGCAAAGACTGGCCATTTCTTCCTTGATTTTATATGTCCATAGCAAGGACGTCAGGAACACTATTAAAGGAATAGGCAATGTGAAAATTTGCAAATAAATAATAAAACCATCCTGGAGGTAAATTTAAAATTGTTAAATCAATTTGGACTGTAGAAAATACCTCACCCACACACCACATTGACAGTGAAAACAGTATATAACCGAAGAGGAAACAGGCATTATTATATCTTCAGGATTTTTAATTTTATATTCCTGTTTCTAGTGTTTTTATTTGTGAAAAGTATTATGTTATAAAGTTATTACTATTTTAACATTTTAAAGTTTTACTTTGAAATTACCATGTTGTATTTAAACTGGCTTTTATGATTATTATTTTATTTATTTAATTATTTTTTAGAGAGAGAGACAGAGTGCCTGCGCACAAGGGGGGTGGTGAGGTGGGGGAGAGGGAGAGGAGAGAGAGAATCCTAAGCAGGCTCCAAGCTCAGTGCAGAGCCGGAGGCAGGGCTCCATCTCACGTCCCTGAGGTCATGACCTGAGCCCAAATCAAGAGTCAGACGCTTTACCGATGGAGACATCCAGGAGCCCCTAAACTGGCTTTTATAATTAAAGTATGATCTTTATTAGTCAAAGACCAATTATTTTCAACACTCACAAAAATTACTCTAATTTTACAATGACATTTGCAGAAAACATTACCACATTCTGTTTAAAAATAAATTCCTTCCATTTATATTGGGCTTCCCAGTTTAGATTTTTTCATGTATGTCTCATAATTGGATTATGAGAAGCAAGGGGCAAATGAGGATAAGTGGGTGTTGCCACCTATTTTATATAATGATGGGAACTATGGTTCAAAGAGAAGTGACCAGCAGAAAGTCATACAATAAGAGTCTGAAATTGAACATGTGTCTTTTGATTCCATAGTCAATGCACTACCTGATGACTTTCTGCATAAAATTGGAAAATTTTTAAATTTATTTGAGAGAGAGAGGGAGAGAGAGAACAGTATACACATGCACGAGTGGGAGGAGGGGGCAGAAGGAGAGGGAGAAAATTTCAAGCAGACTTCCCGACGCTCCTGGAGCCCAAGGCAGGGCTTGATCCCAGGACCCTGAGATCATGACCTGAGCCAAAATCAAGAGTCTGATGCTTAACTGACTGGGTCACCCAGGTGCCCCTATTTGTTGGGAAATTTAATAAATAAGAGATATTTGTATTCTTAATGGAAATCATAGCATGAACGGTACAAGCAGATAGACAGAAAAAGATATGTATATTTTATATGCATCACTACCCATGAAATATGAATCATTAAATATTAAAATTAGCACTTATTAAAACCCTTTAATAATATACACAGTCTAAAACACCTCAAAATATTCATTAATTCCCTGCTAATTCTACTAGCATTTAGGTAGCTTGTAGTTATTTCTTATCTGAGTCCTTCTAAGGACTATATTTCTATATTTGTAGCTTCTAAGCAGAAAAGTAGGTTCTGGGAACTTGCCTTTTCTGAATGCTTTTATATCTAGTATGAGAATATAAAACACATCTTTGATTTACTTAAGGAAAACTGAGTTTTAAAGGACAGATGATTTACTCAACCATATAATAAAATGCTTCAAATACTTGGGGGAAAGAAATAACAAAAAAAGTATAAATATCTTAAAATGACTAGGTCTTGGAGATAAAAGCAATTGTTTTGAGTGTTCCAGAGTAGAAAATGATAACGAAACTAATTCAGAACATCTTAATAAGAGTTAAAAGCTCATATTAATTTAAAATGTCATTCTTTAGAGGTTATTAAGTGTGATGAGAAAAGTTTCCAGAGCTCAATGCTTTGATAAACTACATCTTTTACAAGATGTGGAATGAGGAAAATGTGATGATAAAACATTTGAAGTTAGGTAGAAACTAAAAAAATGAAAACATGATAAAAGAATGAATGTTTTTAATATACCCATTAAGGCGGATGTATTCATCTACGTCAACTCTGCATAATTTAGTCCCTTCTCTTGGAATTTTATTCTTTGACACATCTCCATCTTCCTCATCCCTACCTACCTAAATATGACAAGGAAAACTCTTAAAGTTTGGAAGAAATGATAGACTTATTTTGGAAAAAAACAGAGTAGGTGTCTTTTCAAATTTAAGTCTTAAAAAATCTCACAGTGCTGATATTTTATTCTTGTCATTTAACAACTTCATCTTCTTACCCTAAAGAAAGCCCAGCAAACACTTAAGGGTGCCCTGCATGACTGTCTAAACATTGCTGGTCAAAAAATTAGTATGGCTTTTAATGACCAAAATTTAATAAATATTTATCAGATATCTGGGTCCTGTAAAATGTCTCCCTTTTCGTAATGGGAATCGAGTGTAACCCATTTTGTCAAAGTTTTTTTTTTTTTTTTAAAGATTTTATTTATTTATTCGACAGAGAGAGACAGCCAGCGAGAGAGGGAACACAAGCAGGGGGAGTGGGAGAGGAAGAAGCAGGCTCATAGCAGAAGAGCCTGATGTGGGACTCGATCCCGTAACGCCGGGATCACGCCCTGAGCCGAAGGCAGATGATTAACCGCTGTGCCACCCAGGCACCCCCATTTTGTCAAAGTTTTAATACACTTTAATGAAAGTATCCAGAATCCTAAGGATACTTTCTAGCTCCCAGTGAATTTCCTGGCTTCTAAGAAAACAGAGGAGAGAAAAGGGATGTAACTTATAGAAGATATATTCACTAAAATACATATACCAAAATACATACATTAGAAAGTACAGGCTATGCTTTCAGAATGTCAAAACCTAGGTGTTTTACATTGAGACAAACTATACTGCCTAAATGATAAACTATAATATTAACTTGAAATACAAGCATTACACACATAGATCTTTGCTTGGTTAATTATATCCTGCCCTCTGTAGGCTTTGGGCTCCAGATTCCCACATTCAACCACCAATTCCACTTCTTTACCTGGATGCCTAATGAATGTATCAAACTTAACAGGTCCAAAAGAAATTTAATTTTAATTCTTTAAATCTCAGTTTTCCTCACCTCTGCCAAAGGCTCACAGTTTACCTGTTTCAACCAAATACCTGAGACTCATCATTGATTCTATTACTTCACTGCCTAACCCTGAATTAGTCTTATTACCTTTCCTTCAAATAGATTCCAAATCAGTATAGTTTTTTTCCCCCAGTTTGCCTTCATCTTTTCCCAAGTGCCCTCACGGGAATGAAATCCAAATTCCCCCTCCATGGTATTCTGAGCCCTACAAGAGCTAGTCGGTGAGTGGCCCCGCCACCCTTTCCTTCTCTAAATACTCAGGCTGTGTCCTCTGTGGGCTTTTTCATTTTCACTTTGTTCTGTTGTGACTGCAATCCCCCAGCTTTTTCATGGCTGGATACCACCTGTCATACCAATTCCTCAGCTCATCGGTTACCAGTTCAGAGAAGCCTTCCCTGACCCCTCAACCTAATTAGCAATGCCCCACCCTCACCACCTACCATCCTTCTCCTACTCACCCTCTTTGTTTCTTCATAACACCTGTCATTGTCACTTCCCTTCATGCGTTGGCTGGGGTATGTTCTCCCTCCCCAAACTAGAGCGGGAGTTCCGTGAGAAGAGGGGGCTTGTTTGTCTTATGTGCCCCCGTATACCAAAACCTGCAATACTATTTGAATGAATGAATGAGTGACAGATATGACCCTATCCCTAAATATTGCTGTTGGCACTTTCAGGCAGAGTGTATTTAAAGAAGATGAACTGTGCAGGATTTCTCCAGAGGATCACTAATGTATAGCATGCCACCATATTCCTCACCCACCGGTATGAAATGCAGCACTAATGTTAAGAAAACAAAGAACTCAATCCAATCAGAAAGTGCATGATGCGGCTTCAGTAATGCAGGAAACTTGGAAGATTGGAACGTGGGGAAGAGCTGCTTTCCTAATCTCCAGGGAACAGAATAATTACTCCATCGCTCCGTGACTAAGAAGAGCCAGTACCTTGGCTTTTTTTAAAAGGGTAGTGCTGTTGCCAGAAGTTTGAGGCACATCCAATGTTTATGCCAAAGGAACTTTTGTAACTGGACTTTTGAAAAAGAGAAAAAAGACAGGGTTGGGTGGCGGGAGGTGTGGATAAACGCTTCCAGCCAGGGAAGGCCAACCCGAGGGTGTTTTTATGCAACTACGTACAACCACATACAGCTTTGGGCAAAGCTCTATTTATTTCCCTCTGTCCTCCTCAATTTGCCTTCAGGTCATTGCTTAAAGATTATTTCACAAACATTATCTTTTCTTCCAAGAACCTCAGTTAAGAATTAAAATACAAAGTCATTAACAAAAAGCAATCAGGAATTCTGTTTTTAAACACTCAACTCAGACCATGAATCCTGCCTGCAGATAAATCTCCTTTGAAATATATTACTTACCCTTGGATGGAGAACAAATCTGGATGTATTTAAAGAAAATGTGGGTTTTCTTTTTCTTTCTTTCTTTCTTTTTTTACTTAAGGATTTATATTAAACAAATGTCTATGGGGCTTCCCAAGGTTTAGAAGACATCCACTTTTAATTCTCTGAGGGTGTGGCCCCAGGCACCTGTTCACTCTCTGGCCCTACCTGAAGCCACTGATGTGCCACAGAGCAGACGTGGCCCGGCCCCTGCCTGCAAGAGCAGTTCATTGAAAGCAATAAATATTGGACAGAAAAAAGCAAGAGCTCCTTGAAGGGGTCAGATGTCTTAACAGAATGTCTTTCTTCTTTCCCTAATCTTTAATGCCAAGAACTGCTTGTTCTTCTGTGTGAAATCAACAAAAGGGATTAAGTAATACAATGCATCCCTGCTCAAAAAAAAAGGATCACTTTTTCTTTTGAGCAGAGTTCTTTTTTATTTCCCTTCTCTCCTCCTCCACTTCAGGTAAATGCTTAGACATTATTTCACAAACACTATCTTTTCTTCAAAGAACTTTAGTTAAGAATTAAAATATTTAATTAACTAGAAAAAAAAATCAGGTATTCTACTTTCAATTCTCAGTTCTCTCAAATTCTCTGTGGCTGTAGCATTTTCCCCAAATTAGTGCATTCCAAATTCAGAAAGGTGAAAAGGATACTTCTTTTTACCAAAAAAAAAAAAAAAAAAAAAAAAAAAAAAAAAAAA
>NW_024426663.1:63160535-63257073 GCF_017311325.1 Ursus maritimus
ATGAATGAGTGACAGATATGACCCTATCCCTAAATATTGCTGTTGGCACTTTCAGGCAGAGTGTATTTAAAGAAGATGAACTGTGCAGGATTTCTCCAGAGGATCACTAATGTATAGCATGCCACCATATTCCTCACCCACCGGTATGAAATGCAGCACTAATGTTAAGAAAACAAAGAACTCAATCCAATCAGAAAGTGCATGATGCGGCTTCAGTAATGCAGGAAACTTGGAAGATTGGAACGTGGGGAAGAGCTGCTTTCCTAATCTCCAGGGAACAGAATAATTACTCCATCGCTCCGTGACTAAGAAGAGCCAGTACCTTGGCTTTTTTTAAAAGGGTAGTGCTGTTGCCAGAAGTTTGAGGCACATCCAATGTTTATGCCAAAGGAACTTTTGTAACTGGACTTTTGAAAAAGAGAAAAAAGACAGGGTTGGGTGGCGGGAGGTGTGGATAAACGCTTCCAGCCAGGGAAGGCCAACCCGAGGGTGTTTTTATGCAACTACGTACAACCACATACAGCTTTGGGCAAAGCTCTATTTATTTCCCTCTGTCCTCCTCAATTTGCCTTCAGGTCATTGCTTAAAGATTATTTCACAAACATTATCTTTTCTTCCAAGAACCTCAGTTAAGAATTAAAATACAAAGTCATTAACAAAAAGCAATCAGGAATTCTGTTTTTAAACACTCAACTCAGACCATGAATCCTGCCTGCAGATAAATCTCCTTTGAAATATATTACTTACCCTTGGATGGAGAACAAATCTGGATGTATTTAAAGAAAATGTGGGTTTTCTTTTTCTTTCTTTCTTTCTTTTTTTACTTAAGGATTTATATTAAACAAATGTCTATGGGGCTTCCCAAGGTTTAGAAGACATCCACTTTTAATTCTCTGAGGGTGTGGCCCCAGGCACCTGTTCACTCTCTGGCCCTACCTGAAGCCACTGATGTGCCACAGAGCAGACGTGGCCCGGCCCCTGCCTGCAAGAGCAGTTCATTGAAAGCAATAAATATTGGACAGAAAAAAGCAAGAGCTCCTTGAAGGGGTCAGATGTCTTAACAGAATGTCTTTCTTCTTTCCCTAATCTTTAATGCCAAGAACTGCTTGTTCTTCTGTGTGAAATCAACAAAAGGGATTAAGTAATACAATGCATCCCTGCTCAAAAAAAAAGGATCACTTTTTCTTTTGAGCAGAGTTCTTTTTTATTTCCCTTCTCTCCTCCTCCACTTCAGGTAAATGCTTAGACATTATTTCACAAACACTATCTTTTCTTCAAAGAACTTTAGTTAAGAATTAAAATATTTAATTAACTAGAAAAAAAAATCAGGTATTCTACTTTCAATTCTCAGTTCTCTCAAATTCTCTGTGGCTGTAGCATTTTCCCCAAATTAGTGCATTCCAAATTCAGAAAGGTGAAAAGGATACTTCTTTTTACCAAAAAAAAAAAAAAAAAAAAAAAAAAAAAATTGAAGGAAAATACTTTGAAAAAAGATCTGTAGTGAACATGCCAAACTATTAATAAATACTTTATTATAGGAAGTGGTAGCTCCAACAGATATAACATTAAGTGCTAAAGACATAGATGAGTAAAAGCCTCAGAAAAGACATTTTAAAGAGAAATGTAGATAATTTTCTAATTATGCAACCTTGCTAGTAATCTGAACAAAGAATTTAAAGATATATTTGTTTCTAGTCTATAAAATTATAAATAAAATTAAGTGATTGTTTCCCCATTTAAAAGAAAACATAAAAAAAAAAACTCAAGACATTCTTTGTTCAAACAAAATATTATTAATAAGCCCTAGCAAATTGGCCTTCATCCAACATTTTGAAAGGGTGGACCATGAAGATTGTCCTATTTTCCCTGCTCACTATCCTTCAGGGACTTCTGAGGAACGTTGAAGGAAGTTCTATCTCTCCATGAAGCATAACTGAAAAACCACTATTTTTAATATCACGCAGTCCTGATACGAGACCATATGCACAACAGGTATTCTCTCGCAACGTCAATGAGATTCCAAAGCACATCAACCATTTGGAACAGCAATTTGGAAATATACCCTAAAAGTCACTAAAATACCCATGTCCTTCGACTGACTTCACTTCTGAGCCCCTCTACTGGCTACATTGCATACAGATACTAATTGCAGCATCATTTAACATAGTAAAACTTTAGGAAAAAAGGCACGTGTTCAACTGTTCAGTACATGCTTACTGAGCAAACGACCTTGCAAAATCTAACGTTGCTGTTGAAGGATGAGGAGAAAAAGGAATGGCTAGGGGCGCAGTTTAGAAAGTCCAGGAAGAGGTTCATTATGTAGTGTCTCATCTGTCCTTTACTGAAGGAGGCGTCGATCTTACTGGAGGACATGAATTTCCCAAATTATCCTAGTCCAGATATCACATTACCAAAGAACACAATGAAAACTAGAAAATAGGACAGGTTGTGGCATTATAATTAATTGTTCTACTAGGACTCTTCAGATAAGACCACAACTTTGTCATTGGCAAAGTCTCCCTGAAGAAAATAAAGGTCAAAAAGTCTAAAACATTTCTCTGGGACTCCCTGTCCTAGCGATGGACTTAGGGAATGCAGAGCTATCTGAAGCACCCCTGATCAAGAAAAGAACAAGGATGGCTTCTGGCCACAAAGGGGGTGGTGGGTCAGGAGCTAGATGGGAGGTCTCTACATGGTAAACGTCAAGCTTAAAGTGAATAAAAGCATTTTGTAAATAAGATCATCCAGTTTCGCATTCTTCCTGTGTTTCTCTTCCCTGTGTAATCCCATATCTTCAACAAAGTCAAATTTAAATGCTTCCAGCCTAGTCTCAGCTGTGCTGCGGGTAAAGGAAGGATTACATGTCCGTATTTTAGCCAGCCAGAGAAGACATCCCAGCCCGCCATCCATGCCTTAAGCTGGCATGATGATGGCAAAGGGGATGAGTGAGGAATGAGGAAAGGGGTTTATCAAAGGCCAAGGTCCGGCCATCAGCTTCTGCTGCCTGCCCCCGCACAGGGAGGCATTCCCAATCACCATTATCCATGGGGTGGTGTGGATTTGATGACAGAAGGTCACTTCTTTGTAGCCTCAAGAATGTTTAGAAAATCAGTTAAAAAATAAGCATCTCAAAGTACAAATGAGACCAGGAAAAGAATGTCTGAGGGCAAAAACGCAAACAAATGAATAAAGACAAACGTCAGGCTCTTGCAACTCTCTCCGCTTGTCTATTTTCAGAAAGGCGCAATTTATCTGTTGTTTGTGGGAATGATGGTTTTAGGTCGGGAGACACATGAAAGCAAAATCTCTTTTTTAACTTTAAATCAAAACCAAACAAAGGGACAAGACTAATGTAATCACTTATTCAAAAGAAAAGAAATAACAAACAAGTATAATCAATATCATTAGTTTTGTTTTTTAAAGAACAGCATTTTGAAAGACTATCTAATTCAGCCTTGCAGTAATCACTTTCTGTGTACAGAGCACGCATCTAATTTCACAATCGGATGTGTGCTATATTTGCAGAAATTTTAATCCGTCTAAGGACAAAGTAGACTGGAATGCAGGTCTCTCCTATCCTGCCACAATGTAAAGCACTTTAGTACAATCCTGAATAGCTCTCTTTATTTCTTCTGACTTGTTCTATACTCATTTCTCCTAGGCGTACTACATATATCTCTGGTAAGTCAGTCAAACTATGTTCTGGAAGAAGGTGGAGGACACACAAAAATTATTTTTCTCTCCATACTTTCTTTTTTCTGAAATTACTTTTTCTTTCCGAAAATGATTCCTCTTACCTTAGGTTGTTTGCAAAGATAGCGACAAAGTTCTCCAATATACTGAAACACAGTCACATTATACTTTCTGCAGTCATTCCAAAATTGACTTGCTGAGAATTTCTTCTTTAACACACAAGTAGCACCTATGAGAAAAGGCAAAGAACAGGCACTGGGGAAAAATATTCAAGGGCAGAAGTGACATAAAACATAAATGATGTTGCCCTTTCTAGAACACTTTCACTCAATTTCAAGGCTGTTCTAATCCATCAGTGGACATTTATATCAAGCTCATTTGAAACCATTAATCTTACAACTCAATAAACTTTAAAAAAATTCATGTTGTAATTCTATATTTTGACTGCAAATATATTTTTTCTTTTTGCAATACAGGGGATGAAAGAAGAGGTCAAAATAAGTAGGGGAGTTGCAAGTATTAGAGCATGACTGTAGATAAGGGTCAGCCTTCTTCACAGAGATCAAGAATATTCACTTACTTTTGTTCTTGGATGTGTACATTTTGTTTATTTTTAAAACATTAAAGCTGCCTCAATATTTCTTGATGTTGAGAGCTGGTAAAGCAGAATTGGTACGATAGCACCAGCCAAGTTCGTCGATGACTACAGAACCTAAAGGTAACAACCTAATTTTCACAGCAAAGTCAGTCATATGAATATGTTCCAAGGAAAAGGCTCATGTCTTGACCCTTGCCTTTGTTTATCTTGGACACCAATCATATTCTAAATATGCTACTCCATAAAATTACTTTTTTTCTATTTCAGACATACACAGATAGTAGTGAACGGTCTCTGTTATATATTATTTAAGGGCCAGACACTAAAATAATCTCAGCATGTTTATGAATGGAATCTGCTGCGTCACAAACTACCAACAGACTTACTAGGTGCCTGGGGTATCTTGTTTGCAAAGACAGCCTCAACAATTCCTGCTATGCACTTAACTTTACCATGTGAAGTTGCCACCTCTCCCCTTCGAGGGGTAGGGTGTGTTTCCTCACTCCGCAAATCTTCAATCTAGACTGGTTTGTGACTTGGTTTGATCCACAAAATGCAGGTGAAATGATCAATGTGATTTCTGACATGAAGCCTTAAGAACTATCCAGTTTCTACATTCACTACCCTCTTGGAAGCTTCCTTCCACCGTTTAAGGAGGGGGGCGGTGACCATCAGAGGATGGGTGATCACATGGAAGGAAGCCCAGTCAACAGCCAGCTCCAACCACATGGCCAAACTTCCAAGGCACTGCTCTTCTCACTTTAGGAACAGACTGAGTGTGTCACGAAATTGTGTCCTTTTGATAAAAATGATGTTGCAATTATATAACAAGCCCACAATCACTCTGAATTCTAAAGCAGTTTTAAACTTTCACGAACACAAGTTATAGTTAATAAGCATTTTGAAAACTCATCAGACAGAAAATGAAAACTTACCCAACTCAACACATCCACCGATTCCCAGAAGAGCTCCTGAACTATGATACAGAGGGAGAGTGATATAAATGACATCATTAGCAGTACAACCGAAAGCCCACAAGCCGGCAGAGCCTTTTAAAGCCTGCAGCTGAGTAATTACAGCTGCTTTTGGTAGACCTGGGAGAAAAAAAACAAAGAAATATATGTAATAGAAAGCAAGATCACATATTACGTATGTGCGTTGTAGGGACCACGCAAATGTGAGCTGTTGCTGCAATTAATTTCTAGAATCTTGGATCTCCCCAAAAGGATCAAAACTGAAATGATATAGAGTTTGAGATACCATAAGCTTCAAAGAGCCACATCTGCTAGAAGAATGACAAAAATGCCCCAAATCCGAAAAGGGAGACCCCAAATGAGGCAAATCCCAACATAAATCTAAATTATACTTAAAGTAGAAATTTTCTACTTTCCAAGTAAGACTCTACCTCAAGAACCAGTAACTTTGTCATGTTTTATATGTCCTAGAATAAGATCATTACAGAATATCAGGTTCCATAAAACATGATGTTGAATCACATTCATGTTCCAAACGTAAATCATTTTCTTTTTTTCTTCCAGTCTTCTTCTATGTACAGTGAGTTTCTTATAAAAATTTGTAGCTGTAGTTAGTGTATAAAACATTTTACATACTGTGTTTAATTTTCCATAGTGTTATAGTCTTTTGTATATAATGTCAGCATAATAAATTCATCATGTTAATACATGATATAGTATAAAATTGCCTTCTCTGTGATTAAATATCAGCAACTTCATGTTTCAACCTACATCTCCTCATACACACAACACACAACTTGTTTTCATAACGACAAGTATCCTCTCTGGAATTCATTTGTTAGATTAAATGGTATTTTAGTCCTATTGTGTTTGTCAGTTCAAAGAGTTCTAGTATTTTTGGAATGTCCTCATGCAGAGGGCCCCATCCCAAATCTACCCCACCAATAAAGTTACTTTGATTCATAACATGTAATGGTAACAAGGAGTATCATTTGTTGTTCAGAGAGGCAAGCAGAGACCAATGTCAAAGAAGCCGCAGGAACAAGCAAATGGCAGGACCAACAGTGAAGAGCAGTGACCATAAGTGTGGCCCTTCTCTCTACCCCACATACTGATACAGTCCCACTTACCATTTGTCAAGGGTGGGTTGCTAACGTCAGTGGCTCTGCAAACTTACTGCTGTACCTGATTGGACTTCATTTCCCAATTCTAGAAACTGAGACCTAAATTTCACAACGTGTTTCCCAAATTGAAGTACTTCCTCGTTATTTTCAGCTTGCCTATAGCAAAATATACTCCCACAGTGATGTCAGCTGCAAGGCTGTGTGAGTCATTCCTTTTTTCTTTCTCCTCTGATATACAACTAATGGGACGTGTAGAACTACCTCCCCTCCAAAAGTGCCTCTGTACAACATACAAGGACACCCCAGAGAGCCATCCAGCTGTGGACGTGAATGTGGGTGAACTAGACCCCAGAGGAGGTAAGTGGCAGAGTGAGGGAAGTGGTGCTGGAGCCGTGACCTTTCTGGCACAAGAGGTCAAGGGTGAAGGCCGTGAGTGGGCGAGTAGTCAATCGGCCTGGCCCCTGTGGGCTGCAGCTGGAAGGATCAGTTGCTCTCTTTGAGGAGAGACCAGAGCGACTGAGGGGAGGGAAAGGGAAGTGAAATAGGCAGACAAAGAGAGGTGAAGGAAAGTGACTCCTACTATCTACCCCAGGATTCAAGAGGATCACCCATAGACCTCTAGGACCCCTCTCTCTTGTACTTGATGATTCCCCCTACCAGGGCAGAGGCATGCCCAAACACACCTCCCAGCTCCCACCTCAAATGCCACTGTGCCTGCCTTTTTTGCGTTCCCAGCTCCTGTAGCAAAACCTAAGAATTGGTGCTATAGCGCCACCTCCTGGAAAACAAAAGGAAGGCTCCTAACCACCAATGTGTTCAACTGTTAGTATCAAAGTAAACCAAATCTTGCCTAGGGGCACCTGGCTGGCTTAGTCAGTGGAGCATGTGACTCTTAGTCTCCAGGTTATGACTGAGAGCCCCAGGTTGAGTGTAGAAATTACTTAAAAATAAAATCTTGAACAAACAAACAAACAAAAAACAAAACTGGGAGGCCTGGTTGGCTGAGTCAGTTAAGCGTCTACCCTGAGCTCAGGTCATGATCCCACATCAGGCTTCTTCCTTGGCAGGGAGACTGCTTCTCCCTCTACCTGCTGCTCTCCCTGCTTGTACTCTTTCTTCTCTCTCTCTGACAAATAAATAAATAAAATCTTAAAAAAAACAAAAACAAAAAACCTTGCCTAAATAAGAAAGGTATTTGCTGCTTCAAATATGGTGGCAGAGGCACTTTTCATCAAACATCATGAAAAATCATGGTAATAGAAAATAACAGAAAATGACAATTTTCCATGAACCAAACCCAAAGATATGGAATACTGCAATCTAACTGATACAGAATTTAAAATAGCTATTATGAAGATATTCAATGAGCTACAAAAAAACTCAGACAATATGCTGATCTCAGGGATACAATTAATGAACAGGAGTACTTTACCAGAGAGACTGAAATTGTAAAAAAGAACCAAAAAAATTCTGGAACTGAAGAACTCAAAAAATGAGAAAAATGCATTACGAATGCAATGGAAATAGACCAGATCATATGGAAGAGAGAATGAGTAAGATGGAAGATAGAAATACAGAAATTATTCAAGTGTAAGAGGAGAGAAAACTAAGATTTTTAAAAAGTGAAGAAAACCTATGAGAGGTATCTGATTCCATTAGAAAAGCCAACACAAGAATAATGGGTAGCCCAGAAGGAGACGAGAGGGAGAAGGGGGCAGAGGGAATATTTAGAGAAGTAATAGCTGAGAACTTCCCATACCTGGGGAAGGAACTGGGGATACAAGTCCATGAAGCTAATAGAATACCTTACTATTTCAATGCACAAAGATCTTTTCCAAGACACATTACATTAAAACTGTTAAAAGTCAATGATAATGAAAGAATTTTAGAGGCAGCACAGGAAAAAAAGACAGTAGCCTGCAACAGCACCCCCATTACACTATCAGCAAATTTCACAGCAGAAACTCTACAGGCCAGCAGAGAATGGAATGACACATTCAAAATATTGGAAGATAAAAACTGCCAGCCATGAATAATCCATCTGGCAAAGTTATCCTTTAGATGTGAAGCAGAAATAAAGGCTTTTCCAAACAAACAAAAGTTGAGGGAGTTGTTGAAAAGAGCTCTTTGAGCTGAAACAAAAAGGCAAAAGTACCAGAACTCTGATTAAGGTAATAAGCAGTCAGTCAGAATTAGAATACTGTAACTCTTTTTTAGAATAGTATAATAAATTCTTAACTATAACATAAAGGGAAATCGCATTAAAAATAACTATAACTACTACAACTTGGTAATGAAAACATAGCATATAAAGAGATAATTTGTGACATCAAAAATAAGAGAGTAACAGTAAAAAAATGGAATCTTTATAGGTAAATGAAGATAAATTGCTTTCAGTAGAAAAGGAATTATTTTATTTATGAGATGTTTTATGTAAATGCTTGGTAACCACAAAGCAAAAATCTAGAGCAGAGATGTTATACATAAAAAGGGGCAAGACTGAATAAATTAACATGTAAAACCACCAACTTACAAACGTAGACATAAACATAAATGGAAGGAAAAAAACACAATAGAGATACAAAATAACCAGAAGGCAACAGATAAAATGACACTAGTAAATCCTTGCATATCAACAATCACCCTAAATGTAAACGGTTTGTATTCACCAGTCAAAAAGCAGGGTGGCCGCATGGATTTAAAAACAAACAAATAAACAAACAAAACAAAACAAAACAAAACAAAATGAAACAAGACCCAAATATATGCCACCTGCAGGAGAATCATTTCAATTCTGAAGACACACATAAGTTCATAATGAAAGGACAGAAGTTGATATTTCAAGCAAATGTAAATGAAAAGAAGGCAGGCATATTTTCATAATCACAAAACAGTCACAAAACAGACTTCAAACCAAATGGGTAATAAGAGAAAGAAGGTCATTATATAGTGATAAGGGGTCAATACATCAAGAAAATACAATGATCATAAATATGTAATGCTCTTAACACCTGAGCACCAATCTGTATTAAGCAATCAATAACAGATCTTAAGGAAGAAATACACGGCAGTACAATAATTGTAGGGTACTTCACACTAGATCTTAGCCACAAAGCTGGCAAGCAATTGTAGAGAACCTCAGTACCCCACCATCAACAATGGATAGATCATTCAGTCAGAAAAATCAACAAGGAAACACTGGAATTGAGCAACATTTTAGAAAAAATGGACCTAATAGACATGTACAGGACATTCCATCTAACAGCAGCAGAATACACATTCTTCTCAAGGGCACATGGAAAAATCTCCAGGGTAGGTCATGCCATAAGTCACAAAACAGATCTTAGCAAATTTAGGAAGACTGAAATCATACCAACTATGTTCTCTGAACACAATGGTATGAAACTGGAAATTGGCAACAAGAGGAAAGTGAGATCTACCAGTTGTGGAAGCTAAATAACACACTTCTAAACAGCCATTTGGTCAAAGAAGAAATCAAAAGGGAAATAAAAAATTGTCTCAAAATAAAAGAAAATGAAAACACGGCATATCAAATACTGTGGAATACAGCAATAGCAGCTCTGAGAGGAAAGTTTATAGCTACAATTGCCTACAATAAGAAATTAGAAAGGTCTCAAACAAATGACCTAACTTTATGCCTCAAGGAAATAGAAAAAGAAGAAAAAAATAAGCTCCAAGTTAGCAGAAGGAAGGAAATTATAAGGATCAGGGCAGAAATAAATGAAATACGGACCAGAAGAACAATAGAAAGGATCAACAAAACTAAAAGCTGGTTCTCTAAAAAGATAAAACAAAATTGGCAAATCTTCAGCTAAACTAACTGAAGAGAGAAGACTCAAATAAATAAAATTAGAAATGAAGAAGAAGACATTATAACTGACAGTATAAAAATAAAAAGGATCATGAGCGACTAAGGTGAAGAATTATATGGCAACAAATTACATAACCTAGAAGAAATGGATACATTGCTAGAAGCATGCAATGTACCAAGACTCAATCAGGAGGAAATAGAAAATCTGAACAGACAAATAATGAGTAAAAAGATTGAATTAAAAAAAAAAACACACACCAACTCCCCAAACTGAAACCTCCAGGGCCAGATTCTTCACTGGAGAATTCTACCCAACAATTGAAGAACTGACACCAATCTTCCTCAAGCTCTTCCAAAATATTGACAAGGAACAAACACTTTCAAACTCATAATAAAATACAAGATAAAAATACAAGAAAAAAATATATAAGCCAATATCCCTAATGAAAATAGATGCAAAAATTCTCAATGACATATTAGTAAACCAAATTCTAGAACATAGTAAAAGCATGATACACCATGACCAAGTGGGATATATTCCTGGGATGCAAGGATGGTTCAACATATGCAAATCAATAAATGTAATACATCACATCAATAAAAGGAAATATATAACACACATGATCATTTCAATAGATATAGAAAAAAAGTATCCGAATATACAATATCATATTATGATAAAAACCTTTAACAGACTATGTATTGAAGGAATATACCTCAACATAATAAAGATCATATATGACAGACGCACAGTTAACATTAGAGTCAATGGAGAGAAACTGAAAACCTTTCTTCTCTAAGATGAGGAACAAGGGCAAGATGTCCACTCTCACCACTCCTATTCAATACATTACTGGAAGTCTTAGCTAGAACAATTAGGCAAGATAAAGAAATAAAAGTTATCCAAATAGGAAAGAAAGAAGTAAAATTGTCATTATTTGCTGATGATATGATTCGATATACATAGAAAATCCCAAATAATTAATCAAAAGACTATGGGAATTAACAATTTCAGTGAAGTGTTAGGACACAAAATCAATATAGAGTAATCAATTGTATTCCTTTACATTAATGATGGATCAACTGAAAACGAAAGAAAATCATCCCATTCACAATAGCATCAAAAACAATAAAATATTTAGGAATAAATTTACTCAAGGAAATGAAAGATCTGTACAATGAAAACTACAAAACTTTGCTAAAAGAAATTGAAGAAGACACAAATGGAAAGACGTCCCATGTTCCTGTGTTGGAAGAATTAGTATTATTAGAATGACCATACCACCCAAAGCTATCTACAGAGTCAATGCAATCACCATCAAAATACCAAAGGCATTCTTCACAGAAATATAAGAAACAATCCAAAAAATTTGTGTGGAATCACAAAAGACCCCAAAGAGCCAAAGTAATCCTGAGAAAAAAAGAACAAAGCCAGAGGTATCAGGCTTCTGATTTTCAAACTATACTTACAAACCATAGTAATAAAAACAGTATGGTATTCGCACAAAAATAGACACATCTACTAATGGAACAGAATGGAGAGCCCAGAACTAAACCCAGGCATATATGGTCAACTAATATTTGACAAGGGGGCCAAGAAAACCCAGTGCAGAAAAGATAATCTCTTCAACAAATGGTGCTGGGAATGCTGGAGAAACATATACAGAACAATGAAATTGGACCTCTATCTCACACCACAAAAAGTTAACCTGACACGGATCAAAGACTTAAATATAAGACCTAATACAATAAACTCCTAAAAGAAAATGTATGGAAGAAGGTCATTGATATTGGTCTTGGCAATAATTTTGAACACGATATGAAAAGCATAAATGATAAAAGAAAATTTAACAAATGGGGCTGCATCAAACTCAAAAGCTTCTGCACAGCAAATGAAACAGCCAAATAAAAAGACAACCTATAGAACGGCAGAAAATTTCTGCAAACCATATATCAGATAAAGGGTTAATATTCAAAACCTATAAAGAAGTAAGTCAACTCCATAACAGAAAAAAAAAAAATCCAATTAAAAACGGGGCAGAAGAATTAAATAGTTATTTCTCCAAACTGTACATCAAAATGGCCAACAGACACATGAAAAGATGTTCAACATCACTAATCACCAGTGAAATGCAAATTGAAATCACAGTGAGATAACACATCATACCTATTAGAATGGCTACCATCAAGAAGACCAGAGACAACAGGTGCTGGCAAGGATGCAGTAAAAAGAGAATATTTATACATTGCCAGTGGGAATGTAAAATGGTCTAACCACTGCAGAAAACAATATGGAGGTTCTTCAAAAAATTAAAAGTAGATTTACCATATGATCCAATTCCACTTCTGGATATATACCCAAATGAAAATGAGATTTCAACAAGACATCTGCACTCCCATGTTTATTGCAGCATTATTCACAATAGCCAAGATACAGAAACAACCCAAACTCCCATCAATGGATAAAAAGATGTGGAATACTATTCAGCCATTCAAAAGGAAGCTATCCTTCCATTTGTTTTTGTTTTTGTTTTTTTGATATCCTCCCATTTGTGACAACATGGATAGACTGACTGATGCTTGAAATGATGCTTGATTTTCCCACCGAGATTTGGCTCACACTGGTCTTTCTATCTCCCAACACAAATCTCACTCAGACAACGAGCCCTACCTGTTCCATACAAACTAAACTCCAATTTTGCTCTGGTAGGCCTTCTCTGGTTTCATCCTATATTCAGCAGTTTGTAGCAACCAAAAGTACTTACACATCGCTCAGTCAACTGGGGCACCATCTTACTAATAGTAGGACATCATTCTTTCTCTGATTGAACATATTCACTGATAAAAGCCAAAATTTTCATGGGGTTTTTGGTCACAGTGGCACCTAGAGCTATGAACCACAGGCTTTCGTGACTCTTAGACACCTTAACCCAGGTGCACCTCAGTCCACCTTGCTGCTCTGTCTGCGCTGACATTTTCTGACAAGTTTGTGCTCCATTTCTTTTTTTTTTTTTATTAATAATGATTTTTTATTATATTTTTTTTGGCCACATACCATATCACCCCTGGTTTCGATGTAAGGCTCGATGATTCATTAGTTGTGTATAACACCCAGTGCACCATGCAATACGTGCTCCTACCACACATCACCGGTCTATCCCATTCCCCACCCCCTCCCCTCTGTAGCCCTCAGTTTGTTTCTCATAGTCCATAGTCTCTCATGTTTCATTCCCCCTTCTGATTACCCCCCCTTTCTTTATCCCTTTCTTCCCCTACTGATCATTCTAGTTCTTATGTTCCATAGATGAGAGAAATCATATGATAGTTGTCTTTCTCTGCTTGACTTATTTCACTAAGCATTATCTCCTCCAGTGCGTCCATGTTGTAGCAAATGTTGAGAACTCATTCTTTCCGATAGCTGAGTAATATTCCATTGTATATATGGACCACAACTCCTAATCCAGTCATCTGTTGAAGGGGCATCTCGGCTCCTTCCCGATTTAGCTATTGTGGACATTGCTGCTATGAACATTGGGGTGCATATGGCCCTTCTCTTCACTACGTCTGTATCTTTGGGGTAAACACCCAGTAGTGCAATGGGCTGGATCATAGGGTAGCTCAATTTTTAACTTTTAAGGGACCTCCACATGGTTTTCAGAGTGGCTGTACCAACTTGCATTCCCACCAACAATGTAGGAGGGATCCCTTTCTCCACATCCTCTCCAACAATTGTTGTTTCTTCTGCTTGTCTATTTTTGCCATTCTAACTGGCGTAGGTGGTATCTCAGTGTGGTTTTGATTTGAATTTCCTTGATGGCTAATGATTTTGAACATTTTTCATGTGTCTGTTAGCCATTTGTATGTCTTCATTGGAAAAGTGTCTGTTCATATCTTCTGCCCATTTTTTGATTTGTTTATTTGTTTCTCGTGTATTGAGTTTGAGAAGTTCTTTGTGATCTTGGATACCAGTCCTTTATCTGTAGTGTCATTTGCAAATATATTCTCCCATTCAGAGTAGGCTGCCTCTTAGTTTTCTGACTGTTTCCTTGGATGTGCAGAAACTTTTAATCTTGATGAAGTCCCATAAATTCATTTTATCTTTTTTTCTCTTGCCTTTGGGATGTGTCATGAAAAGGTTGCTTTGGCCGATGTTGTAGGGTTTGCTGCCTATGTTCTCCTCTAATTTTGATGGATTCCTGTCTCACATCGAGGTCTTTCATCCATTTGGAGTTTATTTTTGTGTATGGTGTGAGATAGTGGTCAAGTTTCATTCTTTTGCATGTAGCTGTCCAATTTTGGCACCATTTATTGAAGAGACTGTCTTTTTCCCACCGGATGTTTTCCTGCTTTATCAAATATTAGTTGCCCAAAGGCTGAGGGTCCATTTCTGGGCTCTCTATTCTGTTCCATTGGTCTATGTGTCTGTTTTGTGCCAGTACCATGCTGTCTTTGTGATCACAGCTTTGTAGTACAGCTCGAAATCCGGCATTGTGATGCCCCAGCTTTGTTTTTCCTTTTCAACAGTTCCTTGGAGATTCGGGGTCTTTTCTGGTTCCATACAAATTTAAGGACTATTTGTTCCAGTTCTTTGAAAAACGTTCTCGGTATTTTGATCGGGATAGCATTGAGTGTAGATTGCTCTGGGTAGCATTGACATTTTAACTATGTTAATTCTTCCGATCCATGAGCATGGAATATCTTTCCATCTTTTATGTCTTCCTCAATGTCTTTTAAGAGTGATTTATAGTTTCTAGAATAAAGGTCCTTTTCGTCTCTGGTTAAGTTAATTCTAAGGTAACGTATGGTTTTTGGTGCTATTGTAAATGGGATGGATTCCCTGATTTCTCTTTCTTCGTTCTGTTATTCGTGTACAGAAATGCAACTGATTTCTGAGCAATTGATTTTGTATCCAACGTTACTGAATTGCTCTATAACTTCTAATAGTTTGGGAGTGGCTTCTTTTGGGTTTTCCATATGAAGTATCATGTCGTCTGCGAAGAGAGAGACATTTTGACTTCTTCTTTGCCGTTTGAATACCTTTGACCCTTTTTGTTGTCTGATTGCTGTTGCAAGGGCGTCTAGTACTATGTTGAATAATAGTGGCGAGAGTGGGCATCCTTGTCGTGTTCTGATCTTAAGGGAAAGGCTTCCAGCTTTTCCCCATTGAAAAATATTTGCAGTAGGCTTTTCATAGATGGCTTTTATGAGATTGAGAAATGTACCTTCTATTCCTACACTCTGAAGGGTTTTAATCAGGAAAGGATGCTGTATTTTGTCAAATTCTTTTCGGCATCGATTGAGAGGATCATATGGTTCTTGAGTCTTTTCTTGTTGATATGATGTATCACGCTGATTGGTTTGCGAATATTGAACAACGCTTGTCTCCAGGTATGAATCCCACTTGATAGTGGTGGATAATCCCTTTAATGAACTGTTGATTCTATTAGCAAGTATCTTGTTGAGGATTTTTGGCGTCCATATTCATTAGGGAAATCGGTCTGTAATTCTCCTTTTTGAGGGGTCTTTGCCTGGTTTGGGGATCAAGGTATATTGGCCTCATAGAATGAGTTTGGTAGCTTTCCTTCTGTTTCTATTTTTGAAATAGCTTTAGGAGAATAGGTATTATTTCTTCTTTGAATGTTTGGTAGAATTCCCCAGGAAAACCGTCCGGCCTGGAGTTTTGTTATTTGGAAGGTTGTTTATCACTGACTCAATTTCTTCATAATTATGGCCTGTTTAAGAAATAAATTTCTTCCTTTTTCAATCTTGGTAGTTTATAGGTTTCCAGGAAGGATTCCATTCTTCCAGATTGCTTAGTTTTGGCATATAGCTGTTGTAAAAATTTCTAATAATCCTTCCAATTTCAATGGTGTTGTCAGTGACCTCTCCTTTTTCATTCATAATTTTAATAATCTGGGTCCTTTCTCTTTTCTTTTGGATAAGTCTTGCCAGTGGTCTGTCAATTTTATTGATTCTCTCCGAGCCAGCTTCTAGTCCTGTTGATCTGCTCTACTGTACTTCTGGTTTCTGCTTGATTGATTTCAGCTTTAATTTTGGTCAACTGCTTCCTTGTGCGTGATTAGGCCTGTCCCTCTGTTGCTGTTCCAGCTTCTTGAGGTGAGAATATAAAAACTGCATTTTAGATTTTTCTATTCTTTTGAGTGAGGCTTGATGGCTATATATTTCCCCTTAGGACTGCCTTTGCAGTTCCCATAGGTTTTGGACTGTTGTATTTTCATTCTCATTGGTCTCCATAAATTGTTTAATTTGATTTTTGATTTCCTGGTTTATCGGAGTCATTCCTGAGCAGGATGGTTCTTAGTCTCCAAGTGTTTGAGTTTCTTTCAAATTTTCCTTGTGGTTGAGTTCCAATTTCAGAGCGTTGTGGTCTGAGAATATGCAGGGGATAATTTCAATCGTTTGGTATCAGCTGCGACCTGTTTTGTGTCCCAGAACATGGTCTATTCTTGAAAAATGTCTCCATGGGCATTAGAATAGAATGAGTATTCTTTGGTTCTGGGGTGTAGTGTTCTATATATATCTAAGAGTCCAACTCATTCGAGTATGGCATTCAAGCCTTTGATTCTTTGCTTAGTTTTTGCCAGGGTGTTCTGTCTATTTCTGAGAGTGGGTGTTGAGGTCCCCTACTATTAATGTATTTTTATCTATATGTCTCTTTATTCTGGTTAAGAGTTGGCTTGTGTATCTTGTTGTCTCCCTGTTGGGGGCATATATATTTATAATTGTCATATCCACTTGTTGATACTTCCTTTAAGATAATATAGGTGCCCTTCTGCATCTCTAACTATAGTCTGTAGGTTTAAAATCCAATTTATCTGATATGAGAATTGCTACCCCAGCTTTCTTTTGAGGTCCATTTGCGTGAAAGATGGTACTCCATCCCCTTACTCTCAGTCTGAATGCATCTTTGGGTTGAAATGAGTCTCTTGTAGACAGCAAATGGATGGGTCATTTCTTTTTATCCAATCTGCAACCCTGTGGCGTTTGAAACCAGAATTTAAACCATTAATGTTCAGGCTGAGTACTGAGAGATATGCTTTAATTCTGCCATGTTGTCAGTAAAGCTCTTTGTTTCTATTGGCTGTGACTTTCTGTTTTGTATCACTCTTGGGGCCTTTTACTTTTATGAACCGCTACTACTCCTGTAGGGCTGGTTTTGTGGTTATGAAATTAGCTAGTGACTGTCGATTCTGAAATGTCTTTATTTCTCCATCATTCTCAATGCAGGCCTTGCTGGATAAAGGATCCTTGGCTGCATGTTTTTCTCTGAAAGAGCTTAAAAATGCTCCCCAACCCTTTCTCTCATTCCAGGTCTGTGTAGAGCAGGTCTGATGTAATTCTGATGCCTTTGCCTTGGTACGTGAGAAATTTCTTTGCCCTGGCCGCTTTTCAATACTGTATCTGGATCTCATATTTGCGGAGTTGCACTATGACGTGACGTGGTGTAGGTCTGTCATGGTTGAGCTTGGGAGGGTCCTCTCTGCCTCTTGGACACGAATTTTTGTTTCCCTGCTAGATTAGGGAAGTTTTCAGCTACAATTTGTTCAAATATCTCTTCTAGACCTCCGTTTTTCTCCACCCCCCTCGGGGATGCGATGATTCTAACATTGGATCGTTTCGTTGAGTCAGTAATCTCCCGTAGCCAACATTCGTGGCATGGATTTTTAGACCATCTTCTTTTTTATTTTTTCCTCTATTAACCCATCCTCCAATTCACTAACCCTTTCCTCCCTTCTGACCCTGGCCGTCAGAGCCTCAGTTTGCCCTGCATTTGGCTCATAGAATTTTTAATTTCTGTCAAATTCGCTCTCATTTCCACCCTTAGGGATTGTATATTCTCAGTAATATTTCCTGAATACTTTTTTCAAGTCTACTCATTATCTTGACCATTGTTACTCTGAATTCAAATAATTTGGTTACATCCATATCCGTTACTTCTGTGGCAGAGGCCACTGACTCACTGTCTTTTCTTTGCTGGGGGGCTTCTCCTTCTTGTCATTCTGATAGAAGAGGTTGCGGGGTTTCCAGAGCCCAAAATTTGACTGGGTCCCAGGCCGTGCCCCTTGTTTTATAGGGATCTTAGAGATGTGGCTTCTTCTTTAAAGATTTTATTTATTTACTTATCTGAGAGGGAGACAGACAGTCAGCAAGAGCGAAACAGAAGCAGGGGAGTGAGAGAGGAAGAAGCAGGCTCCCAGCGGAGGGGCCACGATGGGGACTCCTTTCGGAACGCGGGATCACGCCCTGCCGAAGACAGGCGCTCAATGACGGGCGCCACCCAGGCGCTCCCGGTTGTGGAGCTTCTTGATTTTCAGCCTGCCTTCTGTGTTCTGGGGAGGGGCCTGCCGCGCCGATACTCAGGCAACCCCTGTTTAGTTAGGGTCTCCGTGTCCCCTGCGAGGGAGGATGCGGATGGGCACTCTCTGAGCCGGTATTTCCAGGCTTTTGTTCTCTGGCGGCTTTCCTGGCGGCCGGCTATGCCTCTTCTGAGGGTCAGAGCAGCAGAGGCTGCATTTGCAGAACAGAGGGATTGCGGCCCGTTCTCCACTGATGTTCTGGCCACTTTAACTCTATTATGTTGGTGCTGCTCACCTGCAGCGTCCCGGGATGTGCGCCCCACACCGGCGTCCCTGCCTCACTTCCAGGGCCGGGCGCGTCTTGTCCTTTGTGTTTTCAATGCACGCCAGCCACCAGCCGCCTCGCACGCTCCCAGGTCTCCCGGTCTCAGTCTATGCCCGGTGAGCACACCTCGATTCCGGAGTTTCGTGAGAAGCCTGGTGGCACGCGCACCCGGTTCAGGGTCTCAGTCTGCTGTTTCGCGGGTGCCGACTGCGAGTCCGCCCGCTCCCCCGTGCAGGTGGCTGCCGCTTCCCGGCGCCCAAACGCGGCGGCTCCCTCCCCCTTCCGTTTATCTTCCGATATCTGTGCACGGTTTACAGCTCCCCTCTTGGTACCTCAATACTCAGCGCTGGAGATGTTCATTTGTAGAGATCCAGATGCATCATCCTGCGTCTCAGGCTGATTCCGTGGTTATTTAGGCTGGTCTGGTACCTATCCAGCTCGACTCAGGGGACCGGCTGAAAAAGGGGTCCCCTACTCCTCCGCCATCTTAACTCCTCCTCCTGTGCTCCATTTCTATGAAACTGGAAGACAACTGATCTCATATGCAAAGCCGGCATTATCTTGCCTTTATCCTGATTAAAGTTTAATTTTTTTTTTTTCAAAAGAAGTCTCTCTGGCTCTTCCTGACAGCTTGGCATCTCACAACATGGGAAGTTTCTAGTCATCCGCATGCACAGGGAATCTATCCAAATTTTCTCATCAAAGCCACGTATAAAGATTTTGGGGGAGACTAGCTCCATCCTTGTTCTTGATAATTCAATGCCTTTCTCTTAGTCATCCAGAGGATCAAGCATTTATGCGTTTTCTGCTTCCAAGAAGTTCCCACCCATGGTTCTTCAGTCACTATATTCCCTACTTCCCACACTGTTCCTGATCTCATGGAAACCCAGCTTTAAAATAATTTTTCAACTGGGGTGTGACCAAAAAAAAAAAAAAAGGATGATTCATCTAGTTGGTTTCCATCTACATGCTTATGTCACTTCTTCAAAGGACTTTAGTAAACTAATTAGCCATGGTTCCCCTCCTAATTTGCTTAGCTTTAAGTCATAATGAACTCATTATTTATTATAAACCATTCAAAGTACTCAGATTTCTTCGGGGGGGGGGAGGAGAAGAGGAAGCAGAAGAGAGAGAATCTTAAGCAGGCTTTACCTCCAGCATGGAGCTGGACACACAGCTCGAACTCATGACCCTGAGATCATGACCTGCCTGAGCCGAAATCAAGAGTCGCTTGCTTAACTGACTGAGCCACGCAGGCAGCCCATCCCCTAGATTTTTTGATAGAAGAGACAACAAATATGAGATTGTCCAAGAAATGAAAGTGATCAAACGTTGATGGAGGTTAATGTTTGAAAGAAGGAAAGAAGAAAAAGGAGAATAAAATTTGTTAAAAGTGCATTTTAGCATCCCCTTTAAAAGAATTAGAAAGCACACTGACATTTTAAAGCCCTTACAGAGCCCGGAAGTACAGAAACTTCAGTATTTTTGTTAATGGTGTTTCTCAAACTTACATGGTCATAAAGCCTCTTTCCAATTTTTTCTTTTCTTTCTTTCTTTTTTTTTTTTTTTTAGGTAGACTCCACACCCAATGCAGGGCTCTAACTCACAGCCCTGAGACCAGACGTGATATCAAGAGTCGGATGCTCCACCGACTAAACCACCCAGACACCTGCCCCTTTAAAACTGTTATTTCATTTCTTTAAAGATGTGAAGGAACATGTCATAGAACACACTTTGAGAAATGCTCCAAAGTCCTTTGCTCTTCTAACCTATGAATCCCTGGCATTGGAACTCCTCATAGGTCCAGGAGGAGGTCCAGACATAAAGGCGAGAGGAAGGCTGTGTCCGGTGATTTGGGGATTAGGAGGGCAAAGGCGGGAGAGATGAGGTCAAGAGAAATCCAATCCAGAGGCAGGGATAAATAATTGGGGGAATTCTGGGATAGTTTTGGAAAAACAAAAAAATCTGTAAGGTTAAGGAAAAGGAGAGACAAAGGAAAGAGAGACTGAGATGGGGACAGCACCTGGCTTCCAGGCATAGCTCAGCAGTCAGTGACCTCATTTTCCTCCTCCCTCTCCTTCTAGGAACAGTTGAACCCATGGCTGCTCTGTCCAGGCTTAAACTTTCCTAGAGATTCCTGAGGCTACCCAACCAAGCCCACTGAGTAATAACAGAATTAGAAGTTGGCAGATAGAACTCCATACATACATGCTCAAGGCACAAAGTATGGATTTACAGATGAAATCAACAAAATTCTAGAAGAGCAGAGGTATGGCTGTGGTGACTGAAACAGCAGGACTCAAGAAGCTGACACCTGAGATGAGCCTTGAAGAAAGCTGATTTGCCCCCTCACAGAACCCCAGAAAGGCTTAGAAATTTGATGAGCAGATGCCCTATAGAATGGAAAATAAATATGGAACTATGAACAAGGAGCTTTACAGAAGTTCTATTTAAGAAACAATGAGGTCAAAGTCATAGAAAAGGGAATCTATATAATTCTCACCCCTTGTTCATCAAGATATCACATAATCTCCGAGGTCAAAGGCAAGAGAAACAAAAGATAAAATGAATTTATGGGACTTCATCAAGATTAAAAGTTTCTGCACAGCCAAGGAAACAGTCAGAAAAACTAAGAGGCAGCCCACGGAATGGGAGAATATATTTGCAAATGACACTACAGATAAAGGACTGGTATCCAAGATCTACAAAGAACTTCTCAAACTCAATACACGAGAAACAAATAAACAAATCAAAAAATGGGCAGAAGATATGAACAGACACTTTTCCAATGAAGACATACAAATGGCTAACAGACACATGAAAAAATGTTCAAAATCATTAGCCATCAAGGAAATTCAAATCAAAACCACACTGAGATACCACCTTACGCCAGTTAGAATGGCAAAAATAGACAAGGCAAGAAACAACAATTGTTGGAGAGGATGTGGAGAAAGGGGATCCCTCCTACATTGTTGGTGGGAATGCAAGTTGGTACAGCCACTCTGGAAAACCGTGTGGAGGTCCCTTAAAAAGTTAAAAATTGAGCTACCCTATGATCCAGCCATTGCACTACTGGGTATTTACCCCAAAGATACAGACGTAGTGAAGAGAAGGGCCATATGCACCCCAATGTTCATAGCAGCAATGTCCACAATAGCTAAATCGTGGAAGGAGCCGAGATGCCCTTCAACAGATGACTGGATTAAGAAGTTGTGGTCCATATATACAATGGAATATTACTCAGCTATCAGAAAGAACGAGTTCTCAACATTTGCTACAACATGGACAGCACTGGAGGAGATAATGCTAAGTGAAATAAGTCAAGCAGAGAAAGACAACTATCATATGATTTCTCTCATCTATGGAACATAAGAACTAGGATGATCAGTAGGGGAAGAAAGGGATAAAGAAGGGGGGGGTAATCAGAAGGGGGAATGAAACATGAGAGACTATGGACTATGAGAAACAAACTGAGGACTTCAGAGGGGAGGGGGGTGGGGGAATGGGATAGACCGGTGATGGGTAGTAAGGAGGGCACGTATTGCATGGTGCACTGGGTGTTATACACAACTAATGAATCATCGAGCCTTACATCGGAAACCGGGGATGTACTGTATGGTGACTAACATAATATAATAAAAAATCATTAAAAAAAAAAAATAAATAAAAAAAAAAAAAGGAATGCCATCAAAACTAACCTCAACCTTTTCCTTACTCAGAGACACTGCATTTTTTCAAGTGGGAATATAAAATTTTGGTGACCTTGGGCAAACAGGGCTTGGCAGTAGTAAGAATGGCTAGGAAATGTTCAATATCAACCCAAGGGCTTTGTTATAGCCTGCCAAAAGGGTTCATGAGCAGACTCTCCCTCCATCGCTCACGGTTTCAAAGCCTCACTTTCTACATCACGTCCTAACATGCGCCAATACCTTCTTCATTATCAACATCAGAAGACTTTGCTGTATGAGAATCAAGTGGCTTTTCTGACATTAAATGGCATACTAATATAAATGATCATATTTATTACCATTACAATCAATTCTGCTCAAGGTTTTGAGTTGCAAAACATCAGTTTGTATTAGAGAGAGATGCCTTTCATAACAAAATGTCAATTAAATCTTTAACAAGGCTGCATGCATCATGGTTTTGTTACACCCTTCGATAGCATTATCTTCATAAGTCATGACACCTACTGTATGACCAATTCTGTACATGGCTCTGCTCTGCTCTCCGTAAGAGGACCTCAGGTTGCTTAGGACTTTGAGCTACAAGAAGATGATATCTGCATCATTTTCCTTGTGCAAGATTATTTGTAAACTAATTTTGGAAGAATGTCAATCAATGCTTTTGGTATTTGTTTTAAAATTCAGAAAATAAAACAAATTATAGCCCAGATTGCTTCTGCCATGCTGGTAGAAGTTATGAGATTTATTCTCTGGAAAAGACAAGCCTCTGGAAACATGAGGAAGAAGAAATGTTGAGCAAACAAGGGGAAGGAGAGAAAGTCTGCTTATTCCTCCAGCTCCCTTTTACATTTGACTTGTTTTACCCTTTGAGGTGCTTGTCTGAGGAACCTGAATCATCCACCAGTCAAAACTGAAAAACGCTGACAGTCATGAATTCCCCAACAAAATGTCCTGGATGATGAAACCAATCAGCCTACAAATTCCACTCAGACACACACAGCTTCTAGCCAGGATCTGTTTTGGGTTTTTTGTGTGTGTGTGTTTTGGTGTCTGCAGTTTAAATATGAACTGACAGCCAAAGGTCACCAGCTATTTAAGGAAATCCTCTAGGATAAAGGATAGAGACCAAAATAAACCAAAAGATAAGAGGTTGTTGGCAAAAAGAGAGACAAGGTGACGAAGAGAAATTTTCAAAAAAATATCACTAATATTCTGAGAGATATAAGATAATAAATAATCTATAATACAAAAATAGCCTGCTACAAAAAGAGGTATTATCAAAGAACAGAGGTTTAGAAGGTAAATCTCTCAAAAAGTAGATGAAAAATAACAGAAGGAAAATGGGATAGAAAAGATTAGAAAATTAAAAACTCAGTCTAGAACGGCCAATCTTTAAAAAGTTTGAGTTTCAAAGACAAAAGAATGAACAAACAACTATAATAGGAGGGAATGGGAAGAAAGAATAGCAATAAAGAAAGAAAAGGAAGGGGATGTAGAACTTTTTTTCTTTAATTTCCTAGTACCTAGAATTGCAAGATATGAGTTTCTAGACTGAAAAGGCCTACAAATTTCCCAGCAAAATGGATAAATAAGACCAGTCCCAGTATAAGTCATCACCAGGTTAGAGACTACTGAAGACCCCCAGAAGATAAAAAAAAAAAATTCCCAAAAAAGAAAGAGAAAAACAACACCAGCTTGCATGTAAAGGCTAAGAAATCAGAAAGAAAATGATGTCTCTCTGTGTGCTCGAAGTCAGAAGACAGTGCAATGTCCTCAAACCCTGGGATAAAAATTGTGTCTAACCTAGAATGCTACACAAACAAGTATAAGGGTATTTCTGGATGTGAGGACTTAGAGAGTATACCTCCTAAATACTCTTTTTTTTTTTTTTAAGATTTATTTATTTTAAAGAAACAGAGAAAGAAAGAGCAAGAAAGAGAGAGACAGAGAGGGCGCCTGCACGCAAGCATGGGGAGGGGCAGGGGAAGAGAGAATCTCCAGCAGACTTCCCCCTAAGCACGGAGCCTGCCATGGGGTTTGATCTCATGACGCTGAGATCATAACCTGAGCCAAAATCAAGAGTCCAACGCTCAACTGACTGAGCCACCCAAGAGCTCCCTTCCCAAATACTCTATGGCAGAAGCAGTGCAGTGATAAAATGGAAAAGTAAACTGAGGAAACTAATTTAGGATCTAGGAATTAGGGGATCAGAAAAAAGAAAAGAATTGAAAGGAATTCCCAGAACGATGGTGAAAAATAAACACAGGACAGCCAGAGAGCAAGGGGTTGAGACTGAAATCGTAGGTAGCCTCCCGGGCAAAAGGTGGCCAAGAACAAGGGCTTGACAACATACAGACTATCTTATCAATGTCAAAGGTGAGTTATCTTCTTGATAAAGGGGTGAGTACGAACCAGCAATAGGCGTATAGAAAACTAAGCAAGCAAGCAAACAGATAAAGACAATGATTAATTCCAGGTTGGGGGGAATTTTACATGGAAGGCAATAATAGTGTTCAACTAAGTTGTGATAACTGATACCAATCCAGTCAAAATTCAAGACAACACAATATCAGTGTGACGTTGGGGAAAGAAAGTGTGTGCACCAGAGAGAACAAAATGAATGGAGAGAGAGAGAGTGGTTGGCGAGAGAAGACAACTCCTCACTTCCATCATGGAGAATCAGTAGATACTTTTCAGTAAGCATCGACTAAGTATCCACTAAGACACCCTTTATGCAGAGAAATGCAGGTGATGCTAAAAAGAATCTAAAAATACTGAATATAGTTGGTTTGGAGAAGGAGAAATGGGGAAGGGGGTTATAAGGGTGCTTTTCTCTAAAATTTCTAAGAGTATCAGAATTTTTCATCTCTGTGCTATATAACTAAATATCAAATCAAATAAAAACCACTAGTGCTTTTGCTTTGGCCTGTTATATAAATGCACAGAACAATCTGGTTTCAATCTTGGAAAACAAAAGCTGTTACTAGAGGCTCTGGCTTGTTCTCTCTCTTTTTTCTTTCTTTCTTTCTTTCTTTCTTTCTTTCTTTCTTTCTTTCTTTTCTTTCTTTCTTTTTGAGAGAGAGAAAACGTGCAAGTGAGCGGGAGGGGGGAGGGGCAGAGGGAGTGGGAGAGAGAATCTTCAGCAGGCTCCATGCTCAGTGCAGAGCCTGATGAGGGGCTCAACTTCAAGACCCTGAGATCACGGCCTGAGCCAAAATCAAGAGTGGGATGCTCAACTGACTGAGCCACCCAGGCGCCCTCCCCGCAATCTGTTCTCTCTCTGGGGGGGTGCGGGCGGGGAGTGGTGAAGAATGTTTGGAAGACCAATCACTTTCTATTTTTCACAAGAAAACAGCCATATGGATAAATTGGTTAAATACCTTCTGTTGAAAGTTTTCAAAGCATATCATTTCTGAAATTTCACTCTTTCAAAGTCCAAAGTCAGACTGAATGTATGCTGACAATTTGAGACACATGAACACTTTCCAGTTCATTTATCAAAACTGTTTAGACGATGTCAGAAGTATAGTCTACTCTCCAGTCTAAAAGAGATCATTGTTAGCCTCTAAACAGTAAATAAAAAAGAGACAGACACACACACAGGAAGAGAAAAGAAAAAGAGAAAAGAAAAATCCACTTATGCAATAGTACTTTGCTTACAATACCACCTGTGCATAGGAAATTATTTAACAGAATAATTTTCATTTCTCTAATTCAAACCCCTGGTCATCTTCACACTAATTACAAAAGCTTCTTTAGCCTACCATAAATACCATTCACCTTTTCCTCAGAGTCAATTAAGTTTAACATTTCTTTGCATTCTTAGGCAGTTTAATTATTCTTTTTATTTTGGGGTGTAATGATTTTTTACCTACAAAAAGGGAGGAGGGATGTTTATTTACTAGATTCTATTTTGTATCTTCTCCCAAACCCCCACTGCTTTCAAGACTTCCTGTTTGTCACATGTTCCAATCGCCCTAAGGAAAACCGGGAGAACCCGCTACCCGTGCTTAAATTACAGCTATAGAGCTGGATTGTGTTTAGGATTTAAGATGGTACATGGGAACACAGAAGACCATTTTAAAGTAGACTCATGGATTTTTTGATCCAGGAAGATAATTCGAAACTACTTAAACTAATCTCTTCATTTTATGTATCAGGAACCTTAAGGAACAGAGAAGCTAGCAGGTGTCTTGCCAAAGCTGCTGGCCAAATTTCACACTCTGAGCAACGGGGCTGGATCAAGGTCTTCACACATTCCAAGGTCTTCGATGACACCTGAAGAAAATCTTTCTAAATGAGACAATGGCCAAGTGAACATGGTAACTTGCCAAGTTGTGGTTAGAGCAAATTCATCCAAGTTTGAGAGTTCTAAGATCTGAGAACCTCAGAACTTCTTGCATGCGTACTTTCTCAGATGTTTGGTGAGTACCATGGTGACTACTGTTGCTTTGCAAATATTTGGCATTCTTTTTAACTCTCAAGAAGAAATGGATCATACCTGTTGTTCCGGAGGTAAAAATATAAAGATGAGGAGCCTTGAGACTTGAAGCTACATGGTAGCTGCGTGGCACGGGCTTGTCAGATGCCGTGCTCAGTTTTTCTTTGAGTGAAGTTACACCTTGTGGAACAGAATCGTTCATCCCCCAAACAGTGATACCTTCTGGGAGGTTCGGAAGGATTTCTTCTACAGTTCCAAGCAAATCTAAAAACCAGAAGTTTAGGAAGAGATAAATAAAACATAAATCTGAAACCATTAACTTGTGTTTTCTTTTCTCTGTTGGAACAGAGATAAAATGTCACTATGATGCTGACTTCCTCTTCATTGGGATAGTGAATATCATAGCCATTTTATGATTCTGATTCATTTTGATTCAAATTGTATTCTGGAGACACCATTATTCAGATTATATTTTTTTCCAATTTTTAAATGAAACTCTATTTTTATATTCTGCTTTAAATCTACACTCAGGATAGCACAGTCAACATTTTCATTGAAATATATCTCAGTAGCTCGTTATTCCACAAAGCCATCTGTATGTCACTGTTTAATTCTACTACAATGCAATACAGTCGGGAGACTTTCCTGACCCCTCTGGAGTCATAAGATCATTGTGGTTTAGAGACGGTTTCAGAGCCAAAAGTTAAGTGAGGAAATTTAGAGATGCCCTTTTCTCTAGATCAGGATAACGGAAGGTGAAAGTCTTTGAAAGCAAAAGGAGGAAATGAATGCTTTTCGTAACAGGCAATAAAGTCCCCAGGGCCCAGCAAAGGAGCAACAATGGCAGGTGAGAGCAGGTGGAAGATAGCAAAACCTCCATCGGCAGCGTGCGATCCAAGGCCCACCTAGAACCAATGCCAAGCAAAATGGAAAGCAAGAAGTAGAAAAGCCTGGAACACGGGTGTCTTCGGGACTGAAGAACTTGAGAGTCTCACAAGACCAAGGGTCTGGGCTGCAATTCAGGTTTCAGAAAGGAAAAAAGGATACACCTCCCAGGAAGCCTCTACTGTAGAAAAACCTCTACTGGAGAGGAGAGGCTATGTTGCGTTAATTTGGGAGACTGAACCCGACCTTTTTCATTTGGTCATTAACATAGAAGAAAACGTTATTTGCTGAGGAGGAGCTGGGGTGAGAAGAGAGACAGAAGGTGGGGGCGAGTCCCCGAGGAGCAAATACTTATTAAGGTATTCAGCACTCTGTAGTATAGAAAAGAAGCAGAGCATTATCATTCCCAGAAAGTCTTCTGTATAAGCCAGTGAGGCTCATATTTTTTTTCTAGAGTAGAGACATAGTTATTTATAGTCTTTAAATACCTTTAAAATTTAACAGTTCTCTACTTTAATATGGATCTCTAACACTGAAGTTTGACTTTTATATTCCACAAAGGTGCTCCAATTTGAGTTTAGTATTCCTGTAAAATGTCGCACTTGTCTAAGATACAAGGGATTTCTGAGTGCTACATTATTTATCTTAAAATCTACCTTAACATCCTTAGAGACAGCAAGCAGTAATATCCCACTGGCCTTTGGAGTCAATGCAAGGAATCCCAGTGATTATCAGTAACTGCCAGAAGCTAGGAAGAGGCAAAGGAAGACTTTTTCCTAAATCCTTTTGAGGGAGCAGGGCCCAGAAGACATTTCATTTTGGACTTCTAGCCCCCAGAGCAGTGAGGGAATAAATTTCTTTTGTTTTAAGCAACCCAGTTTGCAGCAGCCCTGGAAAATTAATACACCAAGTCCCAAGTTGATGGACAGAATTGTTACTCTAACCTGTGGCCAATTATCCCTAATCTATACATGACCTCATAAAAGAAATCAATTATAAAAAATAATGTTATTTAACATAAAATATACCCTGGTTAGAAGCTCGAGTACATGTAAATATGAACCTTTCCATCCAAACAATTCTATTTTTTTCCTAAATTTTTAACAAAACTTCAAAAATAATTACAAGATCTATTCTGCTTTGAAGCTGAACTCAGTGTGCTGCATTAAACATTTTTTTGGAAATGGAAATCAGTATCTGGGAACCTCAAAAAGCCATCTGTCAGCCACTTCTACTATAATATAATATATTTGAGAAAAACTCATGATTTAGTTCCTCACAATCTATAATCCAGATTGATCACCAAGAAACAGCAAAAGAAACATGTCAAATTAGACCAAGCAGTTCACAAATAAAACCTGTAATATGACTAAGGAAACACAGAAAATGATAAAGAGTTCATATGTCGGGGTAGGGAGGCAGACTGGGACTTGAACCTTTTTGAATTAACTTTAATTTCTATCACAAATCCACATAAAATAAATTCTAAGAGTCCAGAGTTCCCCCAAGCTTACAAAGCGTGTTGCTAGCCATAGATTGCTTCGGTAAGAAGTGAAAAATCACAGGCAATCCTGAGGGAAGAACAAGCCACAAATAAATGAAGAAAACAGGACAAACAAATGATCGAGACTTTCTATTTTCTTTTAATTTTGTGTTGTCCTTGTTGTTTTTGAGAGGGGAGGGGCAGAGGGAGAGGGAGATAGAGAACCTGAAGCAGGCTCCGCGCCTAGCACAGAGCCTGACTCAGGGCCCAACCTCACAACCCTGAGATCAGGACCTGAGCCGAAATCAAGAGTCAGATGCTTAACCCACTGAGCCACCCAGGCAACCCTAATTTTGTTTTAAAGACTTTTTCTGGCAATTTGAATGTATAAGTACAGGTCTCTGAACTGATTCATTTCATTATCTTAATTTCAAATCTCTCGTCTGTAATTGTAAATTAACAGCATAAACTTATAAAATGTTTTTTTGTAAAGATATGTAAGTCTAAGCAGTCAAAATAAGTGCAAAGAAGTTACAATATGATTAATTGTGGCTCCAAATCTTTTCTGGAATTGTAGAGTCTAAAGAAACACTTGACGTTCAAAAACAGTGATGATTTTTAGAAGAAAAAGGAAGTGAGCTGATTCCTAAGAATTAGAGGAAATACAATTCAGTTCCCTTCATAGGTTAAAATTAAATTGACTTGACTTAGCTGAGACATTCAGAATTCTATAGAATTTTATTAAAGTATTTCTTCAGTAGTCGTAAGTAATGTGGTTGAAGATAATGAAAATTGAAATAAAATTTTGAACGGTCTTGTAGAGGATAAAAAATGACAATTTATTTATCACTGTCAATCTTCCTTAACACAATGAAAAGGTTCAGTGTTATATTGAAAGTAAATTCTGAATCTTAAGTCCTGACACAAAATAGCAGTTGTTTAAACACCTCAAGGATACTTTTCAGTGAAGGGTACTACCATCGAAACCTGTCGAACTGTAAGGACCTCAAACGAACAATGTAACTAATCCGTAACTCCGCTCACGGCCCCTGGTGCATAGACGCTGGGGTGCTGAATAGAGATCTGGTTATGGGATTAAGCTCTGCCCATGTGATCCCCTGGAGATTCAGGTCTTGACAGAAAACTGTTATAAGAAAATGAGACATCTGAATATTCTATGACCTTGAACAAAGTCTACCTTACAGGATGAGGCTGTAATGCAGAAGGTTTTCACAGCAATAGTGTCCTTTTAAGAAGCACGTATTATTTCTCAAATATGCAAGGCACTTCATTAGGTAGTGCTGTGAGCATCAAAACGGGTATATTAAAGGGCTGCCTGGGTGGCTCAGTTACGCACCTGACTTCAGCTCAGGTCATCATCTCGGGGTCCTGGGATCGAGTCCTGCATTGGGCTCCCCACTGTGCGGGGAGTCCGCTTCTCCCTCTCCCTCTGCCCTCCTCATACTTTCTCTCTCTCTTAAATAAATAAATAAAATCTTCTTAAAAAATAGGTAAATTATGATCGCTGCTTATGATCCTTCAGCACTTTTGGTACCAGTTAATTTGTTTCTACCTCATCTTGTCTCTTATTTACATTACTGACACTATAAATGCAATGAGTAAAATTTAACATATCCCTTTCCTATGCCATTAGTATGAATTATGTTATTCATCCTGCATTAAAAACTCTTAAAGTTATCTTATTCTACATAAAACAAGCTAATGCTTTCAAAGGAATAGCTTGCAGTTCTTAATACACTGGCAAGCACTGAAACTTTGAGGTGTGAAGACAACTTATATGGAATTCCAGGACAAATGGTTACCTTGAGTTTCCCACATTCCAAAGCAATAATCACACAGAATCCAAAGTGAAATTATAGATCTCGCTTCATGCTTATAAATACCATTCTACTACGTACAGCAGCTCAACAGGTTTTTTATAGAAAGCATGGGCAGGCTCTGGTTTTCAACAAAACTGATGCTTAAGTAAGCAATGTCCTGAGGCAATTCATATCCGGCCAGAAACTCATCTCACCATAAATAATATGCCAGCTATTCTAACAAATATTAGTTTATTAATAATCATAACCTAACCCTAGGAAGTACACAGAAGCACAAATCTTCTGATTGTGATAACATATTCTTCCCAGAAATGATCTTATTAGCTGTCTTGAATATATGCACACAAGTTGGTAAGTGGGTTTACGTGCTTTCACTCTCAGCTGTCCCCATATGTTTTGAGCGACAGAGAGCATATTTATTATGGGTAAAATTGTGCAAGGAAGTAAAAAGTAGAACACTTCATTTGATTTTATTTCCAGCACATCTCCCATTGCCAATGAATAATTATTACCCAAATGGGACCACAACACCATGATGTGTTTGGCTTGCTGTTTTTCATTGACAAAGGAGTAAAAACTAGTAAATGCACAGAAAAGCTCTCTAGACACAGACTAACCAGTAAGTAAACTATAAATTGGTAAAAAGGCAATTCCGAGGTAGTATGTATACAAGATTCATATCCCATCAGAGTTATTTTCCACATTCCTTTCTGGTTATAAATGCAAGAATCCTCCTTTTCTTGGCCAGAGAAGAGCTAACCATCTGGCTCCTAACTTGTCTGACACCATTCCAGCCCTGGGTGCTGAGGGTTGGGAAGTAGATATGGCCACAATGCTACTGGGGAGGACAGAACAGCTGCTTAAAACCAGTTCGCGTGGGTCACATGCCATGTGCCCGCATCCGCCACCTGATGGCCTTCTGTCCATAGCAAACGCAGACGGTCTTACTTTGCATATATGTCTCTGTCGCTATGCAATTAAAAATAATTATGGCGACCATTTATTGACTATATACGATGGTCCAGGCACTCTGTTGTGTTCTTTACGTTTAATTCGCACAAGACCTACTGATACTCATTGACCATCTGCTGTGTGTTAGCAGTCAGTTAATGGCAGAGTTAGGCTTCAAGCCCATGTTTGCCTGACTCCAAGATGTATATTTCTCCCACTTAGTCCTGCTACTTCTCTGAGCAGGCACAATCTCCTTTTAAATAGTTTTTGCTCCTGCCAGCATTCAAACATCATTCTCCTACAGTGAACACATGTTCGGCAGATAATGTAAATAAGAACCCCACTCAGTGTCCCCATGATCAGAAAAGAAAAAAACCACAAATGTATCAGTGCTTAGAACACTGGCTTTTCCAGCAAGTGAACCATGAAGCTGCTTAACCTTCCTACTGAAATGAGCAATTTTCTTTTGGAATGGAGGTCATCTTTGAGCTGAGTCTAAAATGGAAAATAAAAATGCAAAACAGCCATTCGTTCTACTAAATATAAGTAAAAACATAAAAATGCCCTAAAAATGAAAACAGATAGATGTGAGGATATCACGATACCTGGATTAAATAATAAAAGTTTACATGAGCCATGTATCTTATCTATCTGAATACATAATCCTTTCTATAAAACTTAAAAGGTCTTTATTTTTCCTCTAACCCTTCCTCTTGGTCTTTAAAAAGCAGATGGCTTTATGGCTGAAAGTCATTTGGAGAATTACAATGGCTTGGATCGTTAACTGGAACATTTGCCCTGCACAGTCTGAATGCAACAGTTCAGGAAAACTAACGGGGCAAATCTGCATGCATTACTGTAAGTTATTAGAGCCATTTCTTGTGAACAGGAACACAAAACCTGTCCAAACATGTTGATACTATTGAATCTAAAGTAAGAGTTCAGGGTAATATTAATATATATTTTTTAGTTACCCACTTAGAATAATTTGTGTATATTAAGAAAGGAGAGAGGACAAAATACATATATGCAAGTAAATCTGAAACTTCGCGGATGCTTAGTGTGTCTAAAATGCTTCGTACTTTTGGGGAGTCATGATTCTAACAATTAGCAAATTAATATAAAACAACACAACAAAGAAATTCCACTGATATATCTGCTATCAAAATCAGTTACCAAATGGACAGCAGAGGGACGATTTATTAGCAAAAATATGCAAGTAAATAAGAAGTTACTGGGAGTCCACATGTACCTTATACTTTTTCATGAGGTCATTCATTCATTCATCCTGGCAATAAATATTTGTCGAGCAACTCCTCCATGCCAAGTTTTGAGAATTTAGCAGCGAAGAAAACAAACTTCCTCTGCTCTAAGATCTTACATCCCCATTCTGGGCCTAGTCCTCAAGAGTCCACACAAACAGCAACTAGAACTTGACCATCCCACTGGGCGGCTGTGAACAGCCATACCACACCTGACACAGGAGGGGTTAGTGGAAAAGGTACCGAAAGCAAGTAGGTGGATAGACGGATGGTGAGAGACAGTGAGGGAAAGGGGGTGGGAGCAGGAAGGGATGGGGAAGGAAAGGAAACAATGGCAATGGGGGAAAGAGCAGGAGCAGGAGGAGAAAGACAAAGGTGTACCCCGCAGACCTTCACATCCGAAAATCCCGGCTCCAATCGGTACGTTGCTTCCTCTACATGTGTCAGCTTGAATGGATGGCTTGCCCGCTCTAAACCATGCTTTCCCTACCTTTAAAACAAGGCTATGGCTGCGGTGAGGATCACGTAAGACAATATATATATATAAAAACAATGTGTAATTCATAAAGTACTTTAGAAATGGAAGAGATTATTATTACTGATTATTAACATTATTATTATTACTGCTAAAGAGATCAAAGAATATAATTACATAGACTTTTTAAAGTGATATACAAGCATCCCAACATTTCCCTTTTTATTCTAAGTAAAGAGAAAAGCATATAGAGGTAGATGATAATCTTGGCCACAGGCACTACTGGCAATAATCAAAGTTGAAATATTGGGAGGAAAGGACCAGGTTTAACCTAAGACTATCTAATTTCCAATAAGCACTGAAATTTTCCAGGGAAATCTGAAATGCCATTTGATACCTCTTCAAAACCACATTGTACAGATAGAAAACTTTCGGGGCGCCTGGGTGGCACAGCGGTTAAGCGTCTGCCTTCGGCTCAGGGCGTGATCCCGGCGTTATGGGATCGAGCCCCACATCAGGCTCCTCTGCTATGAGCCTGCTTCTTCCTCTCCCACTCCCCCTGCTTGTGTTCCCTCTCTCACTGGCTGTCTCTATCTCTGTCAAATAAATAAATAAAATCTTTAAAAAAAAAAAAAAAAAGAAAAGAAAACTTCCTAGCAAGTATTTTTGAATCTTCAGACTGTGAGAGAAAGGGATAAGAGTCTTAAAAATATTTAATTTTTTTCTAATTATCTGTATACGAAAAACATGGCATCTTAATATTGGCAACCTTGAAGTAAGTCACCTATTTTTATGTAACTGGAATGCATAGTTTTTCATAGTTACATCAACAGGGGACTGGCAGCCTCAGAAACAACTAGGTTATATATATAGTACAGCATAGTCTTACATCAGAGATCAGCTTTTGAATCTTGGCTCTGCAAACTAAGGTGTGTCAAACTAGACACATCCTCGGTGAACTTCTTTCCCTCTGCTGCCAGTATATAGCTCTGTACCTGCCTCGGAACCACTGAGAGTACCTTTTACATAATCTTTGTTAAAGACAGTAACGATTCGCCTGGGTAGATTAGTTGACATCTTTTCCTTTGACTTATTCCTGAAGACAGAATTATAAGACCTTATTTGGGGGCTCCTGTGTGGCTCAGCTTGAAATTCGCTTGACTTCAGCTCAGCTCATGATCTCGGGGTCCTGAGATGGACATGGTTTTGGGCTCTGCGCTCAGCAGGGAGTCTGCTTGAGATTCTCTCCCTCTGCCCCTACCNNNNCTCACTCTTTCCCTCTGTTTCTCTAAATAAATAAATAAATAAAATATATTTTTTAAAAAGACATTACCTGGCCTGCCTATAAAACCTGTTTGAAATCGGTTCTATATAACTTCTGGAAAATAAAATGTTGTTAAAACATACCAAAGTAAGGTGTTCAAGGTCCAACGCCAAACTACTTACCAGCCTTTCTTATAGCTAATACCAAATTAGATTGTAGCAGCAAAATCCAAGTAAGTTTCCTTATTAAAAGCCTCAGGTGACTTCATAATAATAATAATAATAATAATAATAATAGCAATTATTTCAATTCACCACAGCTCCAGTTAGTCCATACCAGGCACTCAGCTAGTCACTTTACAGAAGCTACATCACTGAATCTCAGAATTACATTGTGAAATAGATTGGTATTGTCACTATTTTACAACTAAGTAAAATGAGCCCCAGGGCAGATGATGACCTTTTCCTCAATGACACAGCTAAGAAGTGGTAGACCATAAATGAAATCCAAATCTGTCTGGCTTATCTCCATCTACACCCTCTGACTCACTTCTTTCTCAATACAGCTTCCCTGTGGATATAATGGTTTAATGATACATGTCCATTAGAAACATTCCACGAGACTCTAAGACCTCTAAAATTTAAAGCTCTAAAAACGGTATGTATATATTGTTCACTAATTTGACTCAAGATGCCAAGAATACAGTATTTCAGGCTAAGAGCTTCAAATACCAAAACAAAACAGAACCAAAAAAACCCCACCACCACCAACAAAACAACCCCCCCAAAACACAAAAAAACAAAACAAAAAACTCCCAACAACCTAGTAATTACATAAAATACAATTTGGAATTTATATATTCTAAAGACACACTAAAAAGAACTGTTAATAAGATATAAGGTTGGTTTCTCCACCTATCTATTACGAAACAAATTGACTAAATGGTTTTGGCTTAAAACTCCAGCATCCCAAATTGGCTTTTATGTATAAAAACTACTGTTGGTGTGAAAGTCAAAAACAAGGAAACAACGCAATTTAGTTACCGGCAAGTAAAGCAAAACTTTGGCACAAGTAAAACTGCAAAATCAATTGGCCCTAATTAAGCAACCACTCAGTCAAGAGCAAAGTTTGACTGCTTTTTGTTGAGAGATAATCAGCCCTACACACTTCGAGAGGAATCCCTCAGGAGACTGGCAAATGGATGTTTCTCAGGTTGGCTTCAATAACATGACCATGGAAGTCTTTTTAGCGATACTCTGGCCCTCTTAGTTTGCTCTTGTAAAAGGAATTTATGGCTTTATCCATTTTTAGCGCAACCTAATTTTGATATGCTCTAGAAACTGCTATTTAAATTAGACTGAGCAATAAAATATTAGAATATATCCAGAGATGAACGATATTTTTTTTCTGCTCCAATCACATTTATCACCTGCCCCTGTTCATCATGATGTCCAAATTCTGTGTGACTCATTTAGCCTACTTATTGTTACAGTTCAGAGGAAGTTCACCACACTAGTTAACCTCTTTCCAAGATAAGGGATTGAATTTCAGTCTTGGAGAATATGAATACTGAATGAAAAAAAATGGAACAAAAAATAGACAAGAGAGACTATTCAGCTTCTCCACTCCTTTAGATTAAACAAAATAAAATCAGTGCTTGAGAGTAAACATTTTGCTACTTTCTCAGGTCACAAGTTGGGCTGGAAGGACAAGGGGAATGAGCCAAAATGAAAGTCTTGAAAAACTAACCCTTGTACTATACATCACCTAACCTCTTATTGTGTGATATGCAAGTGTTATATGATAAAGGTTACTTGTAAAGTTCTATACTTTGGAGATCGCTAATGTATAAATGTAGATATTTTTTCCATAATGCTCTATAAATCTAAAAATTCTCTATGAGGTGTCAGTGTGTATCTATTAGTCTAAAATACTTAAGTACTTTCACTAAGGTCCTTGCTGGGGATCCTCTCCTCATCCTCCACCGGCCCATCTTCATGCAAGAAAAAATATGCATAAATCCATCAGATTATACCAAACAGGTATCACTGGTCATACTTCAAGTCCACTTGGTTGTGGGATCCATCTTCCTAGGTTCTTTGTTAATTAGGTATTCAACCAAAACCTTTTCTTTGTAGTTCTTTGTCAATATGTGCATCCAAAGCCTAACTTCAAGGGAGGAGGGAGAAGACTAGAACCTACTGATAGAAAGAAAAAAAAAAAAAAAAGAAAAGGATGACAGACGGGGGGGCTGGGGTAAGAGAGAGGAAGAGTCTGCCAAGAGCCCACCCACTGGCTGGGAGATGGGAACCTAACCTTGCTAGGCAAATCCTAGCTTGCAAGCAGTGCAAAATAAGAGCAGACATGAAGATAAGAATTCATGCAATTCAGATTAAACATATTTGTTCTTCAAATGTAGTCAACCTTGATAATGTTACTATTAGTGGCAGGTAGGTATTCTGCCATGAAATCAAGATAACTTCCCTACTCGTCAAATAATTTTGTCAGATGGGACAAAATTTAAAACTTACCAAGTTCTATCTCTCTGTGTTCTTGCATTCGCTGAAGGCATCAATAACAGTAAAACTGCCCCCTCTCCCCAAACAGTAAGAAGCAGAGAATTCAGAAAAGTTTTCTGAACCTCTCTTGGTATTTACTAATCTACAACAGAGTAAGTGATGGAAATGGAAAGGGGAATTAAACTGCCAGTCTCAGAATGGTAAGCCTGTTTTGTACCCTTACTATGCACACTTCATCACACCCCCAAAGTATTAATTGTGAACTGTTCTAACAAAAAAGGGCGGGGGGGGTGACCTTCACCCCATACTTTACCTGCGCCTACCACGAGGGCCCTGGGCTCGCAGCAGCGGATACAGTGCAGAAGGGAGTTGGAGCGAATGTTGGAATTGAGGAAGGCCACCACGCAGCCCAGCTTGGCCAAGCCGAACCACACGTGGACGAAGTCAGGCTCGTTGCTCATCAGCAAAGCCACAGTGTCCCCCCTTTTCAGCGTAGAGTGGTTCAGGAAGACGTGGGCCACTCTGCTACTTCTTTTGTCCACATCCTGATAGGTGTGGATGTCTCCCTCATAGATGATGAATGGTTTCTGGGGCTGCTTCTGGGCAAGATTCAGGAATTTATCCAGGACAGTGCACAGTTCCCCTTTCAGTTTGTACATCTCCAACCGAATTCCATAGCGTACCACCTTCAGCAGGTACCAGAAATCTTCCCAGAAGTAAGGGAACACGAGTTTCTGCAAGAAATGCAGGAAGACTATTCCAGCTGCTAGTCCTGTTAACCATGACAGGAGCATGGGGGCCACCAGAACAGAAGGCAGCTCTGATCCCAGCCCTTCTCTTCAAGTGAGCTCTCCGCAGAGACCGCAGGTCCTCCGGGAGGGAGAGGGTAATCTTGAGAAACAGAATCAGAAGGGTGCACAGAAGTCGCCCCAACGGATGCTGGGGATAAGGCTTGGGTCACCTGGCAGATGAGGGGAGAGCGCGCGAAATCAACGCGGGGACTCGCAGGGTCCTCGGAATCTAGGAGCCCAGTTCAGCGCCCCTGGCAAAAGCCGCAGCTGCGGCCCGCGCCCTGCGGGGTCTTCTGGCCCTCTCCAGCCCTCTCCTCGCAGGCTGGGTCAGTCCCCGGAGCCTCTGCGGCCCTCAACGAATCCCACCACCCTCAGGAGAACTACGTCCAGGGGCAGATGCTCTTCTGGGATAGGCTTTCCGGCGGCTGCAACTCGGAGGCTGAACTCGAGCCTGGAGAAGCTGGGGTGGCGACGGTTGAGAAAGGCAGCGGCTTCCCCTCTTAACCCGCCAGAAACCTCGCGGGGCGTCTGGGCCACGCCTCTGTCGGGGATGCCCCAGGTCTACTGGGATCCGGGTCCGAGCCCCGCCCCCGCTCCGCCCCGCGGCCGGGCGTCCAGCCCCTCCCCTGCGACACACCGGATCCCGGCGAACAGCTCACCGGTGACCGCCGCGCCCGCTGGGAGTGGTTGCCTCCTCCCCGGGCCGCTGGTCCCCTCCGAGTGTTCTTGGGCTGGTGGATCTCTCCTCTAAGCTACCACGGAGGTGTTGTCCGCCTACCGCCCGCCTCCAGGCTCGCAGCCAACCCCTGCTCCGAGCGCCGCCGCCGGGACAGCTCGGGCCCCCTCGCCGCCTCCTGCCTGGGCGCGCGTCCCGCCACCCCCGCGAGTGTGCCGTAGCTGGGTCCTCTGGTCGGGAAAGGACCGTCCCTGGAGGGAAAAACGGGGATCCCCGGAAGTCGTGGAAAGAGTCGAGGGCAACCAGGCTGCCGGAAATGGGGCGAGAGAGTTCATTCACTAAACAATAAAGGAACTAAACTAAACTAGAGGCTGGAGAGGCGATTGGAAGAATTAAAACATACGTATTTATAAGTATATTTATGTATGTACATATATCCCTACGCAAAGAGAGAGAAATAACAAAAAAGCTATCTATGAACTGGTCAGGTCAAGGAATATTTGCACTCTTTGATCATAAAATACAAAATTGGATTGTTCTACAAGAAGTACTTTTAAAATCTTATAGGTTAGAATTGACATTTATATTGAAATTGTATCCTTAAATAAGTGCCTACAAGCGCTTTTTGCAAAATTTTACAAAAATATTGATTCATGTGGGAGCTTAAATCCATATCCACACCCCTTTTATTATCTATCTACCTATCTATTTATTTAGGTATAAGATACTGTAGATAGCTCAGTCGGTTAAGGGTTCTACTGTTGATTTTGGCTCCGGTCATATCTCAGGTTCTTGGGATGAGCCCAGGATGGGACTGGTGTTGGGCATGGAGTCTGGGATTCTCTCTCTCCCTTCTCCCTCTTTTTCTGTTCACCCAGTCCCTCTCTTAAAAACAAACAAAACAAACAAAACCAACCAAACAAAAAAGCTATTTTCTGTCCTTAAAAATAACTTTTTTTTTCATTTGATCGTTTAAACCATTACCAGGACTTCAAACTAAAGATTCCCAAGGTGAGAGGGGAAATGGAGAGGAAACAAGTAATTGTAAAGAATAACAATAAAACTTTATGCAATGATGAAATTTTACTGAAGGTAAGAAACTGAGGGCATTTAATTACACATTTTTTTCTTGCAGACACCATCATCCCAGGCCTCTGCTTTTTTAAGAAGCATGAATACATGGTTAATTGCACATAATGAAATGATTAAGCATTGCCTCACATTTCCCTCCTTCTGTCTTATGTTCTGCAGCTGGGTTCTCGCTAACTTCAGATTTCCTAATAAAGAAAAACCTGATAACTCCAAAGCAGACTCTGGTTTATTAATCTGAAAATGATTATTTTAAAATCACAGTGAAGAGCCCAGAAGAAAGACAGGCTCTTTAATCCTATTTGTGCATATAAAGAAAATGTTTTTTAAGTTTACCCAGAAGCTCTGGTCTTCTCAATCCAAAAACATCTTCTCAGTTAAAAAAAAAAAAAAGTGTTAGTATCAAGTCAAGTTTTCAACTTGAAAAAGCATCTTTGAAATTTGATCCTTTTCTCTCCTAGCTGTAGTCTGATTCAATTAGCTCCTGGAAAACAACATTTGTAGCAGACAAGATACTATGGAGCAGTGGGTTTTAGGCTTTTGGATTTCCAGCACAAGTAAACTCTGTCCTCCTCTAGTGCAAAAAAACAACTAAAGAATCATAGGTTGCCGTCTTTTAATTTGTTAAATTAAAAACATTAAGCACACATTAAAACAATTACCATCTACTGTCACCATTGTTTTATAAAGGGAAGGATTTATTTCAACATTAAACACAAGGAAAGAATACTATTATAATAAAACACAGTCTTTTAAAATAAAATTAGCTTCATGTGTTACACTTATTTTTCTCATCATGGGCCTGCTAACATCATCCCAAGGCACAGAGCTAAATTTTTAGTAACTACAGATATAAGTGAGTTAAGAAAATATTTGGCACTATGAATGCAAGACACTTTGATTCATTAGGAGAGCTACAGCCTATGTTGCCAAAATCTATATTGGCCAAGACCAATTCCTTGCCTGAAATCTCACAACAAAAGAAGGAATCAGTGAAAATCTTGGGACAGCTAGCAGTATTATATGTACTATTACATCAGCTCATATGCCTGTTCCTGTTTTTTCTATAAATTTGGTATTCACTTTCAAAAAGAACCAAAGACAGCTAAGTAAAATAGATATAATCATTTGTTACAGTTGTTAATTATTGTAAAATGGGGGTCAGACAGTAAGAATAATTGCAAGTGAATAAATTTATCATTTAAAATAGAAACAAACACATGCGAATAGTCTAGACATTTCTATTAACATTACTTTTGATCAGGGACAATGCAGTATTTCTTAGGTTTGCTTTTATGAAATAGAGAAATTTAATTTTTTCTTTAATGTTATTTGAAAATAAATATTGTGACTAAATGCAAATCAATGCAAAAAACAAAACAAAACAAAACAACCCTTCCTTTATTTTCAATGTAAATATGCTCTCCTCTTTCCCCATTTCTGATTTGACTTCCCCTCTAACCTGCTCCCAATCCCCTCTATACCCCCAATTCTGTTGAAGATGAGTTGTTTAATGAGTAGATAGAAGCAAAACTGAACAAAAAGCATCATATGGTAGATCCTGACATCTTAGGCCCATAGGATTTTACTACTGTATCTTAAGAACTCTGACTTTGTGTAGACAAATTACTTGTGCCCATGAGAATTCTAAGGAAATTCTATGGCAGTCATATTTTGGATTACAGGAAATTTTGGGGGAAAAGGTAGAGGTTTCAAAATTCCCAAATGATGCTATGTTAGTACGAAAATACCACAGCAGGTGTATGCCATGGGCCAGGAAGCTGAGTTCCAAGCAGTGCTTGGGGAAGGATGTGGGAATGGAGTGGACCGTGTGAGGCAGATGGATGGTGAAATGAAGCTGGGAAGGGGTGAATGCGAGACTTATTAACTTAACACTTCTGTCCAGGGATGGGGTCTTGCTCAGGTTTTAATCACTGTTTTAGTCTCTGGTCATAGCTTGGTTTTTGATGGGAAGCCTAACTCTTCCTACAATCGGTTTGTTTGTATTAATGAACTGTCATTGCCTACAAGATTATTCCCCACAAGGACTCATGAAGCAAACTCAACATTAAAGATGAGAAGTGGGTTAGAGAGTTGGACAGTAGTAACATTACTACATGTCTTTGACACATCAAACACTTCTTGAAATATAAAAGTTTTATAGCACCATGTAAGTGATCCTATAATAATAGTCTAGGGAACAATTCTCAAACAAATTAAACCTTTAACTATTATTTTTGCCGCAGACCAGAAACTATGCCTAGAAACTTTTGCCGGTCAGGATCCTGCCAAGAAGATATGTGTTTTATCCATGAATTTTAGAAACCGCTTTCTTATATCCAGGTACTTCTGTCTATGATAACTTCCCCTTCCTCGATATTGGTGTACTATTTGGAAGGGATGTTTAAATAAAGTTTTACATACTGATTCTGAGTCCTCGGGGTAGCTTCCTTTCTATTTTATAAGCCACCTACATGGAAGCAGGTCATATGATCATTAGTAAGATAAAATCAAAGAAACTCTTTGACAACTTTTACTGGGAATTAACAATGTTCCAAATATCACAGTGAGTTGTTTTGTGGGCCCCTAATTTTGCAAGTCCCACAGTGTCTAAGATTTAGTCTCAAAGGTGTGGGAGGGGAGAGTGGGACTTCTGAAGTCCGGAGTGTGTATATCACTTCTTGACACATCGAGCAAATTTATGACACTTTAAATTTTTTCCCCAACGGCTTGATTATAATAATTATTTCTCCCTGCTCCAGAGCGGGTACTATTCTGCCAACTTCACCTTGTGCCTTCCCACTTCGGGGTCAAGGCAGCTGCTCCAGCTCCTGCCAGCTCCCAGCCTTCAAGAGGGAGAAGGGCAGGGGACCGAAGGAGTCGCCTTAACTGTTGTTTCATCTCTTTAGTTTCATTTTTCAGTTTTTTATTAAATAAAATTTACAAACACACATAAAGATAGAAATAATACAATAATGATCCCCCTACCAAACCGTCATCACCTGGAGTTCGTGACTGTTAACATTCTGCCCCGTTTGTTTCAACTCCTTTTTTCTGGAGTATTTTTATTTCAGACAATATAGCATTCCCACCCTGAATATCTCTAGGTGCTTTTCTGAAAAAAGGAGATTTCACTCCCCAATCACCATACCATGATCACATGCATTAAGATCAACGCTAATTCTTTAATACTATCTAATACTTAGTCCATATTTAATTGCTTCCAAAATGTCTTGGGAAATTGGTTGTTCTAAAACCAGAATCAATTCAAGGTCTAAAGTCTAAGTTATCTTTTAATCTAGAAGAGTGCTTATCACAATCTCTTTAACTTTTCTGCAGACATTTCTTAAAGACAACAGGCCAGTAGTCTTATAGAGTGTCCGACCTTCTGCTTTGATCTGATTGCTTCCCCATGTCTCCTTTAAAATGTTCCTCTGTCCCCCCACATTTCAGGTAAACCGGTAAATAGACCTAAAGACTTGGTGAGACTCAGGTTAATCATTTTTGGGCAAGAATATTTCATAAGAGAATCTACATACTTTATATTGTATTACATCAAGATAAACATGCTATCTAGCTGTTGTGAATCAGACAGCCTATCATTGTTGATGAAGAAACATACCTTACTGTATACACTGATATCTATCTGGTTTTGTGCCTCTAATGTACTCTGGTGACTACAATCTGTCATTATGCAGTGATCCTCCTCATTTTCTTTCATGGCTGTATATACTCCATCATGTGGTGAATAATGTAACTTACTCAACTTGCTCTCCACTGGTGGGCTTGTTTTCAGCCTTTTGCCATTACAAATAGTGTTACAGTTAATGAGTCTATGCACATGGCGTATATATTTTTTTCAGTGTATCTTTGGGATAGCTTCCTAGAAATGGGATTGCTGAGTCCAAGAGAAAACATGTGTAATTTTTCTGAATATTGTCATTTTCCCCTCCATATCAAATGCCCACCATCAATGTATGAGAGTATTTGGGAAAAGCAAGGAAGTCTCTAATGACTACTTTCACTAAACTGGCAATACCAGGAACTACATACAATGTTTCCACAAATATGTACAAGTTAATTCACGTTCAGTATTGTAAAGCATTTGGTTCTGTGTTCTGACACTGTTATTGAAGTGTTTCATTTTTTTAAAAGATTTTATTTATTTATTTGACACAGAGAGAGAAAGAGAACAAGCAGGGGGAGCAGCAGAGGAAGCAGCAGGCTCTCTGCTGAGCAAGGAGCCTGATGCGGGGCTGGATCCCATGACCCTGGGATCATGACCTGAGCTGAAAGCAGATGCTTAACTGACTGAGCCAACCAGGCACCTCTGCAGTGTTTCATTTGTACTGAATATAATTTTTTCCTTTTATTTTACATGAAACTATATAATTCAAAATCCACATCTGTGGTATGATTTGGGCAACACTAAATTTCCAGCCCTTTTAGACAGTAAATTACAAAAACATATTTAAAACAAAAGCTAAAGTAACAGATCTTCTCAAAGATGAGAAATAAGACAGCAATGTGGCCTCAACACCCAGACCACACACTTCAAAGAGATAGGCTTCTTCAAATTATTACAAGAATATGTGTTCTTCAAATAGTCCTTAAATTTGTATGGAACCAGAAAAGGCCCCGAATCGCCAAGGAACTGTTGAAAAGGAAAAACAAAGCTGGGGGCATCACAATGCCGGATTTCGAGCTGTACTACAAAGCTGTGATCACAAAGACAGCATGGTACTGGCACAAAAACAGACACATAGACCAATGGAACAGAACAGAGAACCCAGAAATGGACCCTTGGCTCTTTGGGCAACTAATCTTTGATAAAGCAGGAAAAAACATTCGGTGGAAAAAAGACAGTCTCTTCAATAAATGGTGCTGGGAAAATTGGACAGCTACATGCAAAAGAATGAAACTTGACCACTCTCTCACACCATACACAAAGATAAACTCCAAATGGATGAAAGACCTCGATGTGAGACAGGAATCCATCAAAATCCTAGAGGAAAACATAGGCAGCAACTTATACGATATCGGCCAAAGCAACTTTTTCATGACACATCTCCAAAGGCAAGAGAAACAAAAGATAAAATGAACTTGTGGGACTTCATCAAGATAAAAAGCTTCTGCACAGCCAAGGAAACAGTCAAAAAAACTAAGAGGCAGCCCACGGAATGGGAGAATATATTTGCAAATGACACTACAGATAAAAGACTGGTATCCTCGGGGTGCCTGGGTGGCACAGCAGTTAAGCGTCTGCCTTCGGCTCAGGGCGTGATCCTGGCATTGTGGGATCGAGCCCCACATTAGGCTCCTCTGCTGTGAGCCTGCTTCTTCCTCTCCCACTCCCCCTGCTTGTGTTCCCTCTCTCGCTGGCTGTCTCTATCTCTGTTGAATAAATAAATAAAATCTTAAAAAAAAAAAAGACTGGTATCCAGATCTACAAAGAACTTCTCAAACTCAATACACAAGAAACGAATAAACAAATCAAAAAATGGGCAGAAGATATGAACACTTTTCCAAAGAAGACATACAAATGGCTAACAGACACATGAAAAAAATGTTCAAAATCATGAGCCATCAGGGAAATTCAAATCAAAACCACACTAAGATACCACCATATGCCAGTTAGAATGGCAAAAATAGACAAGGCAAGAAACAACAATTGTTGGAGAGGATGTGGAGAAAGGGGATCCCTCCTACATTGTTGGTGGGAATGCAAGTTGGTACAGCCACTCTGGAAAACAGCGTGGAGGTCCCTTAAAAAGTTAAAAATTGAGATACCCTATGACTCAGCCATTGTACTACTGGGTATTTACCCCAAAGATACAGACATAGTGAAGAGAAGGGCCACATGCACCCCAATGTTCATAGCAGCATTGTTCACAATAGCCAAAGCGTGGAAGGAACCGAGATGCCCTTCAACAGATGAATGGATTAAAAAGTTGTGGTCCATATATACAATGGAATATTACTCAGCTATCAGAAAGAACGAGTTCTCAACATTTGCTGCAACATGGACCGCACTGGAGGAGATAATGCTAAGTGAAATAAGTCAAGCAGAGAAAGACAATTATCATATGATTTCTCTCATCTATGGAACATAAGAACTAGGAAGATCGGTAGGGGAAGAAAGGGATAAAGAAAGGGGGGGTAATCAGAAGAGGAAATGAAGCATGAGAGACTATGGACTCTGAGAAACAAACTGAGGGCTTCAGAGGGGAGGGGGGTGGGGGAATGGGATAGACTGGTGATGGGTAGTAAGGAGGGCACGTATTGCATGGTACACTGGGTGTTATACACAACTAATGAATCATCGAGCCTTACATCGGAAACCGGGGATGTACTGCATGGTGACTAACATAATATAATTAAAAAAACATTAAAAAAAAAGAATATGTGTTCTTATTTGTTACAGAAGGCACATACAAATTTTGGTTCATTTAATTAATGATATCCATAGGCAGCATAATATCAGATGAAAACCTAAAAGTTACAGACAAGGAATTTCTGATGCATGCCAACAGGAAAACTTGTCAACTCTTTAAAACTGGCTTTTGAACCCAGAGAAGGTTCCAAAGCCCTCATATGGATTTTTCTCTGTGTGGAAATTTCAAGAATAAATCTATAAGTTTGATAATGCATTCCTTTGCCAGGGAAAGACACCCAAAAACAAATGGAGAAAGCCTGGTACTTTCTCCCAGCGAAGGGTTTTCAACAAAGTCAATATCAGATTCTGTGGCCCTGTTCCAACAACCTGAGAACCAGTACAAACACGGTACCTGATGCCCTTCTTTAAAGATCAGAGTACAAGGATACAACTTCAGCAGTAACATGCTGATAGAACTTGTGGATAAATGATTTACCTGGGGCTCAATGATTTATCTAGAAGAGGGTAAGAAGCACAGTTAGACCTGGCTGCTGTCATTTGGCCACATAATTTGTCAAAACTTGGGCCAAGAGTGCCCTCATGCAACTCAGGACCATTTTGGACAAGGCTCTAGAGGAAATGTTAATTAATTAAGCCATCCCACCGGGGAGGCTTATGTCTCTGGCACTCTGCCTGTGCCCCAGCATAATACTGGTGGATCTCCAGCAATATTAAGCATGCAGTATCTGGGCTTCAGGGTCATGTGGTGATGCTCGGCTGAAATAATGACCCACATTGGACAGAATATATTAATCTGGTAGACCAGATGAACTGAAGCATTTTCTGTACCTGCCCTTGACCCCCAAGAACCCTGGGGTCTGGTCAGTGGACCCACATATTGGTCTTCACACCCATATTAGCTGAGGTTGCCCAATTCAACCCTCCCTGATATGAGTCATCCTCAGAGCTCTCCATTTAAGTCTTTATGTCCCCTGGCTTCCAAGGTCACACGATATAAAACTAAAGAATTCTAATTCATATTCCTCTCTTACAGAGTTCTATTTAGTACTCACCACTATGCCAATAACAAATGCAGCTAAAACTGTAAGCTGAGGGGCACCTTGACTGCAGTATCACCCAGTGTATCTCTCATTTCTGTGGGACAAAATGGACATATTCTCTCTACACATTTAATCAGCACATATTCTTTATTATAACAGCGTTTATCCTTTTCACTATCACTGTGGCTATTCCAATAGCAGGTCAGGATTTAGAGAAGCTGCATGACAAAGGGGCTTGAAGTAGGTAAATCAGAGATAGAAAACCATAACCAACAAAGCCTACATTGTCCAGGTCTATATGTAGTAGGGAGCCCAGATGAAATCTGTAGTTCTCATCTTTCCATAAGCATTAAATAAAGAAGAGGTTACTTGAAAGTTGCGCAGGCACCAAACTAATAGCCTAGAAGTTTCTGCCTGATGCTTCCTTTCCCTTTTCTTCTCGAGAAGAGACTTGAACATTCTCTTCTCCCAAGGCTATCACTAGCCCATCAGCTTGCCTTCCTCTGGCAGAGAGCACCTACTGGAAGACTGGGAAGTACTGTGACCTGATACCTGAAGGACATTCAGACCACATGTGAGAGAAATACCCCTTCAGGGACCCAGCCTTGGGCTTCTCCACTAGACATGCTGCAGCCTCTAACGTCGGCAGGTTGGCCAGCTGGTCTCTCAGCTTAGGCAGCTGGCCATTCCCCACTAACTCCCATGAATCATTGATCCTTAAATTACCAATGTGCCAAGACCAATTTGATCAATGGCAAATTCACCAAAATTTAATTCACTAAAAGATAATTTGCTGAACTATCGATAACTTCTTTAATGTTTTAGTATTAGTTTTGTTTGTTTGCTTGACCATTACCTTCCATTGCTACTGATGCCTTGGTCTTGACCTTGTCCCTTCCACGGGTTGTCAGACCAATACTGGAATGTGTGTAAGGCAGTTAGTCCAGCCCTGTTGCCACCAGAGCAGGGAGGGGGCAGACCCAACTCCAGGAGCAGGGTGACACTGAGCTGCAAGCAGAGAGTTTAAGTGTCAGTCTATTCTTGGAATATAAAACAGGAGGGTCAGCACAAGTCAAGTGTAAAGACGGTGGAGCAGGAAAAGAGGCAGGGGGAGGCAGACACCTCATTTAGCAAAATTGAAGCTTTCCGAACAGTGTGAGGTTTTTCTTTCCAGCCACAATGCTTGGTATAGCTCTCATACTGGATTTGAAAGGTGGAGTAAACCTACAGACCACCGGAGATTCATTATGGAGATAGAATGAGGAAGAGATTGACACATCTTAATGAGGAGTTTTTCTTAAAGCCTCTTAATTATTTGAAAATGTATTTGAGGGTGGTAAGGCGGGTTCAGCAAGTTTTAGAAGACAGAATAAAAGGATTCGAACATACAAATTACTTCCTTGTATTTTATGGCTTAAGGATTATGATGTACTCAAAGCACCAGGCTAACTAAGGCTAGGCCACCCATTCACTCTCCCACTTACTTCAGCAGCTCCTCTTCTTCCCTTAGGAAGGCCTGTACATTGTTTTCTGACGTGCTCTGAGAACTGTCTGGCTTCTGTGCAGCTTTTGGGGGAAAAAAAAAAGCATGCTTGTTCACTGGACTAAAAATAGAGACTCATCAGCGCACATACACAGAAGCATCTACTACTGAGGCATTCACAGCATTATGTGGGTTCTTTCGTTTTAACTTCATGACAAAGCAAATAGCTCAGCATTAGTTTATGCATATATGTATATCTGTCCATTCTTTCCTGTGTAATATCTAATAAGTAGGAATATTATTATTAATCAAATGTAAGAGTTCTTTAGGTAACTAATTGAGTTTCTTGAGAATGTCTTTTTTTTAAAACAATACCTTACTGAGGTATAATATAATATATAGAATAATTTTAAAACTGTACATATTTAAAGCGTATAATTAAGTCTTGACTTATATATAGATGTGCACAAAATTATCACCACAATCAAGATAATGAACATATATCCATCAATATCCAAAGTGTCCTCACTTTGAAATCTCTCCTTCCAGTCACTCCCCCCCACCTGCCCCACCCCTATCTCCAAGCAAATACTGACAGTGCTTTCTATAGATTAGTTTGCATTTTCTAGAATTCCATGCACATGAATCATACATGTGGTTCAGAGGATCTGGCTAGACATTTTTCCAAATAAGACTTATAGATAGCTAATTAGGTACATGAAAATATGTTCAACATCAGTAATCAAAACCACAGTAAGATATCACCTCACCCCTGTTAGAATAGCTATCAACAAAAAGACAAGAGATAACAAATGCTGGGGAGGATGTGGAGAAAAGGGAACACTAGTGCACTGTGGGTGGGAATGTGAATTAGTGCAGCCACTATGGAAACCGGTATGGAGGTTACTCAAATAATTAAAAATAGAAATATCATATGATCCAGCAATTCCACTTCCAGGTATTTATCCAAAGAAAATGAAAGCAAAAATGTTCACAGCAGCATTCTTTACAATCGCCAAGATATGGAAACAACAGAAGTCTCCATTGGCAGATGAATGGATAAAGAAGTAGCCATGGCATACACACACACACACACACACACACACACACACACACACACCATAGAATGTTATGAAGCCACAGAAAAGAATGAAATCCTACCATTTGCAACAACATGGATAGACCTGAGGGCATTATGCTAAATGAAATAGTTCAGGCAAAGACAAGTACCATACGATCTCACTTACATGTAGAATCTTAAAAACCCCCAAAAAACAAAAACGAAAACAAGCTCATAGATTTAGAGAACAGATTGGTGGTTGCCAGAGTTAGGGAGTGGGAGGTGGGGGAAATGGGTGAAAGAGGTCAAAGGGTACAAAATATCAGCTATAAGATAAATCAGTCATGGAGATGTAATGTACAGCATGGTGACCATAGTTAATATACTGTATTGCATATTTGAAAGTTGCTAGGAGACTAGATCTTTTTTTATCCTTGAATATTATTTTAAAGATTTTATTTATTTATTTGACAGAGAGACAACACAGAGAGGGAACACAAGCAGAGGGAGTGGGAGAGGAAGAAGCAGGCTCCCAGCAGAGCAGGGAGCCTGATGTGGGGCTCGATCCCAGGACTCCAGGATCACACCATGAGCCGAAGGCAGATGCTTAATGACTGCGCCACCCAGGTGCCCCATCCTTGAATATTTTTTTAATTTAAATTCAATTAGCCAACCTATGGTACATCATTAGTTTCAGATGTAGTGTTCAATAATTTATCAGTTGCATATAACACCCAGTGCTCATCACATCATGGGCTGTTCTTAATGCCCATCACCCAGTTACCCCACCCTCCCACCCATCTCCCCTCCAGTAACACTCAGTTTGTTTCCAATAGTTAAGAGTCTTTTATGGTTTTTCTCCCTCTCTGATAACTTCCCATGCAGCTTTCCCCCCCTTCCACTATGATCCTCTGTGCTATTTCTTACATTCCACATATGAGGGAAAACATGTAATAATTGGCTATTGTGGACATTGCTGCTATAAACATTGGGGTGCAGGTGCCTCTTCAGATCACTACGTTTGTAAGTTTGGGTAATTACCTAGCAGTGCAATTGCTGGGTCATAGGGTAGCTCTATTTTTAACTTCTTGAGGAACCTCCAACCCGTTTTCCAGAGTGGCTGTACCAGCTTGCATTACCACCAACAGTGTAAGAAGGTTCCTCTTTCTCCTCATCCTCACCAACATTTTTTGTTTCCTGTCCTGTTAATTTTAGCCATTCTGACCAGTATGAGGTAGTATCTCATTGTGGTTTTGGTTTATATTTCCCTGATGCCAAGTGATGTGGAGTGTTTTTTCATATGTCTGTTGTCCATTTGTCCGTCTTCTTTGGAGGAATGTATGTTCATGTCTTCTTCCCATTTAGGAGACTAGATCTTAAAAGGTCTCATCACAAGAGAAAACAATTCTGTAACTATGTATGGTAACAATGTTAACTAGACTTACTCCACAATGTATACAAACAGCGAGTCATTACGTTATGCACCTGAAACTAATACAATCTTATATGTCAATTATACCTTTAAAAAGACCTCAAGTATAACTATGGCTTAAAAAAGCAAAAAGAAATATTCTTAATGAACCTAAAAGCTCATTAGCTTTTTTGTATTGTATAAATGTATTTTTTTTACATATGAGAGTCTTAAATCAATGAAAGCCTTTGGTTTGTCATTATGTTGCCTTTTTTCTTTTACTTTCCTATACGGTTTCAAATATGTTAATAAGCAACATGAATTACCACGTTATTAAATAATTGTTTATTATGTATTGTTTAACTTCTCACCTGAATATGATTGTTCTTAATATTTATATTTGTGGACATATTATTATTATAAAATAATTTAATTAAAACATTATTATTGTATCCGCCCTAATGGTAATACTGAGAGCACCAGCAACTTCAGCTGGAGCAGCAAAACTCTATGCTTCACTCATATGCACTTAACTACTATTAAGGGAAGATTTGTTTTTGAATAATACGTATTTACAAGACAGAATAAATTCCAAGATAATTAACAAGGCACACCTGACATTCATGCACCATTTTGTTCAGCAAGTGGAGACATTTTGAAATAAATCTTTTATCCTATGTCAGAAAGAAGTCCATAGCTATCAGGATGAGGACACAGAAGCAATCAGGTTAACCGTGTCTTGATGGACCAGGCAGCTCTTAAGAAGAGAGACACATTGCTCTGCTACTAAGAAATATGCCAGATTTCATTCATGCACGGTTTGGGGTGGTCAAGTTGGACCAAAGAGCAATATTCCTCAAACAGTGCTCAATCAAATTCCTGCCTGCACTGTCCTCACCAAAGCAGAGCCATGTTATTGGTACTGAGTGATGGTAAGTCTTATTTTATTTATATTGATGGTCAACCTACTGGCTTTTATTTCTACAGAAACATGTAAAGTGTTAAGCCATTCATCTATTTAATGGATATATATTCACGATCTAGTAAGTAGTAGATATTGATAGATGCTGGGGATATGACATGTATATCACAGTCCCCTCTATGGAGGAAAAGAGAAGTGGGCACGCGGGCAACGAGTAGGCTATGGTTTATATAATGGATGAATGAACAAAGTGCATTGAGGAGACAAAATGAAAGAATCCTCGGGTAATGTGGGAGAATCAGATACATCTTTCTAAAGGAGGTAATACTTGAAATGCACTTTCCTGAAATTTCTCATATGAAAGAACAGAGATGTCCCAGGCACAGGTTCAGGAGTCAGACTGCCGGAGCTCCGCCTGGGCTTCCTGTGATATGTGAAGCTACCTGGTCTTTTTGTATTACTTCCACCACCCACCACGAAGGACTACTGCAGACACAAGGTGAGATAACATAGATAAAGAACAGCATTGTGCATAAGTTTCTAGTAAATATGATCCATTCCTGCTTTCTTTCCATTACGAAATGTTTAGTCTCATCAGGCATTAGGTTGACTGCGTCTGGTTCCGTTTTCACAAACAAGGAAAAGCAGATCCAGAGACGCTGGTTGGCCATAGCCACCCAGGTCATTATTCTTTTGAAATAATTTGTAAAATTAACTTATGACTTTCCTGGAAGTAGAATTTGCTTCATTTTCATTTTTTTGACTCAAAATATACTTAGATTCTGAGCTTATCATTACTAAATAAAGTAGCATTCAGAAATTTATGATAAAATGAATGAGATTTTAAATCTTCACATTGTCAAAACCTTCAATTATTTTTTTATCAATCGGACCAAAAATTGGAAGTATTTGCTATTTAAAGACTTTAAGTATTTTCCTTCACATTCTTGATTATGTGAATATTTTTGAAGATCATTTATCTGTCCGATTCTGGAAGCTAACATTAGCATTTATTTATTTATTTTTTTTAAAGATTTTATTTATTTATTCGACAGAGATAGAGACAGCCAGCGAGAGAGGGAACACAAGCAGGGGGAGTGGGAGAGGAAGAAGTGGCTCATAGCGGAGGACCCTGATGTGGGGCTCGATCCCACAACGCCGGGATCATGCCCTGAGCCGAAGGCAGACGCCCAACCGCTGTGCCACCCAGGCACCCCTAACATTAGCATTTAGTTTCTGAGGAAGAATTATTCTTTCAAACACGTTAATACTTTATTGAATAAACTAGGTGATGCCCTCAACAATCTCCCCCTTCACACCTCAGGACTACAGCAAGTATAGGCAACTCAGCCTTAATCACACTCAAGCCTAAAACCACAGGTGACACTTTTTAAATTCTGTATTCATACTGTCCAACATTCCTGTTGCACAATAATTCATTTGAACGATATCTGTGCCCTACATCTGTATCTCATCATAATGCAGATGAAGAGTTCTAAGAAAAGAACTATTCTTACTTTTAATGAAAACGCATGAGATCAATACCAGTAAATAATACCTTTCCAAATGTTTTGAACATTAAAATTGATATTTTGATACTAAAACAACATTTATATTGATTTTACCTACATATCCACTGCCTACACTAAATTAGTCAAAGTAATGAAATTATTTGTTACATCTTTCTTGTTTGGTTTTTTTTTTTTCTGTTAATTTATTGGTATTTCATGCTTGTTTCATTAGCTATTGTGCAAGTGCTTATTTGCTAAAAGAACACATTTTTGTTCACTTGGCTTAGAAGCAGGCACAAGGGATCATGACATTCATACATTGAATTAGTCCCTTACAGATTTTATGGGCTGGTGACATTTGGGTTGTAAATTAAAATTTTCAGCACATCTGCACTGACTGGATTTACACACAAAATATTTTGTCTGAAATTTCCTGTGCAATGAAGATGGTTGAAATGTAAAAACATCTAAAGAGGAAAGCAGCAATGGGATTTCATGAGTGTTTGCCCCAACAAACGGGCATCTCTGTACTTGATACTCCTTACTCTGATCCTACTGACTAAAAACTGTACAGAAACTGGGGGCGGTGGAGGAAAGAAGGAAGGAAGGAAACAAGCAAGCTTCAGATATTTAAATTGCAGGCACTGCTCATGGGTGGTAGATGTATTTTAGTTTCCTATACAGCAGGGAGATATACTCGCATACACCCAGGAATGGCCTCTGGCATGTGAAAAGCTATCCTAGAGAAGGACCATAATAGTTTGCTTTTATTTCCCAAGGCTGCAGCTTCCCCTCCCCTTCACTGCCTATGACTGCCTTCCCTTTTCTTTACATGGAATCTTGGTTTTCTAGTGATACCCTCTCCCATTCCCCTCCCCCAAGCTTTTGGTGGTAAGAAGAGAAATAACAAGGAAGCTAGTTGAGAAAGAAAGGTGGAAAATCTCCAAGGTGGGTTCTCTTCTTACTTCCTGTCTCATCAGCAAGCCACACTGTCAATCTCCCAATCAAGCTTTCACCTCTTGGGGCTCCCCCTCCTTCTCTTCGCGGGACTTCTAATGCAGATTTTGCACGGAACTGCCAAGGTAGTCATCCTTTGCATAAAGCAGAGCTGAATTCCCGAATGTTTAATTAAACCTTAGAGAAATTGATTGCAACTGATTGCAAACAAGAGAGACCAACTAACACTAAGCAGATTTAAACAGAAAAGGCATTGCCAGAGAGGCTGGAGGACTGGACAAAACCAGGGCAAGAACCAAAGAAGGCTGGACCCCATGACTGCCCTGAAAGCACAGCTCCGAGAAGACGCCGCTATCTTTCCAGCCGTACAGGAGGTGCCCCATCTGGCACACAGTTCCACCTGCACCAGACTGTGTGTGCACTGTTGTACCACAGTGACTGTGGCCACAAGTAATTCCTGCTGTCGGATGAATTCTTGCTCTACATCAAGGGTCTCTATGGTTGTACTCATCCCTCACCTGTAGGGCCTGGAGAAAGAACGTGTTTGGGCAGTGGCGATTTTGTACTAAGAGACAGGCCTTGCCTCCCCAAACATCATGAAACAGAGAATTTCCCAAATAGAGAAGAATAGAGAAAAGGATTTTGCAAACATAAAGAACTTCAACACCTAAACAGCCAAAGTGAACTAAAAGGCCCAGTAGAGTGTCATTTTTTAGATGACTTAAATTTCGTGGATTTCCCCATGATGGTTTTAAGCTGATTTTTTAAGTTTTATTATTGAAATGCTTTTAAAACCTTTGAATAAAGGTTCTTCGAACAATGAGATGTGACCTCTAAATGTGTCATTAAATCAATTTAGTGAGCTAATTTTTTCTGACACACTAGAAGGGAATACAAATGATCAACGTGCATCACACACAGTCTTATGAGTTTTTCCCCTGAAACTCCTGTTTCAGTTATGTAAATATATAGGTACATATTTATTTAATTATGATGTAAAATGCTTTTATGACAGTGGGTCATAGTGAATAGAAGTCTGAAAAGCACTCCTGCAAAAGAATGTATACTTGGATTCAGGCACTTGGAGACCATAGAAGAACATCAATTTTTCATGACAGTGACCTGGGAGAGGAGGCAAACTGTGAGCAGAAGGGACAGGTCAGGGCAGTAGAACTGGAAACATGCAGGCCACTCTCAGGGCCTGAAAGTAATGTAATTGGGAGCTGATGCAGAATGAAGACCCTCTGAGATCTCCTTGTCTCTTCCAATTATCCTTTACCCAGCCCCAAATGACTGGAATTCTTCATCCAGGTCTCAATAATCATTCCCAGTGATTGAGGAGACAGTGTTGGAAAGGGTGACAGCAGTGGACATGGTTCCTCTCATCCCAAGTTAAAATATGTTATGCATTTCCCCCTTGGAGAGCTTGGAGTCCAACCCTAGTGTCTACAGGGCTACTACTGCTATCGTGAGGAGTGTCATGAGTTCTGTAGCTACATGTACATTATTATTTCTATAGGAAATACATTCAATTTCCTAAGAACTGACACACTCTGTAGTGATTTGGTAACTTCCTCTGATACTTCCAAGTAGACGTGGGGGTTGGTGAAAAGTCATGTGCACAAAAGAGGAAGTGTCTCTCGCTATAAACATACGAACAGGCGGCAAAAGCTATGTCAATATTGCTTTGTAATTTGGTATTTTCAGGAATTGTAGTAATATTAGATGTCTTTAATGTTGTCATACTCTGACATTATTCACTTTTAGGTCTCCCCCAAACTGAGTTATCATTAACCGGAGCACACTGACAGATAGTCTATATTCCTCCTTTTTGTGGGGTAGATAATCTCGTCAATTATCATGTTGATCTGCACGTGTACCAGGCCAGAACATCTCGTCTTGGCATTGGAGTGTGCAGTGAACTTCACGGTTTATCTGGGGAATAAACACTGTTCTGTGACTCAGAACTGCCTGGTGTGGTACAGCAGGATACGGCACTACAAAGAGAATCATCCCTGAGATGCAAACACATTTTCTCTCATAGATGACTAGGCTGCAAATTTCCAGAGAGCAAGGAATGTGATTTCTTTTACTCTGTGTTCCCGGGTTGGTTCTAGAGCTTGATATCCAACTAACACTCAACGTGTCATTCTGGAATGCGATGGCCACATTTCCCTCTGACATTTCCTAATACCTGCTTTACTAATTAATCTTTACAAAAAGACTACAAACTAGGTTTTATCACCTTTTACATGATACATATGAGAACACTGGGGAAGGTTAAATAATTGCTCCAAGTCACATAGCTTGTGGGAGGTCAAGCTGGGATCTTAACCATGCAGTTTGACTCAAGAATCCACAACCTTAATCGACGAGTGAAACTTGATGTCAAAGTATTGTTCGAAGGAAAGAGGACCACAAGAAGTATGACCAGAGGCTTTAAGAAATTATCAATGAGAATAAAGGTAAAAATTATACAAACCTATTTTCTTTGCTAAAACAACTTTCCTCTCTGCCTCCCTCTAGTGAAACTCTCTACAGCGTGAGTGTTAGGATCTGTATAGACCAGAATATACCTTAATAGTAGGGGTTACATAAAGTTTATTTTATTCTCATGTAAAATAAATCTGGAGGTAGGAAGTCCATCTTACGTTTTCATCAGAAACCTCAACTCCTGTTGCCATCCTCAGGATATCTTGTGACCCAAAAAGCTCTATGGAACTTCAGCCATTATATCTGAGCTGTGGGCCAGAAGACAAAAGGCAGAAGGATAAAAAGAAACTCCTTCTTGAAGAACCCAGATGACCATTGACAGATGAATGGATAAAGAAGATGTGGTATACATATACAATGGAATATTACTTAGCTATCAAAAAAATGAAATCTTAGCATTTGCAATGACATGGATGGAACTAGAGGGTATTATGCTAAGCGAAATAAGTCAGTCAGAGGAAAACAATTATCATATGATCTCACTCATATGTGGAATTTAAGAAACAAAACAAAGGATTATAAGGGAAGGGAGGGAGAAATAAAATAAGACAAAATCAGAAAGGAGACAAACTGTAACAGACTCTCAACTCTAGGAAACAAACTGAGGGTTGCTGGAGGGGAAGTGGGTGGGGAGATGGGTAACTGGGTGATGAACGTTAAGGAGGACACTTGACATAATGAGCCCTGGGTGCTATATGCAACTGATGAACCACTAAACTCTACCTCTGAAACTAATAATACACTATATGTTAATTAACTGAATTAAAAAAAAAAAGAAACACCTTCTTGCAAGTCAGTTACCTTTAAGCAATATTCACAGAAATCATATGTAACACTTCTGCTGACATCTCACTGGCCAGTTCCTAGTCACATGACAGCACTTAGCTCTAAGAGAGGCTGGGAAATGTGGTCTTTCTTTCCATGCATTAGTGGGCTCAGCTAAAAGTCAGGATTGTGGACTAAGAAGGAAGGGGGACCATGGAAATCTAGGTAGACAACTCATAGTTTCTGCCACATCCCTAAATGACAAGTCACCTATTCCAAGAAATCTTTCCTTTAACTTCTATTCTGATGTGATCAGTCCTTACTTCAAATTCCATAGCATATGATGTGTGCTTCTAGTTACAGCTTTTTTTTTTTTTTTTAAGATTTTATTTATTTATTTGACAGAGATAGAGACAGCCAGTGAGAGAGGGAACACAAGCAGGGGGAGTGGGAGAGGAAGAAGCAGGCTCATAACGGAGGAGCCTGATGTGGGACTCGATCCCAGAACGCTGGGATCACGCCCTGAGCTGAAGGCAGACGCTTAACCGCTGTGCCACCCAGGCGCCCCAGCACAGCTTTTTTTTTTTAATCTGATCTATACTGTGCTTTTGCTTTATCCTTACAATTTGATAGTCAGATTCTTGAAGTCAGACACTGCCTCGGCCCTTCACCCATTCCATGCAGCACCAAGAATATAGTCTTGCATTGAGTGGATATTCAGTACAAGTGCAAATGGAATCTTTTTTGCATTTCAGGGAAACAAAAGAATGGTCATGCATGATGTTAATGTTAATGTACAACACGTAGATGATTTCTAATAAATCAGTAAGACTGTACGTTTTCCAGCAAACAAAATTATTTGAGGATCTACTTTGACATAAGTACAGGGCTAAATAGTAGAGATAATTTTACTGCATTATGCAGACATGTGCAAATAACACAGAATGCAAAACATGAGCTTATAATCATTGTCATTATTCCTTCATATTATCATCTAATCATCATTACCTTCAGGGAGATTCTACACAAACAAGGAGGTTAACTAGTACATCAATGCCATGTGAGCAAATCCCCAGTGTTGTCTGAAATAGAAAAGAGAAGATTCTATAAAAACGAAGGAGAAGCTTTCCTCAGAAAGTGATTTTTACAAAGCTGCAAATAGGGGATTTCTCTCTCTTTTGTAAAGATTTTATTTATTTTAGAGACAGCGCCCACCATGAGTGGGAGGGAGGGGCAGAGGAGGAAGAAGCGGGACAAGTAAACTCCTTACTGAGTGGAGTGGAGCACATGCGGGGTTCTTAAGACAGGAGCCCAAATCAAGAGTTGGTCGTCCAACTGACTGAGCCACCCAGGTGCCCAGGATTTCTTTAAAAAAAAAATTTTTTTTGAGATACAATTGTGGTAAAACATTACATTAGTTTCAGATGTACTACATAATGATTCAATATATATATATGTATCAAAGTGATCACTACAATAAGTCCAGTTAACATTCATCACCACATGTAGTTATAAAATTTTTCCTTGTGATGAGAAACTTTCACATGTACAATATAGTATTATCACCTATAGTCATAATGCCATACATTACATCTCCGGGACATATTTATTTTATAACTGGAAGTTTATACCTTTTGACCAAATTCACCCATTTTATCTACCACCTACACCCCACCTTTGGCAAACACCCATATGTTCTCTGGATCTGTGAGTTCAGTTTTGTTTTTGTTTTTGATTCCACATTTAAGTGAGATTATACAGTATTTCCCTTTCTCTGTCTGACTTATTGCACTTAGCATAAATGCCCATATATGTATGGGTTTATTTCTGGATTGTCTTTTCTGCTCCATTAATCTATGTCTCTGTTTTTTTTTTTTTAAGTTTATTTATTTATTTAAGCAATCTCTATACCCAACGTGGGCCTCGAACTCACAACCCTGAGATCAAGAGTCACATGCTTCTGAAACTGAGTCAGCCAGGTGCCCCTATGTGTCTGTTTTTATGTTAATATTTTTGCCAATACTGGATAGCAGGGGAGATGGAACTGATAAAAGATGGATATACAGCTCGTCGACTACTGTGCTAGAGAAGGAAGCCTGAGACTCCAAATGGTTTATCTTGGGCCTGGATATCTAGGAGTATCTTAGACACGCAAGAAAGATACCAGTATGTCATTCTATTGGACAGAGTACTCAAGTATCCCTCTTCAAAACTGGCAGAGCTTACCTTAATAGAAGGAAACAGAGGTCATCACAGTATCTTTAATAACGGCAACAAACCATCCCTAGACTGATTTATATAGACGCCATATTGTAAATGAAAAATTAACATAAAATGCCAAAAAGGCTGCAAGTCCCAAACTCAGCAAGAGAATTCGGTTCAGCTCTTGAAGAGATGATAAATCATAGGATTTTCTTTTCATTTTTCTCTTGGCTTGAATTCTGAGGCAGTTATTCTTAGTGTCTTAGCTCTGTAAACATGCTCACAATTTTGTCTCTTAAAATATAAAATAGAAAGTATATTAACAGTCCTTCACTTAGCCTAAACTTTTTTCTCTGCACTTAGCAATTCCTTTCTACTAGTAATAGGAGCCAAACAGTGGTTTATGTATGTGATGTACCTTTTAAGAAAATCTGTGAAGTTTTACTACTTTATATTAAGTGCACTTATGTTTCTTAATTTCAAAGAGAGAAAAAATAAAACTGTCATGGAATTATTGAATAGACCTTATAGAGTTATCTAAAATATTTCTAGGAATCGGGGGAGATTGTTAGTTAGCTAGATGGTGGGCAGACAAGTAAAAACAAATACTTTGTAGAGGCCTGGCCCAATCATTCCTGCAAAAAAGAGCAAATGAATCATAATGTTCACCTCTCTCACCAAACCTCTTCTCAGAACTGCTGGATCCTACCTTAACTCCACATTTAACATTCTGAGGAAATGCCAGCCTTTTTCCAAAATGTCTTCCAAATTTACATTCCCATCAGTGTAAGAGAGTTCCAATTTCTCCACATCCTCACTAATAATTATTTGTCTCTTTGATTATAGCCATCCTTGTAGGCGTGAAGCGGGGTCTCGCTGGAATTTTGATTTGCAGTTCCTTGGTGAGTAATTGTGGTGAGCATATGTGTATCTTCTTTGAAGAAATGTCTATTCGGATCCTTCGCCTTTTGTTTTTGTATATATGAAAAATTTATTTCGGCTTTTAAAATTTATTTTTCCAGTCTTTTTTTTTAAAGATTTTATTTATTTACTCGACAAAGATAGAGACAGCCAGCGAGAGAGGGAACACAAGCAGGGGGAGTGGGAGAGGAAGAAGCAGGCTCATAGCGGAGGAGCCTGATGCGGGGCTTGATCCCATAATGCCGGAATCACGCCCCGAGCCGAAGGCAGACGCTTAACCGCTGTGCCACGCAGGCGCCCCTATTATTCCAGTTTTATTAGGGTGTACTTGGTAAAACTGGATGTATCTGAAGTGTACAATGTGATGATTTGAATTATGTACACGTATGAAATCATTACCACAATCGAGTTAGTTTTATAACTGCATTTTTTTTAAAGTAGGCTTTTACTGAGTTAATTTTATGTTCTTAGGATTTTTAGTTTCTTTGTGTTTACGTACAGCATTTGAGTACTTGCTGTATTTTATGTACGCTAACTTAATTTAATTGGAGTCAAGGCTGAGCATAAACAAATAATTAATCCAGGTACTGCACTGGCCTAGTTTACAAGTAGTTTACAAAGAAGGCTGAGAATATTGTGACTGTCCTTGGGATCACATTGTCGGAAAACTGACCTCTGTGCTCCAGAGCCCAAATTTGTAATGTGAAGACAGAGTTTGGGTATAAAGAGGAACATTGCTTTGCTGAGAAAAGGAGGCTGCAGCAGGCGAAGGCCTTCAAAACTGCAAGCTGGCCCGAGGAATGGCTGGCAGGTTTTCTAGGGAAATAAGAGGATCTAGCTGGTTTCTACAGGAGTTGTGTTTCTGCTGCCAGGCTCCTTCCTCATGTTTTCTGGGTGGTACTGTGTTCCTGAAACAACAGGCTAAGAAGGGAGTAGGGGAGGTTTGTGGACGAGAGGGAAAAGGTTACTTAGGTTAAAATCAAGCCTCACCGAAGCCTTCAGGCAGCATTTTTGACTTTTGTTCAACTTGATGCTTTTAAGTGGTCTCCACCAGCTCACAATTCTCTTTCTCTCCCCACATGTAAGTCACTTTAACATGCGCATGAAGACTGAGTAATTGTAAACATAATCTGCTCCAATGCATGTATCCAACCTACACTAAACTACGAACGGGCGCGTTTTAAAAACTTGTTTTTATTTTATAGTTCACAGCAATAGGTTAATAGCTTGTATTGCTTAAATCTGTTAGCCGTTTGGTTATAGCCATTTTTAAAAGTTTTATGACTTCAAAAATAAAGATAATAAAATAAAAATAGCCACTGGGCTGTAAAAACAAGTGTATTACAGAGCAACGGGTGTTTTTAATCCTTTCACACGGTGTATATTAAAGATCAATTAAGGAAATAGAATTATTAACACAGAAGGAGAATATTTTTCTACCTCAAATACATTTCACTTCATTCTGATAATCTTCGATTTTTAGAAATTGAACAAATCTCTTGAGACATTCTGCGTTACACAAGAGTAATCGTTAAGTATGAACTGTTTGCCTGGAGTGGTCATTTCTTTTCAAATTCACATGGAATTTACTGAGCACTATATAATTAGATATCGTATCTTGTGGCATCTCTATTTCTCACACTTTATTCTAATTTCGGAGTGACACATGTGATTAAGAAATTTCCTCCAGGGGCACCTGGGTGGCTTAGCCTTTAAGCGTCTGCCTTTGGCTCAGGGCGTGATCCCAGAGTCCTGGGATCGAGCCCCACATCGGGCTCCCTGCGCTGCTGGGAGCCTGCTTCTTCCTCTCCCACTCCCCTTGCTGTGTTCCCTCTCTCGCTGGCTGTCTCTCTCTCTCTGTCAAATAAATAAATAAATAGAATCTTAAAAAAAAAAAAAAAAGAAAAGAAATTTCCTCCAGTAAGTTCTGGGATGACTACCAAAAATACAGTGGCAGTGTCCCCACATATTGGGGGAGTTCTGCCATTAACAGTATAAGAAACCAAGGGTGAACTTGAAGGACAGGGCCCCAGAGCTGGAGACAGGGTACCAGGCAATGGGATTCTCCTCTTCACAGACAGTGGTTCTCAACTAGGGAGATTTTTGCCCTGATGCTTATTTGGCAATGCATGCACCACATTCTTCATTGTTACAACTAAGGTTCCAGGTGGCCAAGAGGTGTGAGGGCCAGTTGAGGGGCAGGTGCACTAGAAGCATTTAATGGGTTCAGATGAGACACTTGGATGCCGACAGAAAAGAAATGGCTCTATCCAAATGTTCTGCTTCTTACTGGTAAAGGTCATTATCAGTTGAATTCCAGGCAGCATGCCAGGGCTTAGACACTATGTCAATTTCTCTTTGGACTCTCTATATATTATCTTAGCTCACTCTTCATGTTTTCTATGCAAGGTAGTGTGATGGCCAGAATATATTGTTAATATATGATTCCAATTCATTAAGAACTCAGATATGCATGATGTTTGAAACATGGCTCAAAAAAAATCAAGCAGCACTGGGCCCTGTTTTTACGGGACATCACTTAAATACTAAAGGTAAATTTTTATCTTAAAATGTAAGGGTAAGAAAAATACACCATTCTTTTCACACTCCACTTGTACATTTTCAACTAAACTGAATTTCAAGTGATTCCTTCTCTTCAACCCATCAACATTAGAGGGAAGACCATCACTGGGGACTTTAAATTGATCTACAGATAGTTCAAAAGACATCATTCTAATGATTGTCTTCTTCTGCAATAATATGCAAAATTAATATGATTAACAAAAAATAACTTATCAAAAAGAGCCTAGGGAATGGAGTAATGTAGAATAAAACAGCTGTCATGAAAACAATCAGACATCTTTATCATTCATTGTGTTTTCAAGCCCTCCCCACTATCACGATGTCGAGAGCACCTTTCAATTTACTCCATCAAACTATTTGCCATAAGGCAAATAGAAATTTAGCCCAAGATTTAGGAGAAATCTCCTATTTATATTTAATTACTGGCTAGGCATTTATAGTTTTTAAATTAAAAAATATGAACCTGTTCCTGCGAACAAAGATATTTCAAATTTATCTTATGAATGACACTTAGTGCTTTTTGATTTAGGTTGGATATGAATATTTCTCCTAGCTGCTAAGTGCCCTTCTTTCTGATAAGTGCTTATTTCCACATACTCCAAACATTTCTAATTATACATACTAGCAAATACACAAAATCACCTATTTTATATCATCCCTTCAGTGCCATTTCCTACAAGAAATTTTTGCATGTGAAAATGATCAAATTGACATTTTTGTTTAAGAAAACTCATACTTTCCTTGATACCATGAACCAAAAACTAATTAACTATGGGGAAACGACCATCACAAGCAGGGGAAAAGGTAAAAAGCAAGAGAAGAACAAGCAAAATGTGAGAACGTTTCTAGTGGTTTATCTGTTAAAAGGAGAGCTTAAGTGTGAAAACCAACCTGGAGAAAGAAATGGAAATGGAAATGTTCTGAGGCATTGAGAATGAAGGGCTCCTTCCCTGGGAAACACAGCAGTCATCCTGCTATCCGACTAGCATGCTGTTGGAATGCCAGGCCATACAATTAGAGTTGTATTGTGTTTCCATTTTCAGCAATCAACTAGGTATTTGTACAATTACTCTGAATAAAAGCTTTTACCAAATGGATGCGCTGAATATCACTATTATCACCCACACAGCTTCGTACACGACTCCCTGCTAATTGTGAAAGAGTAAATTTGGTCAATTACCCAATTACCCACCAGGGGCCAAGGAGTGTTGAAGAATGGCACCTCCTATTTTGAGGCTATTTTACCTTACCTCTGAGATCTTCATTTCAAGGTCTGAGAATAGCTTTTTCTTTTTTTTAAGTTAGGCTCCAGGCCCAGTATGGAGCCCAACACAGGGCTTGAACTCACGACCTTGAGATCAAGACCTGAGCTAAGCTCGAGTCCGACGCTTAACGGATAGAGCCACCTAGGCTCCCCTAAGAGTAACTTTTGAGACAAAAGAAGTTACAGTGTTCTGAGACAATCCTCAAATTATCCCTCATTGTCACTGGGGGGCAAAGTTCTCCACAGGAAAGTCATGAATAAGAAGTAGAGCATTCCACTTACAAAGGTTCTTCTGCCATACAAAGGGTAAGGAAAAATTCATCTTGAGAAAGAAAGACTTGCATTTTCTGCAATAGAATCATTGTATATCTAATTTTTAGGCCCTGTTAGCCAATAAAGAAAGCACCATACTGAGTGTCATTTATAATGTAATGATTGAAATGGAAGCATATTTTACAGTTTTTATAAAGTCCTCGACACAAACTGTGTTTCCAGTATTTTGGCTTCACTGGTGTTGTTTTCCTCTCTCTCTCTCTCTCTCTCTCTAATATTCTTTCATCATATCCCATGTAAAAATGTTATATACAACATGTTCGGAAGAAAAGAGAGATCAAAATTTACCTTTAGTATTTAAGTGATGTCCCATAAAAACAGGGCCCAGGGCTGCTTGATTTTTTTTGAGCCATGTTTCAAACATCATGCATATCTGAGTTCTTAATGAATTGGAATCATATATTAACAATATATTTTGGCCATTCTGGCACTGGGAAATGGAATAAGGCCCAAGACTTGGAAGGAATTTCTTGAATGGTTTGGTCCAATTAAAATGCTTGAGGTTTATGGATCCACAGACTGAAATACATTTATCTTCATGTACACAAATGCCACAGGGTCTGCGGGACATCACAGTGTCTTCTCTGAGATAAATGTTAGCTGCTTTTGTGTAGACAGCCTGCCCGAGCCCGGCTTGATTCAGATTTCCTCCTGCGTTTGCCAAAATAACCATGATTTTACCAAATGATATTTTTTATTTCATTTACCTTGACGGTCTTTTAACTTTCTTGATATTTAAAATGAAAGAGAATGAACAACATGGAAAGGAGCAGGGGTGGTGTATCAAGGCCAAACTGGGTTTAAAATGGCTTTCTTTCTAGTACCCATTGCTGATTGCCTGAGATGAAAGAAATAACATAGTATTATTGTGGCGACGATGACATAAACATAAAATAAAGAATACAGTGTAAAGATTAATGCCAGACAAGCAGAAGCAGAGCAAGTCTAAAAGTAAAATATCTTCTTGATATTTTGAATAGCGGCTTCAAAAAAAGGTATGTCCATGCCCTAGGTCCTGGAACCTGTGACTATGACCTTATTTGGAAAAAGGCCTTTATGATATAATTGAATTAAAGATTTTGAAATGAGAAGATGATCCTGGATAATCTGAGTGGACCCTAAATTCAATAACAAGTGTCTTTATAAGAGACATACAGAAGAGAAGACAGACACACAGAGGACAAGTCAATGTGAAGATAGGTGTCAGAGTCTGGAGTGATGTGACCATTACCCAGAAGTTGGAAAAGGCTCCTCTAGAGCGTCTGTAGAGTAAGGCCCTGCCAACACCCTGATTTGGGACTCTAGCCACCAGAACGGTGACAGAATAAATTGCTATGATTTTAAGCCACCATGTTTATGGTAATGTTATGGCAGCCCTAGGCAATTAATACACTTTCCAAACTACAGACACCCACCGAGAGAGAGAAATATGTGTATATATACATGAACACATGATCATATATGTACATATGCACATATGTTATATACACGTAAGCATATATACCTGTATGTACACATGGTCAGGTATATACATATGTGCCATATGTGTTACACATAAGTATATACATATATATACAAATTCGTCCTTAATATATTCCTTACATAGCTTCCACTAAACAAATCTTAACAACTTAAAATGTTCTCTAATGTTTGACAAATATCCCTAGGCTTCTGTAATGGACTAAATGTTTGTATCTCCCTAAAATTCATGGTGAAATCCTAACCCACAATGTGATACCATCACAGTTTGTAGGAGGTGGGGCCTTTGGGAGGTAATTTAGGTCATAAGGCTACAGCCTTTATAAAAAGACCCCGGAGAGAGCTTGCTCCTCTCTCCCCGCACCATGAGAGGAGACAGTAAGAAGATGGCCATCTGCAAACCAGGAAGAGGCCTTCACCAAGAGCCTGACCATGCTGGCATCCTGATCCTAAACTTCCAGCCTCTAGAACTGTGGGAAATAAATGTGTCTTGTGTATACCACCCAGTTTACGGTATTTTTATTTGAGCTGCCCAAACTATGACAGTGCCCTAAGTTCATCAATTTTTCCTAGAGGATATGATCGTGAATGAAGCATATGGTAAGAGGATTTTCTATTATCCTTTCTCTTGCTCTCAGAATGCTTGCACCTCCACTCGAGATTCTCTGTGAAAGCTACACTGCTCACCCTTCATCTATTTTCTGAAGGACATGCGCCCACCATGGTGAGTGTATCCCTAATGGAGTATGTGATTGCCTGGAAACTGTGTAACGTGTGAATGCACTGGTTTCCTGTCTAGGACAATCTTATTAATTAATGCAAGATTACTTGTAATCCTATATTTTAGTGCAATTTAAACAAGGGATATTCACTATCAATAAACACTGACAATGATTCCTTTAAGAATAAGAGCAGGAACGCATTTCTAAACTCTCTGTACAGAGGTGCCCATGTCATGAACTAATTAAGAGGGCAAATATCATTTTTCTTTCCTTTTAATGCTCGGAAGAGGTTGCCTTTTTATACCCCAAGCGATCCCAAGCTACACCTTCCTAGGCTATAATGGAAATGAAAAAGCTACTAAAAGCAAACTCCTAAACGGAGTATTTGTAAGAGGGGATCAGTGTTAGAATTTGGGGGCCCTGATCTCCATGACCCAAGAAGGGCTTCTGTACTCAAGAGCCAAGTCGGGGATGCATTCAGGGAATGCATTTCTGCAAAAGTTGAGAGGTGAGGCTCAGTCACTGAAGAAATGCTTTGAAATCAGCTGGAGAGATAATGATGTCATGCTCCTTCTGAAAATTATATTCAACATATACTAAGGCCTAAGATACAAACATTGTCTTTCTACACAAGAAATCTGAGATCCCAGTCACGTGGCTGTATCTTGGTTTCGATCACTGCGTAATTAGGTCCTTTTGTACTTTCCTTTCTTGGCCTTTGCGTTAAGTTGACATCAGGCACGATTCACACTATAACTGCACCAGAATGAACACCATTCTCATACTGAGTTGTTACAATATCTTCACAGCTCGAAAAAGATGTGTTTCAAAAGGAATTACTGGAAACAGCCTGCTCATTTTTGTGTTTGAAGATATAGTTTCCAAACTGGAATTCAAATATTTTAGGAACTAACGGGGGGGCACTTTTTGAATGAAAGCTATCTTACATGCTATTTTCCTTGCTGGTCCCTAGGCACAATCTTCTCCATTATTTGATGACACGCCTTCTAATATTTGCTTTTCACTACCTGGAAGCTACTGGGTGTCTTTGTGCCCCTTTCTGATATTGTCATCCTTTTTTACCTTTTAATTCACATCTTAGATATCTGGATTACAGTTTTATTAAGAATGTGGGTTTAGTTTTTGTTTTTGTTTTTTCCAAGGAGAGTGATAAGGACATTTGCCTTAACACTGAGCTAGAGAAAAAACTTGGTTAAGGTTACATTAGCTCTTACTTTCTGGAAAAAAATTTACAATGTCAATGTAGAATATGTGAGTATATATGAATAAAATAAACTTGTTTGAAATAAAAGCTCCCAACTTTTTAACAAAAAGGAGCTTATTTTCTGTGCACTGTATAGTTAATGAGATGAAAAAGGAGAATATATTTCAGCCACGGAACCCATTGCCATGCTGGAGTTTTTCAAGAGGCCACTCTATGTGGAGTGAGACTAATAGATACAATGCAGCCTGAGTTTTAGAATTTGGCTAATTTTTTATACCTGAATATAAATTTATCAGAAGGATTGAAATTCAAAGACCTCTAAAGAGGGAAAGTAGACAATCAGAATTTCTCCCAAGTAGGAATTAGAACTATTATGTCTTCTGTTTGCAATTTCACAGAAGTTATTCCACGTCAAGTTTCTGTACTTACTACTCTGACAATAAGTTTCGAAAGGTGTGAGCATGTTTTTCTCAGAGCTTCGGGGCACTGGCTCACTGAGAGTCACTGAGTCTTTACTTGGCTAACTCTACATGAAATTGAACATAACTCTGTAAGTACAGATGCCCTTAACGCTAAGTATCTTGATCGTGTGTGTGTGTGTGTGTGTGTGTGTGCGTGTGTGTGGTTTTGTTTGTTTTCCAGTTGACCTGCTTCTTAAGTAATAAATTATGAAATTTCAATTGCATGACATTTAAAGAAGAATTCCACTCAGCTGATAATTTTGAAACGAATTTTAAACCATGTTAATAATTAAGCAACAATTAAAATGACCATCCATTGATCTTACCCTCTAAAGAGGAGGGAGGAATGGTGATAGGGGTTCTTATCAATCTCAAGAGCTACATGGGAAAAGAATCTATGAGCACGCTGTGAGTTTCCTCCTAAGATGAGTCATGGTAAGGAAAGCGTTATCGCTCCAAAGAACTATACTTGGTTTCTGTTAAATAGTTTCTGATTCCCTTCCTCTGAATGGAGTCCACCCGGGAAGACTGAGGACTGTCCAGACTTGGTACGAGGAATACGTGAGGCCATGTTGGTAGGTCAGCAGCAATGGCTGGAGGCTGAAGTGAAGGGATAATCTGGAAGAAAGCTATAAATTCCATTCTTACTTTCCACATTCGCCTAAGGAAAACTATTGCTTACCCTGTGACTCAAGAAATGCTCAGCAACTGCCAGCCCGTTGGGATTGGTGGGCTAGAGCAGGCCATGGGTCCCCCGAATTCTCTCAGATTTTTATGAAGAGACATGCACAGGGATGTTTAATACAGCCTCAGGTGAGCGCAGGGAGTGTAGCAGAGGCATCTCGTGCTATCACGCAGCAGTGAGTGTTTCTTTTAATCAAAATATAAAACCTTGTGTAAAGAAAGGTCTACTTTTAGACCACTAAGTGCTTAGAAAAGAAACTGTAGACACTTTAACCCTAAAGTTGTAAAATATAATAAAAGTGGTATATTTTAGCTACCATTTGGTCTGACCATGGGAAATAGCTTTGGGCACTTTGGAAAAATAGGTTTCTCAAACAGGTTGAATTATCTAAGGAAATGAGGTAAATCAGAGTTATCAATACAAATTATTAACACCAGTAATTTCAATCTTCTCCTGTTCCCCATGTTCTCATATCCATCGATCCACAGAAGCACGACTGTCAGCCCTTCCTCATGTACACCAATGGTTTATAAAGTCATCTTCCTTGTCATGTAACCCAGTAGGATTGTCCTTGAATCTGTTTGATTCCACAACTGAACTGGGCAAGTCAGGAGTTTTACAAGGCAAACATGGAAAATCGGGATGCTTTAACAACACAATTAATCCCTTGTTTTCTAAAGACTGTCTAATGATTTAGTCTCACCTATCTTCGGAGAGAGATTCTCCATCACTCCTGCACCTTCTGTTGGCAGGCAGGCTCCAGACCTGTGTAGCCTATGTTACGTAACTTAGCCTCGTTCCTCTACTTTTTGGAGATTATAAAAACCAACCAACCAACCAACCAAACAAACAAACAAAAAAACAAAAACCTTTGCAACAGTAGAAAAGCAATATTAAAAGCGATACTGCATAATTTAAAAATTTCATTAACTGGAATTTTTAGGCTCTTGTGAAGACAACACCAACGTTCAAATACTTAAAAGGAGCACTAACAATAAAAGGATTTAATCCAGGTATCGTCTCTGGGTCATTGTATTTGGAAATCCAACTTTCTTTTAACAAAGGAAACCTATAAGAATACCGCTTCTGACCAGGTCTTGTTATAATCGTTACCATGATATTTTTCAAAGCACATGGGATAATTCTGAGGATCTGAAAAATCACTATGATTTTAATGGTTATCTGGAAGTTTTTCTAATCAGCATTGCTACATCTCATATCCTTTTCATTTTTTATTTCATACCAAAAAGTATCATTTTTAATTGAATCATGGATCTCAAGTTTTGCAAGTAATTAGTTTTAATGAATACATTTTGTACCAGGAAGTCAATGAATGGGAAGTCTAAGGACTTAGAAAATATTCTTATTTAAAATAAGCATACTGGGTATTTACCCCAAAGACACAGACGTAGTGAAGAGAAGGGCCATATGCACCCCAATGTTCATAGCAGCATTGTCCACAATAGCTAAATTGTGGAAGAAGCTGCTATGCCCTTCAACAGACGAATGGATTAAGAAGATGTGGTCCATATATACAATGGAATATTACTCAGCCATCAGAAAGAACGATTACCCAACATTTGCAGTAACATGGACGGGACTGGAGGAGATTATGCTAAGTGAAATAAGTCAAGCAGAGAAAGACAATTATCATATGGTTTCACTCATTTATGGAACATAAGAAATAGCAGGGAGATCAGTAGGAGAAGGAAGGGAAGAATGAAGGGGGGTAAACAGAAGCGGGAATGAACCACGAGAGACTATGCACTCTGGGAAACAAACTGAGGCTTCAGAGGGGAGGGGGGTGGGAGATTGGGATAGACTGGTGATGGGTAGTAAGGAGGGCACGTATTGCATGGTGCACTGGGTGTTATACGCAAACAATGAATCATGCAACACTACATAAAAAACTAAGGATGTACTATATGGTGACTAACATGACATAATAAAAAATTATTAAAAAAATAAAATAAGCATATTAATTTCATTGAATGTATATCACTATGGGCTTTTTTTCACAAAAAAACATGTTATTAAAACAGAGATGAGTTCTTTTTTAATAGTAAAGGTAAGTAGTAAACAGGATCAGTTATAGTATAGACCCAAGAGTCATTGGATGGTCAGAATCCACATTTTTTAAAACTGCCTGTGCAGGTCTAAGAAGCATGTGTGTGCTTGACTAATGACCAAAGACTAAACATGCATGGTCATAACTGTAGAGGCTCTGTTGGCTGGGTCAGACAAGGTCATTTGATGATTTCAGCAACAGCCTCTTCTTGGAACTCTTTAAAAACAATTGCCCTCTGCTCCAATCCATGTTTCACCCTGCATCCATATTCATGTCTTTAAAACATCGAATTCTAGATGATCCCCCCCCCCAAGTGTTCAGCCATCCTTCATTACTTGGCAACATAGCATTCACACGTGCCCTGCTGGCTCCATCCTGCTAGCCGATCTGCACATCTCCCTCTAACTCATTCAGCCCTACCTCCCAGGAATCCCTACACCACTCTCTGCCCCAAACTGCCCACTTCCAACTTCAAGCCTTACCTTGTGCTTTTCATGACACTTGCCCCTTCTCAAACCGTCAGCGACATCATTCAAACCCACTTTCTTTAAAAAAAAAATCTCAGTATCCTCAGCACTCACACAATCTAGTCTCCGAATTCTTGTAGTGCTTATTTTCTCATCTGCTTATTTTAGCATCTAATTATACACTTCCATATCTTGTTAATTATTATTTCAAAGTTTAATCAGGTTCCTATAATTAGGTATTTAAATAATAATTACTGCTGCATGTGAGATTTTACTGTTTTCCAGCTAGCGAAGGATTTCGCTCTTAACAGAATCTTTTCATCTGTTGAGAGAGGAAGTTCAAGTACAGTGATCTAGCAAAATCAAAAGTAATGTCAGGTCTCTCGGTTACATAAGTTCAAAAAATATGAACTATAGGACAGCAACTAATGTCTCATCCATGACAACTTCAGGCAATATATACCAGCAGGAAGTGACTTAGATATGCTGTTGAGACACCTTCAGTCCTCAGTAAGATTCTGACAAGACTGGTTTTTCAAGTCTGGATTGTTTTCAGTTTGTCTCTCCTTGATCTTGCAGAATATCTAACAGTGCCTCCTATCATCTCTTTGGAACAATCTTTGGCAAATAAGATTGTTTCAAGATGTGCCTGAAATACTGCCCCCAACTTTTAAAAAAGTAATAATAGATTTTATACTTCTAAATAGATAGCCGAAGGCAGACGCCCAACCGCTGTGCCGCCCAGGCGCCCCAGATTTTATACTTCTAAATAGATTTTGTTGTTGTTGCATATTTTCTTTGAAAGACTGTGATACATGGTCTTAAAATTTATCACAGACATATCTTCTTAAAATTTACAATCAGATCCACTTTACTAGTTACACGAGACAAAATAAATCTTATATTATCACCCTAACTCATTTTGGACTCCAAAGAATACCCACTTTATTCACTAAATTTAGTTCCAAATTGAACCACCCCTAAAACAAATCTACCTTCAAAGGATGATTTGACATTATTGATAATATCTTTAGGAAATTGGCTCAGATATTGAAGGCAATTACAAAGGAGGAAATTTGGGGGGGGGGGGGGGGGAGTCAAATGGTGAGAATATTTCCAGCTTCCAAAGGAGACTTCTTTGAAGATTAAAAAAAGAAACTCTCTTACATGTGTAAATCCTGGCATATTTGTCCATATCATAACATTCTAGCCATAGACTAAATGAATGTGTGTGTTTTCATATCTCCCTTTCAGTTCAAACGGATATTGAATACCTTTCATCTTCTAGGCACCTTGCTGGGGAAAGAAACAGAAATGAAACAAACTAAAATATCTCCAAACAGCCTCCTCCCAGTGAAGACATACCGTGTATGATTAACTATAATAAAATGTTATGTGTAAGTGTCTATGGGCATATCGAGAGTTTGACCTGCGATTTTTCTGGGCAGGCAAGGGAGGCAGAAGAATGTCAGCTTCTTTTCATTACCATAAGGGCTCTCTTAAGAAAGCAGAAATGGCGATTTCTTTTTACAGAGCTTCTAGGAGAGAAAGGAAGACAATAAGCAAAAATAACAGCCAAATACCATGTTGTAGTAACATGAATTATAGAAAACGGAAGCAGACAATGGAGATAGTGGTGTTGGGGTGATCAAAATTTTAACAGAGGTGATCAGAGAAAGGCTCTGTGAAAATGGAAAAATTGAGCACCATCTTGAAGGCAAAGCAGCTTCTGGAGAAAGCGTGCTCCAGGCAGGTGCAGAGAGCCCCATAGAGAATTCTGACTGATGTGCTTCAGGAACAGCAAGGACCGCTGGATGGGAGAGAAGAGGAGCTGGTATGTGAAAGGATGAGCAGTGGGGGCCATTGGGTAGGGGTGGCAGAGTTAATACAAGACGAGATCAGAGAAGTAGGGAGTAGGTGCATAAGTCACAGGGTATTAAGGCCATTTTAGGGCTTTAACCTTTCTTTTCTTTTTAAATTAATTAATTAATTATTTATTTAAGTGAGCTCTATACCCAACGTGGGACTCAAACTCACGACCCCAAGATCAAGAGTCACATGCTCCTCCGAATGAGCCAGCCCGGTGCCCCAGGGCTTTAACTTTTCTTGAGTAAAGATGGAAGCCAATGACATTTGGGAACAGAAGAGTGCTATGATCACACATTTTAACAAGGTTGCTCCAGATGTTAGGTGAAAACCAGACTGATGGGACAAGGACAAAACCAGGAGATCTGTCAGGAAGCTATGGCGCTTATCTGTTCCAGGAATGGGAGCGTCCTTGACTGTCCTAATAGTAGTGAGGAGAGACAAAAGTGCTCAGAGCTCGGAGACATTAAGATAATACAGGTGGCATGCATGCTGGTGAAGAGTAAGTCAGGAGAGGAGAAAAGGAAGGAGGCAAAGAGAAACCCACAGCGTCTGGATCATCAGAAGGACAGAACTGCCAACAGTTCAGTTTTAGGCACATAGAGTTGGAGGCCTATGAGACCTTAAAATAGAGATACTGAGTGAACACTGAGGTCTAGAGTGGAGGGAGGAAGTCCTAGCTGGAGATAAAAGTTAGAAAGTCATCACATGGTTTGAAGTTTCATACCTATGTTGAGATATGAATACAAATGCTGTTATTATCCATATTGACTCAATAGAAACCCAAGACCCACACAGGTGGATTATCAGCACCAGGTCCCACACCAGTGGGACAGAACAGGAATGAGAACATGTGTCTCTAGTCTTAGATCAGGACCCTTTCATTTACAGTGCTTGCTCTGTTTAAATACATCTGCCATGCTGCTACAATTAGTTGTTGCATCTTCCATGAGCATACATGGAGCATGTGTTTGCTGAACACCCAGCATACGCAGAAACCATTCCTGGGGCTGGGATACAAAAACGGGGGAAAAAAGTGATAAAATCCTGTCTGTTGAGGAACCTACATTTTGTTAGGGAGGAACGCACCTAACTCAGTAGATGTGTGGTGGACTGCTTGATGATAAAATATAGATTTTAACAATAAATCCAGATAAAGGGGGAAGGGAATACCAGGGCTAACATAGGTGTTACTGTGTCGTTATTGTTTACAGTGTGGGCACAGAAGGGTTCACTGAATGGAACTGAGCAGAGACGGAGGGAAATGAGAGACAGCCATGTCCAATCTGGGAACAACTTTTCATGGGGAACAGCAATTTGAGACGATTGCCCCCCAAAGTCAGTAAATCAAAAGAAAAACAAAATAAGATTTGTAAGTGAGGATATTTCTTCTCCCACTGGTCTAAAAGTAAATGGATTTTTCACCAGGTAGCTTAATTTATAAAACAACAAATTTAGATCTGATATTATGCGGTAAAAAACAGGCATTGCTCTCAAACTTAAAAACATGTGCAACAATAAAATTAGCAAAAATGTTAATAGGTTATATTCTGGAAGGTAGGAGCTAGCCCTTGAATCATCCTTTACAGGCCCTGAAACCAAAGGATCCATTAACTATACCCTAACAGGGTATTACTGTAAATAAGAATCCTTGCATGTGCTGCCATCTTGTGGCACAACAGAAAAGTGTTACTAAGTTACTACCTTAACGGCTATATTTATGTTAACTATTGGTTGTCTTAGTTGACCAAATGTGGCTCTTGGGAGAGAAAAAGCATGCTTTATAACTGATCTTGGAGGTGAAATGCCTTTCAGCTAACATTCCATAAAAGAGCTGGAAAGACTGAAATTTATAAAAACCAAGGCTTTATCAGTTTGCCTAAAAAAAAACTTAATTGCACAGTAAAATTACTTCACCATACATAGTATTTCTCCTCAATACACAAATACATATTTTAAGGTGAATTTCATTATGTTGTATGCCAAATTAAACCACCTTTTTTCTACACTTAAACAGATCTTGTCTTTCTTGACAAACTGCTGACTGCAAATACTAGGTAACATACATAAGGGCAATTTTCATTCTTCCCTGTGTCCATGAATTTTGTGTTTGTTAGCTGTAAGTGATTTGAACAGACGGGTTGCCTGAGTATTTATGAGCACTGTGCTTGGAGGAATAGGATTCCTGGGGGTGGGGGAAGGAGGGAGCTGCCTAAGGCTGTGATTTAATGTGTCTTGAAAACTAATTCCGTCTCTCGGAGAGTTAAAAATCATAGGCCATCACCAGTGGTATATTCTCATGACCCCATTTGTCTTGAGAGCCAAAATGTTTGAGACATCACTCAACTCTAATAGAGAGAGTCACAGGTTTGACCTACAACTCCATCTCTGGTTACTCATCCACACAGCCTGTTATGGCCCTGCTCGCACCTGATCCCACATCCATCATTTTTGTCTTACAGAGGACTGCTGCTTGGTGGGCCTCCCAGACCTATCTTATCTCCCTTACTAGATACTACTTTTATATTGTCAAAACGTATGGCGTTTGCATTTGGTTCTGGTAGCAATAACTCTCACATTCGGTTAACCTTGATTCTGTGTTTAAAGAGAATCAATGTTTATGATGGGGCGGCTAGTGGTCCCCCTATATCTACCCTCCATGTTTTTGTGGTCAGTAAGAGAAACCTCGATTTTCACCTGCACACATGGTTGCCCAGGATGAAAAGTGCATTTCCTGGCCTTCTGGATATGGCTATCTGACTAAGTCCTAGCCCACGAGAAGGAAGCAGAAGGGCCAAGTGAACTCTTTCAGGAACTTTTTAAAAAGACAGCTAGCTTCCTACAAATTAATTTTTTAAAAATCAATTTCAAGAAGTGTCATTTATGTTGGAGGAGTCTAAGCCCTACAAAATTGCAGGGGTATATCACATCATTAAGATTTCAGGAGTCCAACAGAATGGGGCACAGCTAGACATACCCTCCAAATTAAAACACACTTTATTACTACTTGAAGTCTGGCCACTCGTGGGACGCCTCTGAAGGACCATGCAGGGTCTAAACTCTCCATTGCAGGGACTGAGATCTCTCACTTTTTTAAGTAGGCTCCACACTGAACAAGGGCTTGAACTCACCCTGAGATCAAGACCTGAGCTGAGATCAAGAGTCAGATGCATAACCAACTAAGCCAGCCACCCAGGCGCCCCTGGACTGAGACCTCTCTTGCAACTTCTCAGCCCAATTCTGTTTTCTTCAATTCCTTAGAGATTAAAAGAAAGGAGCGACCTGCCCCCCACCTCTCCCTAATTAAACTCCTGCCCACATCATCTCATTTCTGAGTGCTCTAGTGAATGCAGCCTGCGACACCTTTCAGTGTCCACCCCATCTCCACTCAGGCCTATCAGATCAGCACATTCTTCTGAACCCCATACCATCTGATGGTGAATGTGTTTAATGCTGACCTCCAACCCCTTCTTAGCCATTTATGTACAATATATACAGTTAATCGTAGTATGCAATATGATCCTATGTATACTTGAGGATTTTTTAAAACACTGGACAAAAGTCACAGAATGGATACAGAATTATCTCTAGAGGGTAGGTAACTTTGTTTTCTTTTAACTAAATATCTTTCTTAGAAAGAAAATTGATTATTTCTACAATGCAAACTTTTATATAAGGAAGACCTTTCCCATCTAAAAATAATGCTAATAATAACTACCAACCAGGAATACCAAATTACCCAAAAAAGGCGGTGGATATGTAATACAAATCCTATTTGTAGTAACGGATAAGCACCTAAATTATCTCAAGTCTGTCTCCTTCTCTGCATTCCAAGAAGAGTAGTGAGATAAACTGTGTAGCTCTGGCTAGGAATATTTCAACACTCAAAAAGGAAAAAAAAAAAAAACCCACAATGAGCTATTTCTGCAATCTCTGTCAAGTGATGCTTCTGCTGTAATCTGCTTTGAGCCAAGGAGAAGATAAACACAATAAAAGTGTGGACAGTCACTTAGCTTTGTTCAGGTTAGTCAGCATGAATGATCTTTGAGAATTCACCAGGGGAGGATTTCTCGTGGTTATTACTATCAGGAGAAATTACAGAATGAGCTGCAAGTTTAGCTAACCTTTGAGATCCCGCCTTTCACCCTTAACTCTCCTGAGGTACAATTCTTTAAGTCTCTCTCCTTTTCCCTTTTAGTCCCATCCTACATCGTTCTCCAATTTTTGCTGCATTTCTTAGGAAAAAGAAATCTCATAATTCTCTCTTTTTAAAGATTTTATTTATTTGACACAGAGAAAGAAAGTCCAAGAAGGGGGAGGAGCAGTAGAGGGAGAGGGAGAAGCAGACTCCCCACTGAGCAGGGAGCCGGACGCAGGGCTGGATCCCAGGACCCTGGGATCATGACCTGAGCCAAAGGCAGATGCTCAACTGACTGAGCCACCCAGGCGCCCAGAAATCTCATAACTCTTTACAGATTTAAAGCTAATGCTTTATTTAGAGACGGTGCGTCCCTTTCCTGGAGCTAACAGCTACATAGAATTAGACCAAATGTTTCTCAGTGCATTGCCTCTTTCCACCACTGATTTCTGAGGCTTTCCGTTTGTTGCTTACAAGGATAATCGTGAGTCAAAGTGACCGGGGACACACCTGCGGTTTGCTCTGTGTTCGTGTGTGTGTTTGATTTGTGTTGAGAAGTCTCTAGGACTTTGTCTGTCTGGCACACAAGTGGCTCTGTCTCTTAAGACAATACATTTGTTCTCTCAGATCTGTAAGGACACCTGTATTAATGCTACATTTTGCAGCTCACATCTTCTTCCTTCTAAAGCTATACAAAGCTTTAATTTTAAGGATAAATGAAACACTTTTCAATAAAAACATTAGTCCTAACACTGTGTGGTCAGTTATTAAATAATATTACAATAGCTGAATGCCTTGGAACATTAACAAGGAAGGAAATAAAATGTTAAATGGACTTGATGCTTATATATCAATTTTGAATTAAGAGATGGCTCTCCTGTGGTCTTAAGCACCCCTGCACATATTCTCGAAAGGACACTGGGTGAGTCAACTTCCCAAAGAAAACACATCCCTTTGCTTATGGTGCCTTTTTCAGGATGAGTATCTTCTCAGCAGATTCCTGGCTCTTTAAGGGTTGGACTTTGGGGTTCATATTTTTACTCTATAGCAATTAGCATGGTGTCAGCATTCTGCACCTAGTGCTAATGGTTATATGTCAAAATGATTGATAGGCAAGAGATTCACACTGTGATGGGACTAACTATACAGATTAGTGTTGTCAGCTTTGAGGAAGAATGAACAGTTGCTGTTTGATTAGCAGCAAGTGAACGAACAGCTGTGTACATACATTCTCATGTGATCCTGAGCTGACTGTGACCATATGTGGCTTATGAAAGATGGCCACACACGTTCTTTGACACTTCTTTCTTTGACACTGGGCAGGATGTCCCTTCCCTTTGAGTCCAGGGTACCTTTGACTGCAGTGACCAATGGGGCATTGTGGAAATATATTACGCTCGTTCCAGGTCTAGCCTAAAGAGGATTGACAACTTTCAGCTTGGTTTCTAGGAGCCCAGTGCCACGGTGTAAGAAGTATGACTACCCTGAGGGATAGAACACGTGGGGAAGCCCTGAGATTATGATACGGAGAGAGGAGGAATGACAACTCATTTCCAGTTGTCTCTGTCAATGCAATAGGCATGTGAATGAACCCGTTTTAGACCCTCCAAACCAGACCAGTGGCCAGGTGAATACCACCAACTGACTCCAGCTGATGCCACATGGAACAGAAAAATAACCCAGTTTGACTCTGCCTGACTCCCTGGCTCAAAAAAACATGAGATATAATCAAAGGGTTGTTTGAAGCCACTACTTTTTGGGGTAGTTTCATACACAGCAATCAATAACCAGAATATTCTACATGTTGGTTTGTGTGGGACAGTCCCAGTCTCTGACATTTGTCCAAGCACCATGTCATGGTTTATATGTGTTCTGGATTTTCAGTTTTCACAAAGTATTATCAATCATCGTATTTAAATAAGCCAAGATAGTCTTGATAGTCTCTGTCATGTTCCCATCCAGAAGAGAGCAAGAATTAGGTGGAATGAATAGTTGCAAGCTGAAACCTATTTAAACTGGGACAACTGATGAAACCTTTTCTCCTGAAGCCCTCAGACTGAAACAGACTAATCTTTCCCCTTGGAGGTTAGCATGCAAGGTGCTTGCTGATAAAGTTACACTCCTGGAACCATCAGCTGCAGAAAACAACCATCTCCTTCTGATCTCAAGCAGTGGTGGAGGGAACCCCATTCTCTGGGCTGCTATACTTGGCCAGAAAGTGGTGCCTCGGTCCTGCTTTGGTCTACAAGAGAGACAAATCTGCCAGGCCACCAGCCCTGCATTAAACTGTTCACAGTAGATTGGGGTGAGGGGCCTCAGGGGGAATCACAGGAAATTATAAGTTAGGTATATATGACTAACATGTAGGAAATAGAACTGGAGCTGTCCTTCAACAGAGTGAATAGAAAACAGTCTGTATACTTCATGTAGCAGTAATGGCATTACTGTATCATGTAAATCTGTAACATTTATTCCTTGTTTTTCAAGTTTTAAAATCTGCAAGAAATGTTCAGAAGCAATGCGCTCAAATGTCCATATTGAAAGATAATTAAATATTGAATTTTCATTTCTCAAGAAAGTAGATGATAAAAAAGTAACTTGCACAAAATGTGCATCATTGCCCATCCAGCATATTCTCTGTACTGTGTCACTAGCCCACGAAATCCAGAAGGCCGAAATCTGCTAAAGAAGCACTGGCATTTGCCTCAAAAATTAATTTTAAGAAAACTGTGCCTGAAAAAAACAATTTGGTATATGTAAATGCAGAAGACCGAGTTACACATGAACCTGTGAAGCATGACTTACAATTATATCAAAAGACTGTCTTCCTAATTTAAATGTGTTCATTTTAAATTCCAAGATTACTTGTGCACATATAAAAGCGAAGCAGTAGCTGTCAATGCATCCACTATTCACGAAAAAAAACCAAACAAAAACAAAAACGAAAGCAAAAACAAAAAAACCTTTGCAAACATTGTGAGTTAATGCTGTTTGTTCATCCATGGCATCAGGTGCTTCAAGTAGAAAAATCATTTAAATGGATATCAATAATGGATAAAGAAGATGTGGTATATATATACATGTACAAGGGACTATTACTCAGCCATCAAAAAGAATGAAATCATACCATTTGCAACGACATGGATGAACTAGAGGGTATTATGCTAAGTGAAAAAAGTCAGAGAAAGACAATTATCATATGATCTCACTCATATGTGGAATTTAAGAAACAAAACCAATGAACACAGGGGAAGGGAAGGAAGACTAAAATAAGATAAGAGGAAGGCAAACCATAAGAGACTCTTAACTACAGGGAACAAACTGAGGGTTATTGGGGGGGAGGCAGGTGGAGGGATGGGGGACCTGGGTGATGGGCATTAACGAGGGCACATGATGTAATGAGCACTGGGGGTTATATGCAACTGATGAATCACTAATTCTACTCCTGAAACTAGTAATACACTATATGTTAACTAAATTGAGTTAAAATAAAAAATTTTTAAAAATTCATATCAGCAATCATTCAAATATTTTTTACCGAATTATTAGAACCAAAGAGAAGTGTTTAGTTCATTTTGCAAAAGCTAACAGTATGGCCCCCATAGTAAAATTCATTTAAAAGTTCAATACCATATATAAAATTAGTTAGTTAGTAGTAAAACTATAAAGACAAACTTAGAATAAACAAGTTTTACGATAAAAACAATGGTCTAAGAAGTTGAGAGAATAATTCACTTGGAATTGATGGTGACGAACACCTAACTCATAACTGAAGTTCAAACAAGCTTTAAGAATCTACCAATTGAAATAGAATATGTTTAGTGTCCAAATTTACAATCTACAAATATTATTATACATACGCAGCTGGGGTGACTGGTCTATGTTTTTAGTGATGACGCTGATATTTAACATTTTAAAAACCACTTGAGCACAATTGCAGATACTTCATTAATTTAATGTTAATTAGCAGTTAGATATATTTAAACCTTTGAAGCACTATCTTGTAAATCAACCCAAGTGTTCTATGATGGCATTGAAAATTTCTGTAAATTCGTTCTTTAAAGTTTAGAATAATTTATAAAATTTATATAAAATTTATATAAAATTATAGGAAACTTTTAATCCAAATGTTCCACAAATTAAGCACCAGAAATCTTTAAAGCATTTACATTTTGCACCAACTGAAAGCATTGCTTGCAGAATGGAAGACAGTGAAAATCATCCTTACAAAAGGTAAGGAGGAACTGAGCAAATTAGTTAATGTGAACTCAGGATGTACACGATGTAAGTTTGATGCTTTATACTTGAAATTTTAAATGTTTCAACTTGCAGAAATAATCTTTAATGGAACTCCTTTAAAAAAAAAAAGATTTATTTATTTTAGAGAGAGACACAGAGAGAGCATAAACAAGCCAGGGGAAGAGCATGGGAGAGGGAAAGGGAGAGAATCTCAAGAAGCCTCCCTGCTGAGCATGGAGCCCATTGAGGAGATCGATTTCCCAACCCTGAGATCATGACCTGAGCTGACATCAAGAGCTGGACGCTCAACCGACTGAGCCACCAAGGTGCCCCATGGAGTCCCTATTTTTAATAAATTTAAATTCTATACTGAAATCAAACTGAGACGGCCTACAGTTTTCTAACATTACAGCTTGGCAAAACATTGAAAAGAATTATACACAGAGAAAATTTTTGTCTTGGAGTAATATTTGTCAAAGATGGTTCCCTGAATGGAGGTTAAAGATCACCGAAGATATTAAGCTAAAATCTTTTTGTAGTTTAAGAAAAAATTTAAAATGGAGGAAGTCTTCCATTTAGCAGAGCTTGCTCAGAGTTTATTAAACATGTCAGCACCTGCACAGAGAGCATTTTATCAAGTAAAACTATCATAATCTGCAGACAAGTCCATTTCAAATTCAGTACCATAAAATGCAATCTTCAAGACAGACAATTTTATAAAAAATTTATCATAGTAACATTATATTGAAAATATATTCTCCAGAAAATATTAATGACAAAGTATTGAAAGTAGAAATTGCTGCAAAACTGATTCAAGTATGTGACCATACATAAGAAATTATTTTGTTTATATTATTTAAAATTTTCAGTTTATCAATATTTTTGATTTAGTGTATATGGATATATTCTATTTCCAGAAATCAATTTTAATAGAACTGTTTTATAGGTCCACGAAAAAAATACAATTTGTTCACCTACAAATATTTCTAAAAGTTGTAACATTTTAACGATTTCAGGGCTCATGTTTGGTCTCAGAAATGTCCCATTTTTGATGATAAATGGTATGGTTGCTTTACTTATTTCTAATCTGAATTACTATTTCCAGTCATTTCTTCACTCACATTACAACCTCAGGCTATCATCATCAGAGTGTTTTTCTTTCTTCACAATGTGCAAAAAGTCCATTTCTTCCTACTTTTTTCAGCCTGACATTTCTTCATTTTCCTGTGAATTCTGCTTTCTGTTCCCTGAATATGCTTTCCCCCTCTCAAATATCTAGGACGCTGTTAATGTTCTTTTGTTGACATTTTTAAAAATATTTATTTATCCACGTGGGGGGAGAGAAAGAGTATGAGCAGGAGGGGCAGAGGGAGAGGGCAAGAGAAACCCAAGCAGACTCCACGCTGAGTGTGGAGTCCCACTCGGGGCTTGACACGGGGCTTGATCTCAAGACCCCAAGACCCCAAGATCACGACCTAAACAGAAACCAAGAGTTGGAAGCTCACTCACTGCACCACCCAGGTGGCCCTCCTTTTTGACGTCTTGAACTCTTCCCTTCCAAAGCAACTTGTGACAATATTTCCCATTTTTCAGTATCTGGCTCAAATACTGTCTCCTCCCACATTCTCTAAACCACAATCAATGTCTTCCCCTTGTACTTCCACTGGAGCACACTGAGTTTCCTTTACATTGCACATAACTACATGCCCAGCTTTTCCTTCCTCTACATAATCATGTCTTAAATACTGTATCTTCTTATTGACCTCGGCTTTCTTCCCTGCATCTCCTCCTTGCTGTGGTAGACTGCATAAGCTGAGTGGTGCTTTCTAAAATTTGTTGGACTAATTGCTATTTTTCTATAAATATGTTTTGATTATCATCTCTTTACACATGTAATCTTAGTCCATTTTATAGTTTTAATGAGGTATGTTTATACTGTTTTTTCCAATGTACCTTAATTACTCTCAGTCAAGCTTCTCACTATTAGTATCCAAATATGGCCTTCTTTGTTTTTTTCCTCAAAAATGGATACATCTTCATCTTGCCTGATGCATTTCTAGTTTTGGGGTGTTTTTTTTTTGAGATTTTATTCATTTACTTGAGAGAGAGACAGAGAGAGGACGAGCAGGGGGAAGGGCAGAGGGAGAGGAAGAGAGATAAGCAGACTTTCCACTGAGGATGGAGCTGGACCTGAGACTCAATTCCAGGACCCTGAGATCACGACCTGAGCCACCCAGGCACCCCCATCTCCTAGTTTTGCTACAAAATCTAGTATTTCTTTTTGTAATGCCATTGCCACTTTGACAAAAACATGACCATTTCTTCTCAGCTTTTAACCTCCAATATTTCTCCCCATAAAGGAGAATGCATGGTTCTTCAGACAATGAATAGTAAGGGGAAAAAAAACACATATAATGCTTGACAAAAACAGATGAAAAAAATAAGGCCACAGATACTATTTTTAATACAAGGAAGCTGGATAGGAAGCAGTGTGCAGAATGCACATATATGACCCTGATTAATCAAATGTGTTTTAATTATGACTCGCTGAAGTAAGAAAATGTGTTTAGTCCAAAAAGACAGAATTTCTGGTAATACAAACAACGGAAAATTGGTTGGATTTAATTTGTTTATAAAGAGCTTTTTTGGTATACTTAAAAATCGACATCACAGAATTCAAAAAGCAAAGAGAACAAATTATGTGATATAAACTTTTTTTTTTTTCTGTGTAGTAAGGGTTATGAAAAAGGAGATCAGATTTTAAGTATAAAAGACAAAGACATTCCTGGCTTTATTTGTAGTTTTGTGTGCATTGTTACTTGACGTGTGTTATAATTTTTACTCACGCTTACTGTTTTATGTTCGCTTTTATTTCTCTACTGCTTTGGAAGTTATCCACATCCTAGTTCTATTTTTAAATTGACTTAAAATTTTTAACATGCATACTTTACTTAAAATCAAACAACATTTAATATCTCTCTCTTATTCCTAAACAATCAGGGACTTTTTGGACACATTAAATTGCAATCGCCAAACTCTTTCAGCCTAACATATTATTATTTTGGTTGTTTTTGTTATTTATTTTAACCACAAAAACCAGGCATTGCTATTATTGTTTTAAACAATCACTGTTGACTTAAATTTGTCTGCAAGTCTACCAGTTTCCTTGGACAACCTTTCCTCACACATTCATTTCTCTTCAGAAATTTCTTCAGTTAAGTCTATTGGTAATACACCGTAAGTTTTGGGTTGTCGAAAAAATGTTTGTATTTCATTTTCATTCTTGAATAAAAATGTACCTTGGAATGGAATTTTATATCAAGAGTTACATTTGTTTTGCATTCATCAAGATATAATTCACTATATATCTATATCTATATATATCTATATAGATATATATAGATATAGATATATCTATCTATCTATCTATCTAACATGCTATATATACACACACACACACATATATAGCATCTAACATACTATATATATATAACTATAATATATCTAACATAGTACATATCTAACATACTATATTCATTTCACTTAATGCATATATTGTTTTGTATACAAACAGATTTAGCTCATTAAATTGTAAGCTTTGTGGGGGTAGGGTTTTTGGTTTTGTTTTGTTTCGTTTTTTATATTTCCAGCACCTAGGAGAGGCCCATAATAGAGATTGACCAAATATTTTGTTGAATGAATGGTCAAAATACTTAGCCATTTTTTTTTTATGAAGCTCAGTGGAGGCTGGTTGTCTTCTTTTAAGTCAGAAATACTATAAGATTTTTTGAAATTTAATCGTAAATGCTACTTTTAGAGTAAATTGAAAGAGAGATAACTTTGTAATGCTTATTATGTGCTAAGTAATGTGGGAAATTTGCAAAACAGAATTCAATAGATTCATTAATTGAAGACCCTGCATGATCAGAAGGCAACTCTGATCTGACTCAGGGGAGCTCCTAACTTCAGCATACCATTTTCTTCTTACAGATGGAACAAGAGGTGTTAAATAGCTCAGCCATCCGAAACATAGTCACTGAACTCCAAGTCCAAATAGTTTCCTGCCACTTAGCATTCTCTCTTAGCTATTTCAAGGTCTCCCAAACTCATCAGACCTAAAACGAAAATATACTCCTCTTCACACCAGACCCTCCGCCCAAGAATGCCATCTCAACCATCCTATGACACAAGCATTACTGACACAGGCAGTACTTCCCTTAAGTCTTAATATGAAATCTATCATCAAGCACTCTTCCATCTACCACCCACATACCTATTAAATTTATCCCTATTTCTCCATCTCTGTCACTACTGTCCTAATTCACATTACTATCATCTCTATTTGGTTTCCTGCAATAGATTCATAACTTGTTCTCCCCTGCCAGTTTCGTTCCACTCCCATTCATTCTACACACTTCAGCCAACATAATTTTTGCTAAAACAGATCTGTTTAAAATATTGTATCAGCATTTTATTCCCCTTACGGTAAAGAAAATATTCTGAACTTACCTAAAGCTTTGTATGGTTTGGTCCCTGTCTACCACTTCATGTTAAGATACTCTCCTCTCCTCTTTTTTTTTTTTTTTTTAAGATTTTATTTATTTATTCGACAGAGATAGAGACAGCCAGCGAGAGAGGGAACACAAGCAGGGGGCGTGGGAGAGGAAGAAGCAGGCTCATAGCGGAGGAGCCTGATGTGGGGCTCGATCCCATAATGCCGGGATCACGCCCTGAGCTGAAGGCAGAGGCTTAACTGCTGTGCCACCCAGGCGCCCCGTCTCCTCCCCTCTTTATACAGCTCCTACATTTATCATTTCTCATTTTCTGGAATGCACCTTGTCTCCTCCTGCCATTTTGTTCCCACTTCCTGGGTCTCTCTCAAGCTCTCACTCCCTCTCCACAAAACAGGCCTTGTTGTCTCTCAATTCATCTAGAGAACTATCACTAAACATCTACCAGATTTCAGCTCAACTCTTTCTTGCCCAAGGAAGCTTTCTTTGACCATCTTCCCCATCCACCACACCGAATATCTAGGCTAAGTATCAATGTTATATTCTCCTATGAACCATGTTCTTTGTCTCATAGCACTTATTTGGTTTGCAAATAAATAACACTTGTAAGGTTACTTCATTATTATTTATATTTTAAGCTCTGCAAATTAAAGACCATGCCAGCTTTTGCTCTACGTGTTTACCCAAATACAATGCCCAGTGCAAGAAATCCTTATTAAATGTATTATATAGCTTTGTATTAAGTAGACCATAACCCAATGTTACGGTTCCCCTATGGCTTCCTTTTTGCATTACCTTCACTGACATTGCCCCACCCTCTGCCCCCCAGTAACAGCTCCACATAGCAGACACGGTTTTCTCAAGCTCTGAGAATGAATAAAGACAGTACTGCTCAATCATGTGGTTAAGGATCCATAATAATAATATAACTGCATCAGGCAAATACATGGCCTACTGCCTACAAAAAAGATGGTGAATCAGTATTGCTCATCCCCGTACATTCTTTACCACTAACATGTAAAGAATATATTTTTTTATAAATTAATAAACATATGTATGTATTAGAAGTGCATGAATGTATTAGAAAATCAGTATTGATCATATACGCAGTCATCACTCAGCTCCCTTGTCTCTTTTTATTACCTGTGGACTCCAGGCCCAGCTCCATAAAAACTGTGAAGTCGGCCAACTTGGTTTTTTTTTTAATGTGCTCTTTCACTCTCCTTTTCAACCACTATCCCCTCTGCTCTCATTCTTTCCTCATGACATATCACCTCTACTCTCATTCTTTCCTCATGACCCTGTGGTTTTTGAGACACGCGGTTTCACCTCTTCCACCTCCCCTGTCTTGAGCCTCCTTTATCTGCTTCCCCATTATTACTTGTGAAGTATATTATCAGATGATTTGTAAAGAACCCAAATTGTTACCCGTCCTGAGAAAAAACTGGCTAGCAGTGGAATTTCATTTATATAAAATAGGCTGGTGGATGATAACTGTAGGATCAAAAAATATTGTACATGTCTCTGATTCAAACAGCGTAGGTATGCTCTAGAGACCAAAGACAACCCAGATCTTTTCCCAGTGGTGCTATTCTTAGCAAGTGTTACACCCCCTCCCAAAAAAAAAAGAAAAAAAAGAAAGAAGAAGAAGAAAAAAAAATCACCCAGTACAGCATGTAAGGAAATGTATCTTTTTAAAGCTATTGAAACGTTTTAAAAGCAAGAACCACACCCGTAACTCAACATTACGGTACTTGCTATAGATTTCCTCCCTGCCTTTGGAAACAACCCAACTATTTTCATGTGGTGATTTAGTAGTACTTCTCCACCCCCATGATTGATGTGGTTTGAATGCTGAAGTTATAGTTCCCTTGTCATCCGAAGTGATTTCCCAAGATGATCTGTTTCCTTTCAAACTTCAGACATTTTAACCTACACTCTGACAGCAGCCAAGGCAGTTCTTATAAAGATCAAATTAACTTACCATCAAGGATATGTAAAAAAAAAAAAAAAATTCTGGATCCTAGTCAGTGTTCTTAGATGTTCCTGGACGTGACTGAAGATCTAAGACATGTTCTAACTATAGTCACTATGGAAAACAAATTCTATTTATTTCAAGTTAAAGGAGATTGATTTTAAAGGTTCATTTTTTCCCAATAAAATTATTTAAGCTTCATTTTGACTACATGCACCAAAGGGAGGGTTTAAAGAAATTATCCTCTGGATAACAGAAAAATGTCTCCCACTATTTTATCTTTGATGATCTGGATCGTTCAGGTAGAGAGCCCTGTTTTGGCCTGAATTGCTTGGGCAAGGCCTCAGCTGTGCATACTCCCTAATCGACTGGGAGGGGTGACCTTTGTAGTAGCAAAGGTGTTTCTGATGTTCTCTTATCACTGTTCTTAATTAAAATTTAGAGATAAGGTTTCCATTCTCCACCAAAAAGACCAGATAAAAAAATAACTCACAAAACTTATGCTTTGTAAAGATGAAACTGAAATTTGTAGAACTGTTAGTAATACTGGTCTTTGCCTCCACCCATCATCTGCCTAGACCACACTTGCCAAATGCACTCCTCTGTTTGTAGCACCACCTCAGGAAATTGCTTAAATCAGATACCAGAACATAAATGCTTGAGTCCAATCTTTTCATCTATCTCCACAAACGATACTGCATTTTTTTTTTTTTTTTTACCACAGGTTAGTACTTCTAGAATTCCTCCACTTTTCGTCATTCTTATTGGCTCTACCTTACTTGAGGCCTCTATCAAGTCTTGCTGGATTATGGGGAAGCTTCTGCCTGACTTCTCCAGCCTGATCTCTTTGTAAAGCTTTCTACATCATCCTCCTCACACCCTATCCTCCAACAAAGCTGACATATTGGTAGGTCTAAGCATACATCGTCCTTACTCTTACCTCTGGGCTCTGTGCATTCTGCTTCTTTTGTTCGGACTCTTCTCCCCAACCTCTCCTACCTACTGCTTGTTTTCTATGTTTCCTTCAAGGATGAAGTCATTAATTAGTGTCCCTGACTCTTTCCACCACCACGAGTCTGATGGGTGGTCCCTCCTCTGTGTTCTTTCTGCCAAAAGAAAATTTAAAACAAACAAAATTAAACTTATCTTTTAACTAACGGTATGGTTTTAATGATAACAATGTTTCCAATAGACTGCAGGAATTACTGAAACAATAGTGGGCATTTCTTTCTTTGACCACACGGTTGTATTCCAGAGGCCACGGTCACTGCGATTAAGTCAAAGGAGGGAAGCTGCTAACGCTACGGCACTTTACTAAAGGCAATGTGGTGAATGGAATCTTGTGGCCTGCTTCCAACCAGATCATTCTTGAAGCCACTTGATTTATAGACCTCTTTATAAAAAGTACAGGTCTCCATAATTTGGCGTCTTTACTTCACAATTTTGTAATTCACAAGAGAATGTGGATGATTTAGCTCATTAGAATTTCAGCACTTATTTCTCTCTGTAAATACTCATCTCTACAATTGTTTTCCTCTCAACCAGAGAGTTTCAGAACTGATCTATGTATTATAATTACGATATAGCTTCATTGTATATGACTCACTACAGAACACTATTTTTCCTTTACTGGTGTTTCTGTCATTACCTCAAATTGCAACCATCCAAAAAAAAAAAAAAAATGTGTGGACTAAAGCAGAGATAAATGAGTTTAGCAAATATGAATTATTTTGCCAAAAAGGAGAAGTAATTTGCTCTTTTAAATCCTCTGAAGTGTCTAAAAGGAGTCAAAGCAAAGTCTCAAACCCCCCAGGAACTACCCAAGCTGTGCCCTCTTTCAATCTTATTGACTGTCACGTATCTCATGTCCTTCCAGGCTCTCCGCCTTGCCTTAGGTGAGCGCAACATCAGCTCATTCAAATTCATGAAAAAGACTGATAGCTTCAAATAGTACCCTCTTTCCATTTTTGTCTAAAGGAAGACTTGTAACTATAAGTAATAAGTCTTAGGAGAAGTGAATTTGGGGGAAGTGAGCCTTCAAGACTCTTCAAACCTTAATTGTCTAAGCATAAAGCACACTCGATCTCAGAAGGATAGAAGGGTTAGTATAGGGATTGTCCTATACAATAGGTGCTCTATCATGAGGTGCAAATTAATATTCTATATTCATCAAGTATTTAAGTCAATAAAGTTGATTTTATGCTAAGATGGAATTAAAAATACGTACACTTAATCATTAAATCTTTACTATTTTTAACATTTCTTTGATTATAAAGGTATTTTAGAGTCTTGCAGGACCTTAGGATTCTCATTAGTGGGAAATTCTGATATGAACTAAATACATTTTATTATCTAATATAATTAATAAGAGCTGATTACTTAGTAATTCAACTGAAGATATTAATTATTGTTTGCCTTTGCTATACTCCCTTCTAACAGCTGGTGGAGAGCAGAGGCTTTGTTTTGTACTCTTGTAACTCCCACTTACAACAGATGATTAGATTCATGGAGGTTCTTGGATGGGATTAAGGCTTTCAGTACATTGGAGGAGTTTTTGATCAATACTTCTGTCATTTTCTGTCTTCTCCTCTTGGTACTCCCATTTTACATATGTTGTTACACTTAATGGTGTCCCACATTTCTCTGAAATTCTGCTCATTTTTCCTCATTCCTTTTTCTCCCCATTCTTCAGGTTGCATAATGTCTAACGATTTCCATTCCAGTTCACTAATTCTCTATTCTGCCAGTTCAAATATGCTGTTGAGTCCCTCTAGTGAAATTTTCATTTCAGTTATTTTACTTTTCAGGAAAAAACATAATTTCCATTCAGTTCTTTTTATAATTTCAGTCTCTTTATTGATATTCTCTCTCTGACGAGACACTGTCAACATATCTTCCTGTATTTCTTTAAGCCTGGCTTCCTTTGGTTCCTTGAACATATTTATAATGGCTACCTTAAGGTCTTTATCTATTAAAGCGGACATCTGGTTGCTCCCATAGGTAGTATTTGATGTCTGCTTTCTTCCCCCATGTATAGATATTCCTTTCTTTGTGCCATGATTTTTTGTTGGAAACTGGACAATTTTAGGTATTATAGCAAGCTTAGGTACTGCTTCTGCAGCCCCTCCACATCAGGGTTTGCTATTGTTTTTTCAATGTTTTTTTGTTTAGTGATGGGCTGGATTAGTTGAATGAAGTCTATTTTCTCCCCCCAGTGTGAAACCAGCAATGTTGCTCCTAGAGGGAGCAGCCTTGAGCACACTCTGCAGATGACAGTGATTTTGGCTGGGTTCTCTTTGACCATCTCTTTCCCTAACCACAAACAGCTGTTAAGTCCAACTAGTTGCCAGCTGACTGCTCTATTATTTTCAACAATGCTCTGGGGCATAAATTGCTCCACAGAAGGATCCATTGCATTCAGGATCCTTTATTAATTTATGAGGTTAGTGTTTCAGATTTGTCCTGACTCTAGAAGGTCACGTTTTACTCTCGTAAAGTAGCTGGCTGATGGTTTATCTTCTCTCTCTCAGGAATCTGTAAGTCTCCTCTAAATTGCCTCTATTATTTCTGAGAGTGCCCTTAGGCTTGAATTTCCCCACACTCTGTGGCAAATGAAGTCAGTTCCTTTAGAAAGTGTTCCCATTGCTGTGTTTTACGATCTGCCTTTATCTCTGGCCAAACTTTCTGTTCCCCTCTGAAGCTGGGGGCGGGGGGGGGGGGGGGGGGGGGGGGGGCAGTGACACACTCTGCCCCGAGTAACACTCCTGCTTTAGGATCTGGTGCATTTGCCAGGGAGGTAGAGGTTGAGGACTGTAGGCTCAGGTCTCAGCTGGCCACTCATCCCATGGAACCTCTGCCTTACAAGTGAGGCAAGAGAGATAGGACTCCAGTATTCACTGCATTTTTGTGCTAGAGCTTCCATACCATGAGAGGAGACTGGAGGGAAGAAAAGAGTTCCCAACTCTTGGCTATATTTGATCAAAACTTAGTCTTTGCAACATGTTGCTGTGGGCAGGATGAGAAATGCTGACATCCTGCCCCTCTCTGGAAGACACCGTAGCCTTGAACTGGCAGCTGGGGGAGGAGAAAGCCCTGTGTTTTTGGCTGTACCCATCTGGAGTGCCGTTTCCACCATACTGAGCTGGGATTGGGGGGATGAAGGGAGCAGACGATGATTCAAATGCTACAAATTTCTGCATTTCTTACCAAGTTTTAGCAGGATTTCAGAATAATTTTTTTTTTCCTGTATGCCCTTAGAACCATTTCCAGATAATCTAAATGGTTGGGGTTTTAAACAATAATTTTCACAACTTTTGCTGAGAAGTAGACCCATGGAGCTTCTCAGATTGCCATGCCAGAAGAGGAACTTCCATATGCATTCATAATTAGTAAATAAATGCATCTAGCCAGATGACTGGACTCAGAATCATCATCAAATCAGACTCCTTTCACAAATTTGGAATTGGGAAGCCAAGAACTCTAGCAGTTATTAGGAAGCGCAGATGCCAAAAAACTACATCAAGAATTTTTATTGAGATAAAGAGGACCTGGTCAATTCAAATGGGTTACAGCAAGTCTAAATGAATGGATACCATGAGGAAATGAAGACAATGCGATAATTATTAGAATAGAAAAGCCAGAGAGAAGATGGTGGGGGGACCTGTACGGGGCGGGGGGGGAACCATGTAAATGCACTGATCCCAGCTCCATTTTATGTAAGGTCAGGTTTTATTTTGCTTCTTATACTTGAAGCCCTGAGATTCCTGTAATCTTATTACATTTATACAATACAACCAGCCTAGTATGGGGTCAAGGACAGGCTGCCCCAAGATGAACCATTTTGGCTGATGAAATGAATAATCATTTTGAGCTGAAGGCAAATGAGACCCTGCAGGCTCAAGAGAAACTTTTTTTTTTTTTTTTGCCTCTCCCTTAATTACACAGAAAAATCTAAATTGGGGATCTTTCTCAGAATGACAATTATTACCAGAGATAAATTTTATCTGAGTGACCCATCTGTATGGCAGGGTGAACATCTAATTACCAAACATCGACAGTTTTTCTTATTGCCCTCTGAATTGCATTCCCTCCGTCGAAGTCCCAGACCGCTGCCCCTGCCCCTTAGTTCAGGATGACACATACATCTCATTGTGCTTGACTGCCTTTGGAATTTTGATGTCTGTGTGGATTCACCATACATATGCTATTAAATTCAATTGTCTTCTGTCAATCTGTCTCAGGTCAGTTTGATTCTTTGTCCAGCTAGAAAGACCTTGAAGGGGACAGGAAGCCTTGCTCCCTGACACTAGCAATCAAGTAAGACTAAAGAAAATAAGAATTCTCTATTTAACAATGAAGACTCAGATGTGTTTGTTTGTTTGTTTCTCTGCTCTCTTGCTTACTTGTCTCTGCAATACATTATAGTAGAATAAAAATTGTAAAGGTCCTAAGCGTAACATTATTAGAGAATGCCTATTTGGGAAAAGCTGCAGTTCAGATGGTCTGGAAAACTAATATTAAAAAAAAAAAAAAAAACCCTAGGAATTCTGACAAATATACTTGTTTTTTCATTGTGGTAACACATAAAATATACTATTTTAACCATTTTGGAGTGTACAGTTCAGTGGCATTAATTATATTCACGTTGTTGTGAAACTACCCCCACCATTCATCTCCAGAACTTCTGTATCTTCCAAAACTGAAGCTTCATACCCATTGAACAACAACTCCTTGTTCCGCCCTTCCCCAGCTCCTTGCAACCACCATTCTGCTTTCTGTTCCTGTGAATGTGACTATTCGAAGTACCTCATACAAGTGGAATCATTCAGTATCTGTCCCTTTGTGATGGACTTATTTCACTTAGTGTAATGGCCTGAAGGTTTATTCATGTTGTAACATATGTTAGAATTTTTTTTTTCTTTTTGTAAGGCTGAAATACTACATTGTATGTACGTAATATGTTTTCTTTATCCACCCATCTCTCAGTGGACACTTCATTTGCTTCCACCTTTTGGTTATTGTGGATAAAGCGGCTATGAATATTGGTATACAAGTTCCTGCTTTCAGTTATTTGAGGTATATACCCACAAGTGGAATTGGTGAATCATATAATGATTTCACATTTAATTCTTTGAGGAAATGCCGTACTGTTCCCATTCGTGTCTGCACCATTTTATATTCCCGCCAGCAACGGGCAGGGGCTCCAGTTTTTCCACACCCTCACCGACACTTGTTATTCTTTTATTTATTTTTTTCTTTTTATAATGGCCATCCTAATGTGAAAATGTAACAAACATACTTTTAAGTCCATATCTGAGCGTTGGGGAAGAAATACAAAGACAGTGAAAGCCAAAAAAAAAAAAAAAAAAAAAAAAAAAAAGACGGAAAGAAAGTGAAAGCCAACGTAGTTAAACTATGGAAGAGGCTTATGTTTTAACAGTCACTAGGACACATGCGACAATTTCTTTTTTTTAAGATTTTATTTATTTATTTGTCAGAGAGAGCACGAGCAGGGGGAGCAGCAGGCAGAGGGAGAAGCAGGCTCCCCACTGAGCAAGTAGCCTGATGCGGGACTCAATCCCAGGGCCCCGGGATCATGACCTGAGCCAAAGGCAAGATGCTTAATGAACTGAGCCACTCAGGACTCCCAGGACAAATGCTGAGACTGGACAAAGTAAAGGACTGAATGAAGTGCCTAGATAAAACCAGGGTCATCAAAGAGCTACATTCTTTGTGGAAGAAAGCTCTGGCGGGGAGGGGGATAACCTACCAGTTTATGGAAATGAGCAGAGAAATCTTGCCCATTTTCGGCTGGGGTAGAGAGTACAAAGATTGAGTAGAAAGATCGCTGAGAATTTGCAACCAGAGTTGTGCCCTCAAGCAGATTTTGAATCAAATGTACACTCCTGTGTGGCCTTAGAATACAGAGGCTAGCATATCAGCAGGAAGTAGTCAGGTCATCCTGTCTATTAATGACCATGGCTGAAGAAAGTGTAAGTAAATTTTGAGACTCACACCGTCAACCCAATCCCCAGAAGATCTCCTAAAATAAAGCTCCACTACTCCTTTCCAACAAACCTATAAGACACGAGAAAATATGAACTATCACAACCAAGTCATTAAGCACAAAAAAA
>NW_024426663.1:63257083-63407308 GCF_017311325.1 Ursus maritimus
AAAAAAACAGCACATTTATACACCAAAGTAAACCATGGAAGCATCAGTAAATAACAACATTAAAATGTCACCCTGTTCAGAGAAACAAATATGATAAAAATAAAATAAAGGGATATGATACTTCCAAAAAATATGAGGCTGATTTGAACAAAAATAAAATTTCTACAAAGTGAAAAAAACATAAAGTCACTGAAATGAAAAACAAACCACCAATGGAGTTGTTCATACAAAATATCCGACACAACCAAGGATAGCATTAGTGAGCTGAATCGCAGTTCTAAAGTGATTGTCTATAATGCAGTGTGTATAAATAAGTGGAAAACACACAGAAGGAAAAGAAGAGATGTGGTGGAAAGAATGAGAAAGGCCAATATGCCTCTTATTAGAGTTTTAAGAAGAAATGTAGATAATAAATGACAGGAAATACTGAAAGATAATGGCTGGGAATTTTCCAGAGTAAAGGGAGACACTGTGTCCTCAGATTCGTGACATATACTAAATCACAAACAAATACATAAGACCAGATACAAACCTAAACACTATGTAATTAAATCAGAGTATTTATATAGCTATAATAACAACTAGATAGAAATGACAGCAGGCTTAGAAAGCAAAAAAAAAAAAAAAAAAGTCGGAAAGCATAAGTAAGGGAAATAATAGCCTCAGAGTGCTAAGGTGATGAAGTGCTAAGGTCAATAATCATCAGCCAAGACTTCTTTCTTAAAGATTTATTCTATTTATTTTAGAGTGAGAAAGACAGGGAGAGGGAGAGAGAGAGAGAGAGCACACGTGTACAAGTGGGGAAAGGGCAGAGGGAGAGAATTTCAAGCAGACTCCAGGCCGAGTGCGGAGCTGGATGTGGGGCTTGACCTCACAACCCTCAGATCAAGACCTGAGCCAAAATCAAGAGTCGGTCACTCAATGGACTGAGTCACCCAGACGCCCCTGTTAGCAGTGATTTTTAGAGCTTGTCCCAAAATATTAGCTTTCAAGAACCAGGATAAAAACCATCACCTACTCAAAAGAACAATTTTGAGGAAATTTTTCACCAAAAGGCTTTCACTTAGAAATTCCCATTTCTCCAAGAGAGGAAAAACTGAGGCAAAAGAAGTAATGCTGAGCAACGGAATTGGTAAATTTGTGGTTATATTTACAGAAGCAATAATTGTATTAACTCTAAGAAAAATAACAGAGAAATTGGTTCAGGAGCAAACTTGATGGAGAAAATTCTCACAGTTAAATAGTCTAAGTTATTGTCCAGGCCCAGTAAAGGTAATGGTTAACTTTTGCCTTTCTTAATTATCTCTAAATAAGTAAAATTTTAAGAATGACCACAAAAAAGAGGACGAGAATAGTATTGCTTCCCAACCAATAAAGGATAGTAAAGGAATAAGGAAATCTTTAAATTTAAAAAGGAAAAAAAAAAAAGATATAGAAACAGAAGAGAGGCAGACAACACCAAGTGTGAGAGTAGAAATAAAAACAAATGTAACTAAGCTATGTGCAATACAAATCCACTCAAGAACTAGGCTCAAAACATAACAGCACTTAAGGTTAAATTAAAAAAAAAAAAAGGCAGGTGCGTAACAAGTAAACAAAAGCCAGTGTAGATTTTTAAACTGATGCTAAGGCAAGAAGTGACTATATTTGTTTTGTCTTTTGACAGGTGGTGGGTCCACGGTATTACCTTCCTAACTCTTTATTATGGCTGAAATAGTTCCTGATAATAACAAAAAGTGATAAAGGAAATGGCCCAGGGTTTAGGATTAGGCAACAGTCCAAAAGCATCTGGAGGAGCCCCAGTAGCCAATTAATACAATGAGGATTTGGCTTCTAGGACTGAAAACGTCACCGGCATTTGTGTATAATAAGGTGCTAAGAAATGCTGTCCACTGTGAGCTATGAATCGGTAACAAAAGAAGCACAAGGGTGTTGTTGTGGCAAAGACCGAAGGGACCAGAGCACTGAGCTTGCTTTTGTCTCTCTAGATACTTCAGACCAGATTTTACCTTCGTTGGACAAAGATCAAATTTCCCATCCTGTGGTTTATCTGTGAGGGTTAGCTGAGGAACCCAGGTAGCCACTGTGGACTTCCTCAGCACCTGAGACAAATCTTGGGTAAAGAAAGCAGAGCCCTACTTTGGCAAGCATTTCTAATTTATGTCAACAAAGAAATGACAGAACACGTGCACGCACATGTCGAGACCCCCCCCCCCATTCATGCACACATGCATGTGCACGCTATTTCCTGGAGATGCTGAGAGATTTCAGGGCAGAGAAGGGGCAGCCAGGACAAAGGGGGAAGGTAATAAAGATGAATAGAGTGCCGTGAAAGGAAAAAATCCAGCTTTCCATTAGAGGGTGAAGGTGCAGGGTGGGAGGAGAGAGAGAAAGAGGGAGAGGGAGAGAGGGAGGGGGCAGAGAGAGAGAGAAAAGAAGAGAAGGAGGTAGGAAGGGACAGAGAGAGAGCAAGGGAGGAAGAGAAAGAGGAAGAGAAGGAAAGAGAGAAGGGGGAGGAGAGAGGAGGGGAGGAGAGAGGAGGGTAAGGAAGAGTTTGAGCCAAATGTCAGCCTCGTTCAGAAGTCCATATAGGACTGCTGCTATATATCCGCAAGTACGATGAAACTTCAAATAGCTAGACTTTGCAAAGACAAAGTAACGTAATCTAAACTCTGCCAAACCAGGACAAAATCACATAAACAAACAAAACAAGCTTCATGATAATATTCGATCAGGCATATCTTCTCTAGGGAATATGCCACACATTAACCCCCCCCCCACTGCTTTCCCTTACATTCTAGTAATATAGTAATATTATTATTAACTCAGATTTTACATATATACTATTTGAATATATAATAATTGAATGTATTGATATAAATAAATAAACAAACTGATCAAATTTTCACAGCAACCCTGAGAAGTAGGAATGGTTTTGTCCCCATTTTACAGATGGGGTAACCAAAGCTGAGAGAGCTTAAATAACTTGTCTGAGGTCACACAGAAGGTAAAGAAGGGTTCTGAACCTAATTAATCTGGTCTTAATCTGAGTGATGACTGCCTCTGGACTTTAGGAAGGCAAGTGAGACAGCATGCCTGTACAGGCAAGCCGGGCTGTGGGCTGGGACCCTGAGATCATTCTCCACTCTCAGGCCATTGTCCCTGTGGCTCTCAGGATCTTAGGTGCCGCTAAGGCAGAGCGAGAGACAGAACTAAAACACTCAGCTCAAAGACAGACCTGTTTTACGCTCGGCCAGAGTAAATCACGGAGTGACTGCAAGGGAGCAGGAGAAAAGAGCGCAGGACACTGCCATGTAGGAGCTCCTGCCCTGCACGGCTCACCGACTACCCCTCAAAACTGTGGGCCTTGGTGGTCTCTCTCTCCATTAGCACTATAAGCTAACTTGCAGAGCAGCTGAATAAATGCATGGAGTGTTGCTCTTCAGTGGACCTCTCACTTGTTCCTTATTACGTGTGATGCCAAGTTCCATTCAGAGTCCAACCCCCCCAACCCCCAGAAGTCCCTGTCTCCATACGGGTCTAAAGCTCCCTCCACTATACCACACCAGTGGGCACCCAGAAATTCGGAGGCGCCTGTTCTCAGATTCCAAGACATTCTTAATTCAGAGGGAGCCCAGCAACTCCACCTGGGACCCCTGTGGGCTGAAGACGGAGCCCTTTTTACCCTTCAGTGGGCAGCCCTGAAGACACGCCACGGCAGTTGACAAAAATTAAGTATTTTTATTTGCCTTGAGAGACTCTCTGGTCAATTTTGCAGGAGTTCTTCTGTCCTGGTTGTTTTTCTTAGATTAAAAATTTCACCAGCATTCCAAGGGCATACACTCACTCCTGCGCAGGGGCCCAGTAATGAGCGGGAGTGCCACTTTGGACTCAAACTCTGCCAAGTCTAATACTAAAAGTAGGTGAATGAGATTTGACTGCCTCCTAAATTGAACATCTGTGGAATTTCTTGGACCTGAAACAGAGCCCAGAACAAGGTCTGTATAGTAACATTCACTAGGTGTCAGTGTTTGACAAACTGTCTTGCAAGCGTCATTAGTGAAATGTTCATTTTGGCACAAATTGTCTATGGAAAATGCAATTAGGAAACAGTTGTGCAAATAGCAATTAGAAACTGAATAACCCGCCTTATTCCTTTTATTCAGATTACCCTTGGCTACTAAACTGAAATGAAGCTCTGCTGGAAAGAGCTCGCAGACCGTCACAGTGGCCTCTGAGGCACATTGTCTACACAGGGAGTGAGAAGAACAGGCAAGGGGGCTCTTCCGTGCTTTTCTGCTTCCTCTTCCTGCCACTTTCTTCCCTTTTTTCTGGACACTGTCTTGTCACTGCAGTGGCCATTAAGCCCAGGCCTCCTTCCTTGGCCACAGACTAGTCCCAATGGAGGGAGAGGAAAACCCCTTCCGAAGAGGGGCATTTAATACATTCCAGCCTAGACAAACATTGAGCCGCTTTGGAAAGGAGGAAAAATAACTGCCCCATTTGTGATTGGTAAAGTACCAAAGAAATGCATTGTTCCTTCATTCAGTTCATTTGATCCTCAACAATGTACCGAACGGTTACAAAGTGCCAAACACTGTCCCGGGTGCGACAGAAATAACAGCAAACATCCCCGACTTCACGGATGCTGCTGTTTTCGCTTGAGAAGACAAAAGAAACAGAATAGTAAGACATATAGTGGGCTAAGTGTTGATAGATGCCATGGAAGAAAATAAAGAAGGGAAAGGAGAGAGCGAGTTCCTGGTGGGGAGAGGGGCTGCACATGTATCCCGGTGGAAATCATCCCTGACGAGGAGGCACGGGAACAAAGGATTTGAAGGAAGGGGGGGGAACTAATGCCCATCTCAGGACATGGTGTTCCAGTGGAGGAGAAGGCAAACGCAAATGCCTTGGGGGATGAATGTACCTTGTAGGTTCAAGAAGGAAGCAAGGATTGTGTGGCTGGAGCCGAGCAGGAAATGAGATTGGAGACGTGAAGGAGGAAGCATATGCCATGCAGAGGGCCTTAACGCTCTTGTAGGAATGGGCATTTTCTCCAGGAACCGTTGGCGTGTTTTGAGTAGATGAGTAATAGGATCGGGCAGAGGTTTAAAAGACGACTCTGTTGAGGGCATTCTCTAGGGGTCAGGGGGCAAAGATGGAAGCAGAGGGACAAGTTAGGGCTGTTACAGTAATTCAGCTAAGGCCGTGACATGGAGGAGCGAAGAAATAAAAAGAGTCAAGAAACATTTTGAATGCATAATTTAGAAAGACTTGCTAGTGGATTGTTTCTGGAGTGCGGGAAGACAGAGGAGTCAAGAATGCTTCAAAAGATTTTGACTTGAGTAGCTGGCCGTGCCAGTGCCATTTCCTGACAATGACCTGGAAGGGAGGTGTGGACAGGGGAGTGGAGGGAAGACAGCGGGTTAGTTTTGGACTTGCTAATTTTCATAGGCCTCTTGGCAACCCAAAAGAAGATAATGAGGTGGCAACTGGCTACACAGGTGTGGAGCTCAGGGAAGTGGTCCAGGCTGGGCATACAAATGTGGGAATTTCAGTATGTGTATGGAATTTCAAGCCCTGAGAGGGGGCAAAACAGCCAGGAAGGGAGTGTAGACAGAGAGGAGACAGTGTGCCAGGACTGATCCTGGGATGCTTCATCCCTTAGAGGTTGGGGTCATGGGAAGGGACCAGTGGAAGAAACTGAGAACGAATGGCTAGAGAGGCAGGAACAAGACCTGAGGTGTGTGGGATCCAGGAAACTAAGGGAAAAGAGGGCTAGGAATCTTCTAGGATAGCCCTTTCATTATGTTTGCAGTCCACATACAGTAGCCCTGAGAGACACTGCTAATATTTGGAAGTAACAATATCTTTATTTTGCTTAATTTTGCTTCCTTCCTGATTGAAAACTTCAGCCACTTTTACTTCTCATCTTAGCCATAGTTCTGGGCTTGTGTGTACACGTGTATGCACACGCGTGCACACGTACACAGACAGTGAGTCAGCTCCGGGAATCGCCAGGAGTTGGCTCACTTGTGCCTGTGGAGAAGTCCCAAGAGTTATTTCTGTCTTCCCTGGGACATCTGCTACTGCATACAGTCCCACAGATCAAACCTGAATGTGTTAAGGGCCCTCAAGGCAATAGAGATCTAATTTAATAAAAGGGGTGGGGGATGTTACGATCGTGCATCCAATTTCAACTGATAATTAATTAATTCGTGACATTGGTACCTCTTCAAAAACATGCTAAGCTAAAATGTTGTGTTTGCTTGTTCGCTGTCTCCTCTTCTTCCTCCTCCTCCTTCTTTTGCATATGACCAAATTTCAAGTAAATGTTCTTAAAAGATTATGGTAAAGATAGAAGCAATGTAATTGGGTTAAAAAGAAGTGTGGTACAGCAGCCAACCTAGAAGAGCTCTTGATGGTCAAAAATGGGACAGTCTGAGCAAGAAAATAAGTAATAATAGTACTGGATTGTAACCCACAGAGTAAATTAAATGTCCACAAGGCCATACTAATACAAACCAACAACGGAATAAGTAAGTTAATGCTGTTTTTGTGTGTTATGTAAGCAGTCACGAGAAATAAATCTTTTTTGTGCTTTTCTCATTTAACAGTTTATTTGGATGATCTAACCATATTATTATATATATTTTGGCTCAGTGTTACTAAGTAATGCCTAGTATTTCACCTATGTACTTACCTTAGAGATAAATACCTAGATTTCCTTCTACTTTCCAACTATGCTGTACAAACACCCCTGACCATGACCTGTACAAGAATATTTCTCTGGGACATGTATCCAACAGCAGATTCTCTGGGTCATAGAATGAATGCATACTTCATTTTACTAAGGACTTTCGAATTGCTTTCCAGAATGAGTACACAAGGCTGTACTTTCATACAGACCATACAACCTTCCTATCCCTTCCCATTTTTGCCAGTACTTAACGCTGCCCACCTATCTGATTTTTGCAATTCTGATGGGTATTGTATTCATGTCCCCTGATGTTGTAACAGGTCAGCAGAAACGGAATGGTTTGAAACAACTCGAATTTACCTTACAATTCTGAAGATCAGAAATCCAAAATCAGTCTCACTGGGATAAATCAAGGTGTAAGCAGGGCTCCATTCCTTTCTGGATGCTCAAGGGAATAGTCTGTTTCTTTGTCTTCTCCTGTTTGTGGAGGCTGCTGGCGTTCCTCGGATCATGGCCCCTTTCTCCATTTTCAAAAGCAGCAATGTATTATCTGCAAATTTCCCTCTCACTTTGCCTTCCCTGCTTCCTGCTTATGAAGACCCTTGTCACTACACGAGGGCCATCCAGATAACTCAGGGTAGTCTTCCCATCTTAGGAGTCTTTCTGCCATGTCAGGCAACATAGTCACAGGTTCCAGGGATTTATCTGGGGGCCCATGATTCTGTCCACCATAGAAGTAAAGTTTTTTGTTTTTTTTTATCACCTTCAAGAGAGTGGTAGAAACCTCTCTCTCCCCTACACACACACACACACACACACACACACACACACGCACACACGTCCATGCACCCTAATACCTGTGCTTTTATTTTTATTCATTTCCAGGCCACACAATATTTAAAGAGCCATTAATGTTATGCAGAAGGATGGTTTCTGGGTTTTCTCTAGATATAACTGCAGCATATCCATTTTGGTGGGGGACGTTCACATGGAATCATGTATCCAGGCTCTCTGTTTCATCCTGCTGTCTGTTTTCTTACCCAAGACCTTGTAAACACTCACTTCCTGGGTTGTGAAAGGAGAGGTTAAATAAGCCTTCTTACCTCTTGTGAGATTCTTCCGGCAGCCAAGGCACCCACTTGGGGTTCCAGATTGCAGATCCAATCTGTTCCATATGAATGATCCTTTGGCTGCCTTGCACTGCCTCAAGCCAATCTTTCAATCATTTTATTCTCTAACCCAGTTTGTTTGGCTGTACCTGGCTAATTTGCCCTCTAATTTCCATATCAGCAGCCAATTATGTGGATTGCTCCACTTTAGCCAAAAGATTTAAGTCAATTTATAGCTTTTAAGGTAACCAAAGCCAAATCAAATCACAGCTGAGGCTCATGGTCACATTTCAACATTTGAAGGGTTGCTAAAAACAACAACAAAATAACAAACACAGAGCCCTTTAGACAGATGGAAACAAGGCAATGACTAAAAACAGAGTACAGAGTGTGGTGATGATTTTTTTTTAAAGCCAAATTGTCTAAGAAATGTTTCTAAATTGAGTGCTTCAAATAGAAAACAATCCATCAAACCAATCAAGGGACTGCAAATGTTGCCAACTCCTTGTCATTTTTACCAACCGAGAACCAACAGATTAAATTAGGAAGACCATATAAATACTGTAGCTTCAAGGATATTAAAAATAGACTTGAGAGAAATGACCATAAGGGTGATTTTGAACTCCAACTGAATGAGACACTGGGCAGATGACAGAGACGCTGTGAGGTGCAGAGCATGAATTTTGGTTTGTTGGGAAGGAGGGGTGGTGGATGAACCACAGGGGACAGTGAAATGGAAGGAAGAATTTAGAGAGTTGGAGACGAGAGTTTAGAGTTTGTTTTATCAACAGGAGGCTGGCAAAGTGATTACAATGACCAAGACATTGTACACCTGCACATACACGATGGGCTCTACCGTGCATTTTAACATTTATTGGAACTTTGTATTTCTAATTTCAAGTACAAAATTTGCATTTCTCATACATACCAGGATCATATTCCACATCAAATATCCTATGCGATTTTTTTTTCTTTCACTCCCACTTTGCAATGTTGCATGACTCTCATTTCCTGATAAGGACGTTGGAGAGCACGCAAAGAGGGGACTCGTATTAGAAAACTGATTCTTTAGACCAATGCAAATCAGGTACTCCATGAATCAGTTTCTAAATAAAGCTGCAAGTTCCTAACACCTGACAGATGAACAGGGAAGCAGAAATGCATACAGTTTCATTTAGCTCTGAAGACATAGATTTAAAAAGGAATACTCTTACTTGTTGAGTGTTCAAATTCAATGTCATTAATACACAATTTCTACACAAATGTTAAGACAGATCTGTTATTTTTATCCCTGAAAACAAAGTTGTTTCTGAATTTTTATGCAGAACTTCACATTGGTCCCCACTTCAAGGGTGCAGGTTAGAAACGGAGGAAGAAAATAACCTAGGGCATGTTTTCAAAAAAAATTTCTTTTTCTTATGATCAGTAGAAACCTTTTTCAAACACATGCTTATATAGATCACCAAAGTGTGGTAGGCTGAAAGCCAAGCTTTCTGGTTGAAACGAGGTGGAAATCCAAGAGAAAAGCTCACTCTTCCTCTTTACCCTTTGTAGGAGGCCCAGTGACATCTCTTTGGCGCCCCAGGCTTTAAGCATCACAGCCTGACTAATCCTGGGGTAGTCTAGGGAGTAAATTCCCAAAACAAAGAAAAAACTATGAAAATTTTTGTGCATGCAATGAACCTGTGCGGGGAGAAGGAGGTCCACTTCTAATTTGTCACCGCACTCAGCACAGTCTGCCTGAGGTTCTCTCCTTCCCTCTTCCTCTGCCCCTCGCCCTGATCTCGCTCTCTAAGTAAATAAATAAAATCTTCCAAAAAGATTAACTATCACAGCAAGCAACCTTTATTCTAATTCCTTTATTCATTCATTCAAATGTGTTTGCTGAGTCCTGCCCTATGCTAGGTACTTTCTTAGACACTCAGGATACAGAAGAAAACAAGACTAACTGGGTCCTTCCTTTCATGGAGATCACAGTCCAGCCAAGAAAAAAACACAAGATACTGAATGAGGTTTTGCATACCAATGAGGAATTTTGGCTGAAGACTGTGAAACACACGAGATAATTATCCTGATATTTCAAAGAGAAGTGCTTAGTTTTTGGAGTCATAAGCACATAATGTATAATATATGAAATTACTTCCCTCAAAGTTGACTAAAAAACTCAAATGTTTTGGGATGGCTTAAAATTTTCAGAATGTTTATGTCGTATGGCATTCAACGAATACGATTATCATCCTTAGGATATTTCTATCTAGATAGGGCAAATATTCTAATTGGCTATAAATGTCGAAGTACATTATCTGCTTAGCTAAATTTCTGCTAGTGCTCTGGGCAGCTGTAAAATGCTCACATTGCTTGTCCAGTAAATCGACAATGGCCAAAAGACTACCATTCCATTTGGATCTTATGGGAAGACAGAGTGTGGCCTCAGAGCATGACTTGAATAATGGTCTCACACAATAATGCGCGGGGGCAATTTTGGGAGTGTTCTCACTCTGCCTTCTCTGTAGAATCTGGCTTCCTGCTGTAGGCAGTGGTGCTTGTCAACCTTCCAAAATGGAGGCAGACTTCTCAAGAATGAAGATTAATTCAAGCTAGTAAGCTTCTAGAGCTTCAGGAATTTGGATGGCTTATGTTTAAAATTTTTTTTTAAAGATTTTATTTATTTATTTGACAGAGATAGAGACAGCCAGTGAGGGAACACCATAACGCTGGGATCACGCCGGGATCACGCCCTGAGCCGAAGGCAGACGCTTAACTGCTGTGCCACCCAGGCGCCCCTGGATGGCTTATGTTTAAAATATGACCTATGAGCTATGTGACCTTAGATAAGCAGCTTCATTTCTCTGTGATTCAGTTTGCTAATCTGTAAATTAGAGACAATATAGCTCCTATCTCATTATATTACTGTGAGTAAACAGAATAATGTTAAGAAACAAGAATAATTCCGTCACTCAATATGTTCACTTCTATATAATATACATACACACACACTTGCATCTATATTCTAGTATTTATACAAATATATAGATATATGCACTATATGTATTCATATGTGTATAGTCATAATGTACATGAATAACTTAAGTATATCAAAATAAAAATTTACTCTCTTCCATTGTTCTTCTAAAATGTATTTAATGGGATAATATTTCCCTGGATGATATCTCTCTATCTGAATAGACTCCATTTAAAAAGATTTGTTGGCCATTCTCAGTCCCAATCAAGCTTCAGTTTAGATATTAGGGTATACAGTTCCAGACAGAGGTATCGAAATTCTGCTTTTGGTGTAAGGTCAAATCTTCACCTCTGCCCCAGCTGGGAGTGGCCCTCTCTCTTCACTGAGGATTTTCCCCCCCTCCGTGTGCTCTTTATGTTTTTGGACCTTTTCAGGGTCCTTCCTCGGAGGAGAAAGGTTTAGGAGAAAGGGAAGTTTTGCATTGTGAGTGTGTTGGCACCTACATTATTGGAGCCCAACACCCACTGGGCACCAGCTGTGGAATGCTGTCACTCTTACCAGATGGGTCTTCTCAGCTTAGAGGCCAAGGCACATTTCCTAAGAGAGTATGCACTATTTTCCTGCACGGGAATATAGGGAGGCATGCATCTATAATTTTTATTCAGTCCCAGAAAAACAAGACAAAATGAAACACTGCCTTACACAGACATGTCATTCACGGAAAGCTGGTCTGACCATGTCCCCACTTGCCACTGTGGTAAAAGATCATTCAAGCAAAGGGAAGATCTCTGGGGGAAACAGAGGTCTTAACAGCGAGACAGGAAAGAAAAGGAAGGAGATGTGACTGGATCTGTACCCTGAATTTGTAGAGGGGGTTACCGGGTTTACAAGTACCTTCCTCAGAGAGTGGTAATAAAGTAGAAGTGATACGACTAATGAAGACAGCTGTGCACTGAGCCTCTCCTTTGTAGCTGGTACCCAGGGTTTCACAGGCATGTGAAGAGGACCCAGCCAGTCACAGGTACTTCATAAAGAGTAATTCCTGCCCCTCTTCTAGATCTTCCTTCTAGTTTTCTCCCTAAGCTTTCTACAAGATTGTGTAGCAGGAATTCATCAATGAGAAAACTCTCTACTTATCCAAATGTATTTGTAATCATAAACGAAGGTTGGAATGTCCAAGACTGAAGTAATTCACTAACTTCTCAGTATTCAGAAGTAGTTCCTTTCCTTTTCCTTTCCCCCATTTCTTTTATAAACATATTTTAAGAACCTACCTAAAGTATTTCTTCTCTGTTACTATAAAGATCATATAAAGATCAGAAAGAGAAATGTTACTTCCAACTGTTCCTCCCTGATAGCCCTGCTTGTGTTCTTGCCTAAGAGTCATCTCTAAATGCTCATCTTCTTACAATGCTGTAATGAGTGCATGTATGCCTCCCACAATGTTTTCCCCGTTGCTCCATAGGCATTGTAATTATCTTTATAATGGCTGGCTGACACCTCATGAGATACATAATTTTGCCTTCCCTTTCTGTTGGCTACTTTGATTCTTTAACTTTAATTCTGTTACAAAAAATAACATTTTATTCTTTTCTTGGATTAATGTCCTTTAGACACAATTCACAGAAATGGTATGACTGGGAATTGCTTTCCTCTGGGAATGTTTTTTCTATGCTGTCATCAGAAACTGCAAGGTGTCCAACATTACGGTCTACGTTCAGTAGACCGGATAAATCTTTGGTGTTTATTAAGTTCAGTATTTTAAACTTACGCTGTCAAGAGTCACCCTAAGTTAAGACAGATGGCCCAGAAAAACAACCAAGAGTCATACTGGTGCTCATGACCCAAGTGGCTATGGGAAGTGGCCACTTCTTCCTTGGGTGACTCTTAGAAATAATGAAGAGCCTCTCCCATAAGCTTATAGGTGACCCTGTATGAAGGAAGCAAGGAGGACAGGGGACAGAAGGAGGTGGATGGCATGGTCTTATCTAGCTTTCCTTCCTGGTTCGGCCTCCATAGAAAGTTTTTTGAAGGAATTAAAAGTGTATGTATCCTAGGGAAAATATCCACAGCATGTTTATAAAAGATCACTTTGGTAAGCTCCTGGCAAGCCTTAAGGATCATAGCTGTCATCTTTGCCTATCCTTCATAGTCTGGAGAAGATGAATGATGATAAAGTTACTCATCTACGAGAGTTCAGTTTTCTCCATAAACACAGCTGTGTCGTGAGTTAAGCAAACTCAATATGTGAAAATTCAGAATGACTGAAAAATAAACTAAAGATGCTTATTTGCACCATAAGAGAATTCCATGCTTTATAAATGATTCATTATGGAATTATTTTGAATAGTGAGGTCTCTTAATGATCCTGAAATGTAATTCTGTTTATAGGCATGTGATTTGCATGCAAGTTTTTAAAGCCTCATTAATTGCATACAGAAAGATATAATCACACTGATGGTTCTCCCTTGTCTTTTGTAAAAGATTGTTTATTTTTCCAAAGGCAGATCAGTTTTGGGTTATTCGTGTGTGTGTGTGTGTGTGTGTGTGTGTGATTTAGATGTGAACTTAGACTTTAAGTTTCCTGTTAAGTTGGCTTTTTAGGAAAATAACATGTATTATTTCAATGCTAATTAAAATAATTTTGCCTAACTCTAGAAAGTAATACTACAGACATTACATTAGTAAGGATAGATTTGTAGTCACATCACTTGTGTTTCCAACACAGTGCTGCGTCTAGGAGTAATTCACACTTGGGCGTGGGATGGAGACCAGGCCAGAGTTAAGTGGACTGTACTGTCTGAAAGGCTTGAATGATTTCACCACTTTTGAGTAGACATGCAGATTCCATTTCTCTCAAGTCAGCTTCGGAGTATGTGATTACTTGCCAGACTAGTAAGTGAATTTAAACCTGGCAGAAGCTGGGAGATAGAATCAGGTAATGAGCAGCTAAGAGGAATATAGAAACACTCACATTTGAAATTCACAAGATGGGAGGAAGCAGAGAGAGATATTTGCTGGAAGCAAAAGAATACCATTTACAACTTCAAAGGGAAAAATAAACAAGATGCAATAGCTAAAAACCATGCATGTACTTAAAAATTGGAAGAAGAGAGAAACGGGGTGTAGCTTAAGCAGACTAAGCCCTTCTCTTCTATAGTGGAGGAGGGGCCAAAATGTGCCATTGAAACGTTTAAAATCAAGAAAAAAGCACGATGGAATAAGCATCGTATTTAAACTTGGCTGCGAAGCTACGAGAAGGATTAAAACAGAAGTGGCTAAAAGTGGTTTTGTTTGAAGGAGAAATGGAAGAGAAAGTGTGCAGACCACTGCTTCTCAGCATCAGCCCTTCCCTCCTGGCTTTTTTTTTTTTTTTTTTTTTTTTTTTTTTTTTTTTTACTGTGTACCTGTTTTACTTTGATTTTAACAAATCTTTTGCATGTATAAACAGAGACATACAAATACACCAGAAGCTCAGTTGACTTGCACCATCCTGACCAAAAAATGCAAACTTCTCAGCAAGATCACAGGGCCATTCATGACCAAAAACTTCTCACCTGTCTGACCTTTAGCTGGTTTCTAATACCCAGTCATGCTGAGCAACTTACAGCTCCTCCAAACCTGTCTTTTTCTCCTGCCCTTCAACATCCCTGTCCTGCTGCTGGTTATTTGCCCACTGGCTCTCCCGTCCATTTCCTGTCCTTTCTCTTCTCCGTTCTGTATCACAGGGAGCTCACTCCAGCAAAGCATATTCCCAGACTCTCATTCTGGCCAGTGGGAGCCAGTAATGGGAGCTGGGCATGCAGGAGGAAGATAAAAATCAGGGGCTTGCCCCTCCCCCGCCCCCTCATTTCTGCTACAAGCAGCTTCCCAACAGTCTGTGTGTCCTGGATGGTCCCAGTTCCCAGTCAGCAGACTTGGCCCCGCTTCTCCTGCCACCTGGCAGCCTCCGAGGCTCTGCTCCTTCCAGGCACATCCGCTTCTCTTTATCTCTCTAGCCCTGGGAGCCAGAGCGGTTGCCTGGAGGTGCTAATCTCTGAATTGCTTCACCTTTTGCCATTTGTTCTATCAACTCCTGCAGGACCTTTGAAGTTACTTCTGTTTATTAAATTTTCCCCTTCAACTACACTGGAGTGAGTTGCATTTCTCTGACTTGAGCCTGACCAACGGAGCTGGCTGATGCTTCTCCGTCCACTGAGACAAAGGTCAGGGCTCACCACCTTTAGGAAGCCCTCTTGTCTGTGTTAGCAGCTCTTCCTTTGCCTCCATGATCATCATTCTCACTTCCATGCGGTGTTGTGGCTGTTTCTCTGTTCTATTTTATCAGACTGTGAGTTTTTCAAGGGCTGAGACCCTGTCATATATGCCTTTCCTTGTATTGAATACTGACTAGACCCAGAGAGCACCTAGTAAATATTTGTTGAAAGACGATATTAGAAATGTGGAAAATTTTCTTTTCAGATGGACAGTAGTGCTGACATCCCAAACACACACATCTAACAGTCTGTGGATGGCATCCTCAGGTAATTCTTGGAGATATCCACTGTAATATTCTTTAAACTGCATCTTTTGCCCATGGCATGGGCCTTTCCAATGTTTCCCAGCATGACACCCAGTAAAAAATATGTTTTATATAGAGACTCAGTATTTAATAACAAGTAAGTATTTTTAATTATGCTTTTGTTTTCGCAATAGGTACATACATACATGAGATGGGTACTTAGTATTCTATTCTTTTCAACTCACTCTGTTCTATTTCATTAAAAAAAATTCTGGTTGCATCCCGCTAAATTAATTTTACGAAAATCTAGGAGTCACGAAGTTACAGTTGAAATGCCTACTTTAGGTGATAGGGACAGCTTTTACTTAAACAGAATTCTTCAAGGATGGGTAAGATTATTTCTGCTGTCCTCTTTTAAATCATTCCCTCAAATATATTACACATGCCTGAAATCCCACTGAGGAATTTTAGTAGCCCTATGTTAAAGACTCAACCTCTCCTTCTCCTCCTTTTAATAATAATAACCATAAAAAATAATAATAATTACGATGCTCTTTGGGAGCATTACAACGTTACATTCTTTTCTCTCCCTCTGTGTAACACCAAACTATTATCAAACACACCTGAATATATATAAATGAGTTTCAGATCTTCCTATCAGGGTAAGACTTAATGAACAGAGAAGGTAAAAACACTGAACAGGGGCACCTGGGTGGCTCAGTCAGTTGGGCATCTGCCTTCCACTCAGGTCATGATCCTGGCATCGCAGAATCGAGCCCTGTGTTGGGCTCCCTGCTCGGCGGGGAGTCTGCTTCTCCCTTTACCTCTGCCCTTTACTCCCGTTCGTGTTAGCTCTCTCTCTCTCAAATAAATAAATAAAATCTTAAAAGAAAAAAAAAAAAAGAAGAAGAAGAAGAAAGCCAAACACCTGAAGGGAAAGGAAAAAGGTTTCCTAATTTGGATATGCATACACATAAGAAAGAAAAGATTTAGACAAACTTAATAATTTTACCTTGAGCATTTAACAGTTTATGTATGTTAAGCTGATATACTAATCAATACGAACTCATTAACCTCTACTGAGTTACATACTTGTGAGGGTGATTTTTGATTCATTGAATTCTATCTTATAAAAAGCTTGAAAATGTTCATAATCTGGACTTGGATGCTGCATGAAACAGGCTGCAAAAAATCAAAATAATATGGTCTCACTGATCAAATATTTTGGATCAGGCTTACTATCTGAATATCCTCAGCAGATTTGCAGGGCACTACTCCATCTCTCTTAGCCTACAGATATTGTTTCTCTTATTAGACATTCATGCACAGACACAAAATAATTTTTTCCAAGGTAAGTAACAAAAGACCATCACTGAGCCATCTGCGAAAAATTTCACATCTGAAATGTATCACCAAGGTCAGGAATAAAAACACATAATAGATGGTTCAGGGTCAAAGTCTACATCCTGCACAAAGAGGTAGATGTGATCCAAAGCAAAAGAAACGTTACATTCTTTTCTTTCCCTTCAGCTTCTAGAGACTATCAATTCTGGGTTTGATGGGGGTGGAGTGGGGAGATGAGCATTTTTACATATGAACCTTTTTATTAATTTGGCATAGTTTTTAGAAGTGTACGTGTCTTTACCAAGCTACTGTTCGGTATTGTTAAAAGACTTTTGTATGTGGTCCACAGCAGAGGAGAAAAAATAAATTTTATTGAGCCCGACCCTCCCTGTCACCAAAAAAATGCTAGGAGAGCCAGAGTTTGTTCTAGCCTGCAGGTGTACATTCCTTTTATTAGCTGGGGGGAGTCTATTCAAAGGGAACTGAGTAGAGAGAGAGGAATGGTAACAAGAATGACAGAAGGAAAGGGTGATAAGCAGATGGAGAGGGGGAGCACACAGGAACATATATTTATAACACTAAGATTTCTTTCTTTCTGGAGGTTCCAACTTACCAGAAATATATAGCATTGTGTTTCAGACTGGATCCTATCCTGAACCTGGGTTTCTTGCTGACAATTAGTTCGTCCTTAAAGGGACACTGTTAAGGGTTGAATTGTGTCCTGGAAAAATTCATACTTTGAAGTCTTAATCCCCAGTACCTCAGAATGTGACCTTATCTGGAAACAGGGTTATTGCCAGTGTAATTGATTAAGATGAAGTCATGCTGGAGTAGGGTGGGCCCCTACTCCAATATGACTTATGTCTTATGAGAAGGGGAAATCTGGACAGAGAAATAGGCACATATGGAGGGAAAATACCATGAAGAGATGCAGGGAGAAGATGGCCATCTACAAGTCAGGGAGCATCTTGGAACAGATCCTTCTCTCACAGCTTGGTTTTGTACACTAGCCTCCAGAACTGAGACAGTACACTTCCGTTGTTTCAGCCACCCAGGTTTTTATACTTTGTTATGGCAGCCCTTGCAAACCAGGGCAGATACTAAGGCAGATTTCAGTTCACTTGCTAAAAGGGAAATGGTCTGTGAAACATTAAGCATTGCTCTAAGATAGGGACAGAATGACGCGTTGCTCAGTCCCTGCCGTCCAAGAGCTCACGATCACAGCTTGACTGTTCCAAGCGCAAGTAGGGCATTTCTTTAACTATTCTAAGTGAAGAAAAAGCAGAGGACATATATCATTCTCCCACTTGTAAAGGCAAAGAACCAAACAGGAGAGATTACATGACTTCTTAAACTGAACAACACAAGGGTGAATTGAACTTTTCTCACTTAATTTGCCCAGAAACAAATGGTTTCATTTGTAGTCCAGGGGTAAGGAGGGTGGGAGTGGAGAGTTCTTTAACTAGGGGTCATTTGGGGGGTCGGGTATGACACTGAGTGTGAAATGCTGAAGTCCAAACATTTGTTTGTCTCACTCTGCTGTTTCCCTTCTTCACCCTTATTTATCCAGATTTCCTTTTCTTCCCTCTGCTGGTAGTATGTTTTTGGGATACTATATATGGTAGGCTCAACAACAAATAATAGTAATACTCCTCAAAATAATGGAGAGAGAGGGGATAAGAGCAAAATTGAATTGTAGAAACATGAAGACTCAATTCGGACAACGGTGAAATGTATTTGAAGTATAAAGAATCTATTGTATTGTCTCTTTAGTAGAAATACTTGTTTTAGGCCAGTCAGCTATTGGGTTATCTGCCATTTTAACTCTCAGGTCTGACAAACACTCGACAGTGTTTGAAAGGACATTGTCTGTGCAGGGCTGTCTATAACTATAAGGCCGTCTGGTATTTTTGCCATGTTTTACAATACGATTCCCATGAGGTCACACACAAGACTCATAATCAAGAGATGTTTTTGCTGTGAAATTGGCTGTGCAGGATCTTGAATCAAAAATTTAGGTTATAGTATCAGTCCCCACAAAATCCTACTCTGCCCTATTATCAGCATCTCCTAAATAGATTACCTTGTGTTATATTCTAGCATGAGAAAAGCAATTTAATTGTGTCTTTCATGTATTCTTTTTCCTTTCATATAATATATTAAATACTTATTTATCCATTAGAGGGCAGTGTTTCACAAATTTTAATTCTGTTGTCACTTGGGAAATTTGAATGGTCAATTCCCTGACAAAATAGTGAAAAGCCTTAGAAAATTCTATTTCAACTGTTTGATTTGGAATTTTGAAGACAGCATATGTGAAGTCTTCATATAGAATGTAAATTCCAAGAACATATCAGACATGTTTACGTGGCACATTTACGTGGCACCAGGACATAAGTAATGACAAATGAACAAAATATTTTCAGTATCAAAGTGATGCTGATAAGGCTGTGTAATAAAATGTTAAAGCTTCAGATTATTTATTGGGCTTCAGAAACTCAATCTGGTCCTCACATTTTTTCACTCGCCCATACAAAAAGTCCATTTCCTCGTACTTTCTGTATATTCTGCATGCAGAGAGCAACCAATGAGTCTTTGTACTACTCTGAACTAAAGAAAACTAACGCACTAAGAAAGTTCTAGAAAGAAACACATTGGCTGATTCAGTGCTTACCTCTGGACAGGGAATAGGTTTGAGGAAAGATGTGGGAAAACTTTCACTATTAGCTTTCTATTTTTGTATAGTTTGCATTTAATATAAGACAAATGATATTATACATTGTATATTTTTTTAATAAAAGGATGGATTGGAGCATCTACATTTAAAAATGTTATTATTTCAGTTGACGTTTATAGCTCTCTTTTCATTACAATTGTTATATTTTAGAGGGAAACATTCTGTATATAATCATTGACAATGGATTAGATGCACAATACACAGAATAAAGTAGATACTGGCATTTGGGATTTTTATACTATTGGTGTAGATAGTTTGAATGATCTTATAATTTGACGATTGTGAGTATGCAATGAGACGAGATTTTCACCATTCCTTTGTTCTACACAAAAATGTTTTCTAACCTAGAATATTTGAAATACAAAATTATTTAGAATTAAGGAAAAAGGAGTTCATTAGACAAAAATGAAAATAATAATTTAGATGAACAAACTTGTTTTCACTCTTGGTACCAGCTCATATGCAGATAGTTACTGAATAGTCATTCTAGATTGCCTGTCAAAAAGGAATGTCACCAGGAACAATGGTTCATTCTTGCAAATTCCAGAATTCCAAGATATGAAGACAAAACACATATCCTGTCTACTCCATTGTTATACCCCTAACTCCTTCCCAAGTCCTTCCACTTCTTTATTCACGCTCTTGACTTTAGTTTTTGATGAGACTTGAGGAGGTGAACTGACAGGACTATCAAGCCATCTGAATTTTTCTGCTTCCCAGATTCTATTTATGAACTTTATAAAGATGGGGGACAATTGTTAATGACTGGAAGTAAAGTGGGTATTATGTAGCTTATCCCTTTGGAGCAGTTTCCTTTTCTAACAGAATTATTCGGTCCTCCAGAATCCTACATCTGTAACAGGGCTGAAAGAGCAAGTTTCTAAAATTTAAACTAACCCTGGTCAAAGACCTCAGCTATTTGGGACATCTACAAATGATAACCTGGGTTATTTAAAAGAAATGAATAAGTGGAATAGGATTCTTTTCATATTTGCATAGTCATCCAAGAATATTAACTTCACTCTCTTCTTAGGTCTCAAATCTATGAGTAATGTGCACTGTGGTGGGACAGAACTGATGAGTGAAAATAGCCAAAAGGGAAATCTGTGGCCTGGGAAATTCTGTGAGTTTGATGGCTTAATAGCAGTATGAGATAACAAGTCTAGACTATATAAATTGAAATGCCATTATATATGCTTTAGAATAATGGGAAGATCTGGAAAATGCATTTACTTAATTCACTTCAGGCCCCTGCAAATACCAGAAAAATGATCTGCAGGATAAATGCAGATTCTAACACTCGGGCATTATTACCATCACTCCTGGATATGTGGATCCGCAAAACTAATTAATTTACCCTTTGGCTAGATCTTCTAAGCCCACAAACAATGCTCTTCATGCTCTTCTTAACTGGAATGTGAAGAGTGAAATGAACTGAGTGAAGACTATCTCTGCTATCCATTCTGCTGACCGAGTTTGATGTCAGACCTGTGCCAGGGCTGGGTGAGTGCCTCAAGGAAAAGAAAGGGCCTTCCTTCTGCCAGGCCACAAGGTGGGGCATTAAGAATGCGGTGACATATTACAACTCGGGAAATGTACAAAAACCTAAGATATGAGCAAGAAGAGGAAACTGAGGCCACTTCTGGTTGACAGGTCATTAGGCTCCCTCCAATATTCCTGCTCCCACAGAGCTTTTTCAAACCATGACCACTTTCAACTTCTTCTGGTCTTGCCAGCTCTCGCTCAGAGAAAACAGCCCTGCCTGTTGCTTCTCTGGGAACAGCGGTTTGTTCGCCAGGATGAGCTCCCCTCAAGCCCTATCCCTTCCAACTACACTTAACCTCATGCTCACTAAGCCTTCCCTCTTTTCTCAAAAGGAGAACTGCCTCCACCATTTGTTTGCCTTTGAGACTATGATCTGCTTCCCATGCCATTTCACCCAATTATCCTTTCAGAACTTGCTCCGTCAATAAGTATCTTACTCCCCTTAACATAAAGTCATACTCAAGCTTTTCACTTCAAAAAAAACCCCCCAAACTGTCTTTGGTGCTCTACCTGCCTAAAGTGTCATCAAAACATCAACATCTTACTTCTACTGCTTGAAGTAGCTTACACTGCCTTTCCTTTAGCATGACTTTGAATTGATACCTCTACCAGCTGTAATCTTGATTTTTTTAAAATAATAATATTTTTTATTATATTATGTTAGTCACCATATAGTACATCCCTGGTTTTTGATGTAAAGTTCCATGATTCATTAGTTGCGTATAACACCCAGTGCACCATGCAATACGTGCCCTCCTTACTACCCATCACCAGTCTATCCCATTCCCCCACCCCCCTCCCCTCTGAAGCCCTCAGTTTGTTTCCCAGAGTCCATAGTCTCTCATGGTTCATTCCCCCTTCTGATTACCCCCCTTTCTTTATCCCTTTCTTCTCCTACCGATCTTCCTATTTCTTATGTTCCATAAATGAGTGAAACCATATGATAATTGTCTTTCTCTACTTGACTTATTTCACTTAACATTATCTCCTCCAGTGCCGTCCATGTTGCAGCAAATGTTGAGAAATCGTTCTTTTTGATAGCTGAGTAATATTCCATTGTATATATGGACCACAACTTCTTAATCCAGTCATCTGTTGAAGGGCATCTCGGCTGCTATGAACACTGGGGTGCATATGGCCCTTCTCTTCACTACGTCTGTATCTTTGGGATAAATACCCAGTAGTGCAATGGCTGGATCATAGGGTAGCTCAATTTTTTTTTTTAAGATTTTATTTATTTATTTGACAGAGAGAGAGACAGGCAGTGAGAGAGGGAACACAAGCAGGGGGAGTGGAAGAGGAAGAAGCTTCCCAGTGGAGGAGCCTGATGTGTGGCTCGATCCCAGAACGCCAGGATCACGCCCTGAGCTGAAGGCAGATGCTTAACGACTAAGCCACCCAGGCGCCCATCAATTTTTAACTTTTTAAGGGACCTCCACACTGTTTTCCAGAGTAGCTGTGCCAACTTGCATTCCCACCAACAATGTAGGAGGGATCCCCTTTCTCCACATCCTCTCCAACAATTGTTGTTTTGTAATCTTGATTTTTTGGTGTACTTACTTCCACAAAGCTTCTAATGTGTAGGTCTAGTGACCTCTACTCAGTCCCCAGCATACTTCGAGTTTCTGGAGCATCTGACGCTGACCGTGCCTAGCATTCTCTCCAAGAAAACTTCTGGGACATCCTATCTCTTGCCCTCCCTCCTCCTTCTCTGACTCTTCACTCGATGGCTCCTCTTTTTCTTCCAATACAGTAAATCATTGGTTCTCAAACTTAGTTCATCAGAAGCACTTGGAACACACATTTATCTGTTCTACCCAGATGTCTCTAAGTGAGTAAGTCTCAGATATGGCCTGAGAATATGCATTTCTTTTTTTTTTTTAAGATTTTATTTATTTATTCGGCGGAGATAGAGACAGCCAGCGAGAGAGGGAACACAAGCAGGGGGAGTGGGAGAGGAAGAAGCAGGCTCATAGCGGAGGAGCCTGATGTGGGGCTCGATCCCTCAACGATGGGATCATGCCCTGAGCTGAAGGCAGACGCTTAACCCTGTGCCACCCAGGAGCCCCCAAGAATATGCATTTCCAACAAATGCTGACTTCGATGCTGCTAGTCTGAGGCCCACAGATCCACTCTTTTACCTGCTTCCTTCCTCTTTTATATGCTTGTGTTAAGAAAATTGACCTATTCCTAAGTATCATCTGTAATTTGTATTCAGATGACCCCCTCCTGGAATTTCTAGATCAAAGGTCCAATCATTCCCCTCTTGAACTCCTCATCCAGGTTTACTAACACCTACTAAACATATCATCTTTGCTTGCATATTTTATAGGCTCCTCCAAATTAACATGTCCAGTATGGTACATACTATGTTCTCCACGCCAAATGGACTTCTCATTTGTGCTCTCTTGCTGACTTACGAGCATCAGCCTACCTGAACAGCAAGGGGCTTGGAGCCAGCTTTGACTTCCTTTGTTCTCAGCACTTTTTGCCCCACATATAATGGTTCTCAAAATCCTCTAAATTCTACCTCCATTATATTCCTCTGCTCTTGTTTTCTCTAATTTTTCTTGTCTGCTATATCACAAATACATCCTAATTGGATCCCCTGTTCTCTGTCCCATCATCAGTTCTAAAATTCATCTTTCTATAATTCACATCCAATCATGTCACTTCACCCTTCTTTAAAAACCAAACTTACAATGACTGCATTATCTACAATGTAGAGTTATGATGTCTTAACATGATACTCATAACCTAGCCCACCTAATTTCATCTTGTGATTCTTCTTCTCTTTGTTTCTAGATTTACAGTTATACCTGAGAACCTACCACATCCAGAATCAACTACGCAGGTCCCTCCTGTGTCTACTCAAGCTGGATCAATCCCTTTGACTTGTTGTCCAATTAACCAATACTCACCTGGAACTCCCGGCAAAATTAATAGACATCTCTTGGGCTCTCATGCCATTTTGTTCATATAGCCTATATAAACTTTCCACTTGGTATTGTGGGCCTTTGTTTATATGTCAGGCTACCTTGCTAGGTTGGAAACCGCTCGATGGTCTGAGTGGGCATCAGTCATGTTCACATCCCAGGTACCAAACACAGATGGAAGGCCTTTCATAAACATTTAGTTTGAATTGAAGCCCTACCGTCAGACAAACATCAGAAAGTATAGACAGACCCCCATGAGGCCTGGATTCCTAGCCACTCTGGCTGGAATTGTAGACTTCCTTTTCTCCTTCCCCAGCACTACCAGAGTTGGAGTAAATGCTCAACTGCCATTAACGTGACTTAATTTGGATTGTCTCATGATGAACCCAAAGAACAAGCTCCAAATTAGGTTTATATAATGTATTTCCTGAAGCTCTAACTCCCCAACTCTCATTTGTCTGTTGAGATTGAACACCTGCCTTTAATCTTATGGTAGAGCCATGATGTACCTCTTATATAGTTCATAATCCTATCATAGAGCTTGTCCTAACTCTCCATTGACATTTGTCAAATGCCTTAACCTATCTGGGCCCCAGTCTCCTCATTTCAACAGTTCTTACCCCATAGTCTCTAAACAGGGCTTTCAAAACAGCTCCTCAACTAGACTTTCTGCATCATCCTCTCCCTCCAAGTATTTAAATAAGTATTTAAATAAGTTACCTTAAAGTATTTAAATAAGTTAGTATTTAAATAAGTGTTTCAGTACTAAATAAGTTAGTACTTAAATAAGTTAGCTTAAAAATTAAATTAGTAAGTACACACTAGGTGCTCAATAAATAGTCACTACTTTTAATGTTAGTTGTATTCTGAATCTCTTCCATGGACCCCCAGGACAGAACTCCAAAGATTAAATTTTCCAAGCTGTTTACATATGTTAAATGTCTATATTTTATATATAATCACTAGAGATGCGAAATTATTTTTTTAATAATTAGGCCTGGAACTGCTGAAAATGCCTTCAAACTCTTTAGACACTAGAAGCGTACTTTACTTGCCTTATAGAAACTGTGTTATCATACCGAAACATATCCCATTTGTTGGTACACGTCTATTTACTGCAGGAGAGAGCAATGTGTCTGTATCATTTTGCAGTTCTGAATAATGGACATAAGGATAGCAAATGCTAATATGCTAAAAATTGCATTGAATCTATTTTTTCCTCTTTATTAATAAAAATCATGTTTTTCCTAAACCCACAAACGTATTAAGTGGTCCCGGGGAAAGAAACAAAATAAAAGTAATTTGACATCAAAATCTGAGATCGCCAAAACTCCTTTATCCACTCCACACACAGCCCTTAGCCAAAATATTTTCCTATTGAAAATTTTATTCTGCATTTAGAAAATATTCATTCATTCTTGTAGCATTCCTGGGTTTTAAGAGAGATAATTCCCAAATTCTATCCTCACTTCACCCCCCTGAAATTCGAGACCTCTAAAGGGAATCTAAGACATCAAGAGGTTAAATGGCTTTCTCAGGACCACACACCACGTTAGGGTCGGAGCTGAGGTTAGAGACTGTGAGTTTCTCCATTTCTTTCTTAAATAAGTGTTTCATGAGGCTGACTTTCCTCTCTATTTATTTAGGTGTAGTAACTGTGCTGGTCACCAGTGAGTGGGGTTTCACAGTGTGGCAATAAGATGTATAAAAGATGACCTTTTAGGAAAGCATTTTGTGCCCTTTGTTTAAAGGAACACAGATACTCTGAAAATAAATCTTTCTCTCCATTTGTCTGGATCTGAAAGTCTGTGTGTGTCAACATAGCAGGTAACCAGCTTTGGGACATATGTGTGTCTTGTTTGGTTCTTTAAGAAAATCCCTTTCCCACAGGCATCTTGCTTTACATTTTTGTAAGAAATCTTCGGTGTCTTTCTTTCCAAATTACACTTTGAAAAGTAAGAGGAAAATATTTACTTACTGTTATGGAATACAACATTTGTGATATAATCAACTACCCGACAGCTTCCATCAGACGGGGATGCAATGTACGGTTGAGTAGGTCATGTAGTGACTGACTAGGGCAAGTCATTCCCATCATTGTCTACATGAATGGTGTCCTCTAAAGTTACACAACGCACAACATGCGTGGCCATACACTGCTGTCTACTCGATAAAGCTGAAGCTTGTATCCACATACAGAATAATTTCCAGCTATGTCCTCTTGCTTAGCCCATGAGAGATGGAAGTATTGACTGATACCGCCAACAAAATGTTCAAGAAAATGTCACAATATATTAAAGCACTTGAAATTTGCTCTTAATTTTTTTTTTGCTTAATCTTTTATTTATCATTTTTTAAAAGATTCATTTATTTGAAAGAGAGAGTGCATGTGGGGTTGGGGCAGAGGAAGAGAATATTGAGCAGACTCCCCACTGAGTACAGAGCCCCACACGGGACTCAAGGCCATCTCAAGACCCTGAGATCAGGACTTGAGCCAAAACCAAGAGCTAGACACTTAACTGAATGAGCCAATCAGGTGCCCCTATTTATCATTAAAAAAAATTCATTTTCTCTCTTTTGTTTTCTACTATCATCATATCTACACTTTGCCACTGGAGTTTTACGTTATTTCATTATTATTTTTTTTTCTTTTACATTTGTCCTCAAGAAAAAAAAGGTTAATGTGCATGGATCATACTGTGGTTCTTAATAATAATGAATATAAGAGTAGCAAATGTTCACTGTGTTGAATCTATTTTTTCTCCTTATTAGTAAACATTATGTTTCTTCTTAACCTACAAACATATTAAATTGCCACTGGGGTAACGTAATTTTTACTTGGATTTAGCTATTATAGGTCTCTTCCAATAACTCCTTTCCACCTTCCCTAATTCCTCTTAATTTACTTTATAACCAGTTTGTTTTTGGAGTTGGATAAAGTGTACAAAATGTCAAGCCAGGACAACTTGGTTCTGATTCTAGTGGTTCTGAAACAGAGGTTCTAGGATTATGAGTCCAGATGTTCAGCTGCCTCACCTGAAAACTGAAAGGGATGAACCAAACAATCTCCAATACCACTCCTAATGTCAAAGATTTGTGTATCAATAAACTCCTTTTTTAAAAAAAAAATACAGCATTGGGTGCATGGCAAATTGTTTGTGGTTTAAGGACACACTATCATATATATTCTGGCTCAGAGGTTCCACTTTGACCAAAAATCTCAGTGATAACTGAAAAAACACTTACAGTCAGCCTTATGAAATCCCGAGAAACCGCCACTATCCAGAGAAGCAGGGTGGTGAGCTGAAAAGTAAGTTGGGACCAGTCAGTGGCAATTCCTATCTTCTGCTTCTTATTAATATTCCAGTATTATTCCCATCCTCATTAGGGACAACATATTACTTAAGCTCATCTGTAAAGTGAAGATGACATAGGACTCTCAGGGTTTTTGTAAGACTGAGAGAGATAACGGAGGTGACAGTGAGGGCAGCGTTCGTTCAATAAGTATTCACATCCCTTCAGTCCTTTTGCCAACTCAGAGTAAAAAGAACTATGTAACAGATCAAATAAAAGGAACTATGTATCATACAGATCAAAGTTTTATTTGGGGGGGACTAAAGTTAAAAAATACTAGCTTTCATGGAGGTATGACGTATCTCTCCAGAGTCATAAAGAAGAGCATGAATTAACTGATTCATTAATAGACAGTCAATCCAAAGACCATAGAAAACCTGGGGACAGACTTTGGTCTGAATGACATGTGACCTCACTATCATGTGACACAGCGTGGAGTCCCACCCTACCTCATGTCTGCCCAGCACATGTCAAGGCACTGGCAAGGTGTCTAAGACTTTCTAGCAGGACTTAAAAATCAGCATGGAGATGGTAAGCATTAATATGCCTGACAAGAATTACATCTATTTTTTAAAACGGTTTGAGATATGACTCGAAGGGCAATTAAAGTTCTTCACCAAAATAAATGCTAGTAGTTTAAGACATAAAATGCAATTTGTTTTCACTTATTTCACAAATGCAAAGAATAGCCTGACAAAAGAAACCTCAGAGATTACAAATGAGCATTTGGTAAAGGAATGCACTTTCTACTTTGCAGATTTCTTTGGAAATAGATAACTCACAGGTTAAATCTAAATGTTTCAACAAAAGAAATTGTAAAGGGTTTTCACTGTCTGACTGACCGTAAGTAAAATAATGGCTCAGATCCTGAAATAGCAAAGATAAAACACAAGACAAGCATCCTTTTTTTAAAAACTCAGTATCACAGTTTCAGAGAACATGCTTCAGGAACTTTCCACTTTTTAACCTACTATGTGTACAGCCCTGCCTGATAAAAAGCATATATGCCTACACCACTTGCCAACGTTTCAGTTGCAATTAACACTCAAGTCAAATCAACTTGTCTTTAAAAATAAGGACAATTCTCTGGCCTATTTTACTGAAAAGTCTATAGGCTTCGAATTTGATCTCTTGGCTCAATGGCATCACCAAAAACCTTGTTTCTTTCTCCTCATTTACCAGCTCTGATTTCTTGGTGGTGGCTCCATTCTCAGCCTGGGTCTCCCTTATGTGGAAGCCTCCCACACAAGAAATACTTGCTTGTTCATTTCCAGTGGATAATGAGAAAGTTTACTTTTCAGATACCTCAATCTCAAATCCCAAAACTGCATCTTCCAGCCCTCACTTGCCTGGCTTGTGTTATATGCCTACCCATGAATAAATTATAGCTGGGGATGTGAACGATGAAGGCTGGTCTAACTCAGGACTCAGGAGAACTAGGGTTATGGTAAATCCTTGGCAAAACACATGGCTAGGAGACTCATAGTGACATTAGGAAGGGGAGAAGGAGAAAAGATGAGGAGAGATAAGTAGTAAATATCCACCATATTGATTCCCTCAAGCTCCTTACAGTTCCATAAGGGCAATAAGAGGGGAAAAAAGAAAACCCCTAAAAATGCCACACCTTTTTTTCTCTGTAAAATGAATAGTTCCTTAGACCATCCTGGTTAGAAGAGGCACTTTGAATTTTAATATTGTCATCATTCATGTGGGATTCAAGACAAAGATCTCCTGGATCTCCCTTGCTTGCTTTATGTTTCTCAGGCCATGGGATGCATAGGTTCTGACTCTGTACGGCATGACCACCATCCGACCAATCAGTCACCCTGCCCAGGGGCCAGCTGAGTGGAAGCAATCAGTCAAGTTAGTTTGAGTGATATGAACATATTACCTGTAAACTCAAGGTTGCATCATATAGATGGCCTTTCTATTATTTATATACAATAAATAAAAATACAACCTGTGAAGTTCCTTTCCTCATAACTTTGGAAAAGATCTTATTCTACCCTTAAGTGTAATTAACTGCTTTTTAGAAAATGACTCTGATAAGATTTGTTCATCTTAAACATTCTTTCATTAATTTACTCAACAGACACTCTGAGCACAGAGGATGTTCCAGTACCAGAATTACACAAGAGTTTCTCGCTGCTACACTCTGTTCCTCCTGCACACCTCCAAAAGAAAGAAGGAGGCACCGAGGTGTCATGTGTGTTGTTAAACCACTTATACTGTCCACATTCAGATACGGGTTCTAAGGTGAAAACATACAAAGAATGTTAAGGAGGTAAGGAGGATGCTTTCAATCGCGTGCTTATTTGACTTCATGGCCAATATCTCTTCAGTTCCTTTCATTATTCATTGCAAATGCATTACTAAACAAATCATTTTTTTTCATTTTCAAAGCTTTTTTAAATTGTATTCTACTTAAGGTTCCACATTAATATTTTCTGTTCCCCTCCTTCCATAGTGTTTTAGGATTTCAGAGAAGAAATGGGATTATGTAGAAGTGAAATGTCAGTGAATCAATTGATAAAAGTGAAGAAACTATTTTTTGAGAGTTAGGTTTGACTTCTTTTTGAAACAATCAACAAGATATAAGCTTTGAGTAACATAATTCTCTGCGACACCAGGCAACTTAATTTCAGAAAATAGCTATGGACCTCTTTTTGTATTCAGTGATATTGTATCTCTCAGTCCGTCAAACCTTACATCCCGGATGATCCTGGGCTAAGCTGCCCACACGATTCTCATTAAAGATGTTAAGGAGACAGAGAGCAAGATTCAAAATTGACTGCTCCACTCACCTACTAGCTGTCTCAACTTGGGCAAGTGTCTGCACATTTCTAAACATTGGTGCTCTGAAATGACAATGACAATAAAGAGGCCACAGGGGTTTTGTGATGAAAGAATAAAGTAATGCTCACAAGGAGCTCAGCATGATGCCCGGCATAGAGGAAGAGCCTACTGACATATTAGCTACTATCGTGAGGTCCTTTTATCTCTAAAGCATTTTTCTAGAGAAGCCCTCCGGCTTTGTTTTGGCAGTAACAAAGCCCCTGCATACCTCAAATCTTGAAAACTTGTTAGATATTGTTCCAGAAAAATATGGAGAACGTGATTACGGTCTTGAGCATAATTTGTAGCAAATTATGCTGTTTTGTGTTAATTCTAATGTCCCACTGCCTCGTGAGGTCTAAACAGCTATTAAGTGAAGTCAGCATTTGTCTGTGAAGCCTGATAGAATAATTCAGGACAGCTGGTTGTCTCCACTGGTGCAAGGAAATAAGCAATTGCCAAGTGTCTGCTTAACTTTCTGCAATATAGACAGAGAATGTTTGCACATCCTAGAAATATGCTGTGTCTAACAGCAGCAAAGCAAGGAATTTTTTAGTTAGCTGTTGGAGGGATAGAGGGAATCTTCAAACCCGGAATAGATGATAGGATTATTTTAGTGTGGAAAATTCTGACTAATATGAATGGACTTCTATTACTCTTTGCTTGTAGAGCAACTAATCTTCTTCCCAACTAATGACATAATTTGGCTGTTAAAGAGGGTTCTTGAAATGCCTTGATATCTTGTTCCCTCACACCCAATTCTATCCATCTTTCATACAAGTTGATGATATTCACAGAGGAAGGGGGGATGAGTAGAGTGAATGGATTTGTGTCTGTGTACCCATTCTTTAAAGGAGAGAACTTAAACACAAACTTAAGAACATGAATGGTTCCCAGACTATCACTTTGTAATAATCTATAAAAGGCTAGAAATCCCTTGGAAATAATGGTTCTTGGTTCTTCTTTCAAACTGAACTAAAGGAAAGAAGATATAATACTAAGGAAATGGATGTAACATTTACTCAAGCCAAACAGCCATTCAGAGTTCATAGCAAATTACAACTTGTCTGTGGAAGTAGGAGTATATTGGCTATTTTTAAAGAACATTTTCTCCTTCTATTACCTATGAATTAACTTCTTATCTAGCATTTAGAATAAGGAAATATAATAGTAGACAAATTATTGTTAAAGAATACTCTTGTTTTGGTTTCTTGGTTTTAAATACTAGCTTCCCTTCTGGAATCTTCTAGTACTAAACAGATTTTTTTTTAATGATAATTTATTGGCAGCCATAGACTGATGTCACAGTGGTGTTAAGAAAATATGATAAAAAGCTGTTGTGGCAGCTGTTTTCAAGATGTCAAAACTTAGAGAATGGTGTCACTTTCACTTAAAAGTGCATTAATTATTTTTCCTAGTAAATTCTGCCATTCTTTTTTTTTTTTTTTTTTAAAGATTTTATTTATTTATTTGACAGAGATAGAGACAGCCAGCGAGAGAGGGAACACGAGCAGGGGGAGTGGGAGAGGAAGAAGCAGGCTCTCAGCGGAGGAGCCCGATATGGGGCTCGATCCCAGGACTCCGGGATCACGCCCTGAGCCGAAGGCAGACGCTTAACGACTGAGCCACCCAGGCGCCCCAAATTCTGCCATTCTTAAACATCCTTTATAACAATTAAGAGAATACTGAAGGTTTCTGCTTTTAAGCATTAGGACTCACTTAACATCTCCGCAGTTGTGAATTACGGATTTCACCTTTCTTCCATTACATATTTCATTTCCAGTGTGACCACTGTGCTACATACTTTCAGCACCCTAGTAAACTATTGTTTAACAAGACTAGAGATTTCTAAAACCTTAGATGATCTTTCTAGTTAGGAGGTATACTTCGGTTTCTCACAATAATCTTCCAATCTTACCAAGGATGAGGGAGTAGATTGTTCACATGTAAACACTTGTGGAGATGATTTGCAGCCTGAGTGATGACTTAATAATCATGTCTCTCTAATACAGTGCCTCAAGAGACTCCTTAGCACCTGAAAGAATTCCTACACCTCTAACACTGACCAGCTTGCATCTGGCAGACACCCAGGATCTGTGAAGACTCCTGTTAGAATACTTAGTGTCATTGAAATACGTGAGCCTAATTCCTCAATATGGAGCTCTACTGATAGACCTCCATTGCCATGTTCGTTGTGGTAAGACCTTTCCCAAAACAATACTGGAGTATTTTTATATTAGCAATCCATATGAATCACATGACATTGTAGACGTCTGTGTTTGTTATGACAATTTTCCAACATATGTCAGTGAAAGGTCTTCTTCTGACGTATCACAATATCAAACAATTACCATAATTATATGGCATTGTGACAACTGCCAAGCAAAATTCACGCGTTTTAAGGTAGATGAGACTTTTTAAAATTCACACAAAGGAGCCATACAGAGCCACCTAGGTTCAAGGTCTCCCTGCTCCTATCCTCCTCATTCACTGTATTCCAGTCCCACAAGTCCTTTCAACACATCAAGCTCACGTCTATTCTTGTAAATTTGCATTACTGTTCACTGTGCTGGGATTTCTGGGATTTTCCAGATTTTTGGCTGGTCCCTTCTCATTATGCATAACTGTCCCTGCCTGAGAGAGGCATCTCCTGACCAACCCATCAAAAGGAGTCCCTGCTCGTACCATTATCCCACTGAATTACTGTCTCAACATTATCACTATCATTCTCTAAAATAAATTTTCTTTGTTTGTTTACTTTTTAATTGTCTGTTTCTCACATCTTTACTAGGATTTAAGATCCATGAAAACAGAGAATTTGTCTATTTTGCTACATCCCCAGCCAGGAAAAATGGTTGGCACATAGCCAGTGCTTAACAATTTTTTTCCTGTTAAACAAATGCATGAATGGATATTTATGAAGAATTTTTCTCCAAGCTAAGCAGTCGGTAAACTACAATATAACCTTGGCTTCCATAAGACCACCAGTGATCTGTGTTCTCAGATGACATCTTAGGATTCCATTCATGGACTTTTGCTTTGGAGGAACTTGAGATCCACTTTAGGGAATGTTATTGCAAAAGCTTTGTGAAGGCCATTGCTACATTCATAACAAGAATGATACTGAAGACATTTTCTCACCATTAACATGTTCTCTTTATGAAGACACAGAGACAAAAATTCTCATAATTCTCTGTACCAGAAAAAGAGATAATTTCTCCTGAGCAGCTGGTTTTTCTTTTTCAACATTGAACCTCTCATATGATTAATCCCATTTCACTTCTTAGCTTGTTTGCTAGGAAATTCAGAGCCAAATTTGTGGCTCACCTCTAGTGAGCATATGGCACACATTTCGTGTATTAAGCTTATTTCTTGTTTTCCAACCCTTATTTTCTGTTCAATTTCCATTAAATTTCCTACCCAATTTCTTCCTCAGTTCTTATTTATTTGCTTTATCATAATTGAATGATTCTTTGTAATAATATTGTTTGGAACAAGGCAAGGTGGAAATACACTTTAAAGTGAGACTATGTTCCAAACAGGACTGTGTTATTTTTGGATCTAATATTTTGAGAATGGAGGTAGAGCTCTGAGTGACACAGAGCCCTTGGGATATGAGCAGGTGTGCTGTAAAGATAAATTGAAGGACCTTCCTTTAGTGACTTGTTTTTTTGGCCTCAGTATTTAAGATGCTCCATATGCTTGGACAAAATCATCTTCCTAAGAAAAACATAAAAGTCACTTTTTGGACATTCAAGGAGGTGAAAGAAAAATCCAGATTGCTTTGAAGGACGAGCCTGCAGTGCAGAATGGTATAAACACAACCCCAGATACCAGATGTTTTAGCATAGCCATGTGACGAAATACTCCCCTTTCTTTATTTACACTTTACAGCAAATATTTTGCAAAGAGAAAGCAAAGAATGTTGATGTCCCACCAGTTAAACTTCAAGCATAACAAGGTCCCAAGTTCCAAAATGTAGCATTCCTTGTGGTGTCCTTCAAATCTCTGGGTGAATGATAAGCATCTGGCATTCTATTTTCTTGTGTTCAGAAATGATGATTTATTAGGACCAAAGAGGAAGGAAGAAAACCCTATACTTCTAGCTCTTTTCTAGGTTGCAAGGAGCTACATGAAATGACATCACTGTTACTTTGTTTAACCAGAGGAAGGATTTACTAATTTGCATTCACACACACACACACACACACACACACACACACACACACACACACAGAGAATAACCACTTTTCCTGCCAGCAGAATGCTTCAACTTTTTTCAGATGGTATTATTAGACCATAAAACTATCTTCAAATGTAGACATTTGTTTGATGCTGGGAAAATACTCCTAGTGGAGGTCTCCCTGCTCTGAAAACTAATCCATTTAAAACAATTCCTTAAAAGTGACCATTTGGATTTTGTTACCAACCTAAGGTTCTTATTTCTTATTCTTGTTAGTAAATCAAAGGAAGAAATACTGAATCATACCCTTAATAAAACATCAAAGACAGACACGGCTGGAAGTGACTCCTAGTACCAGTCCCATCACATTTGTCAGGAGGGTCTGATGCTGGGGTAGTAAATGTGAATAGGGCTGGGAGACACTGAGGGGAGGAGGGGGCTTCATAAATCTCACATCACAGAGATTTATTCCAGCATGCACTCAGCAAGCACGGGAAGATGGTATGAGTGGGTTCTACACACAATTCATAACAGAGATGGATAGATTACTTTGTTTTTGAGAACAGATGATCAGACTAAATTACATTTCAGAGACCCTGAAGCCCTTTACTCTTAAAAAATGGCCCCTTTTCCTCCCAGCTCCAAAAAGTAGGGAATTCGGTTCCATAAAAGACCAAAGAAAAAGTAAGGTGCTGGGCTGTTACAGACCAACTTATCAAAGGGGGACCTTCTAATAAAAGATCAAAGAAATCAAGTCTTAACAGGAATCTTTAGTCCAGGCAAATGGAAAGATGAGAAGATGCTCTACATCACACCAAAGTTTTGTCACTGCCCTCCAGGTGAGAAGATAATCTGATTTTATCTCATGAATAATGAAGGCCATAGCGGGAGTCTAGGGGCCGACCTCTTGAAGAGATTACAGAAATATGAGGCAGGCCCAATAGGAGGTCTTATCTGGAGAAGTAAAGCTAATGAAAACAACTGGAACAAAGAGGAGGTTAGAATGGGTTTTTGAGATTATTGGAATATTTATCTTATACTTTTTTTGAAGGGTGTGAAGAGGATCACACAGCAAACGGAGATTAAACCTTTTCAATTTTAGACCTTCTCAATATGCCCCACAAAGCATTTGTGTTTCTAGATGAACACATCACCTTACACCAACTTTTAAGCATGAATCTGATATTTTTGAAGCTATCTACCATCGTTCGGATTGATCCCTTCCCCCACTTTCTTAACTGCTTACCCCTTAACTTTGACCACTGGTCCCTTCAATATTGTGCATTTGCAAGCTGACAGCCCAAGTCTGACTTAGGTAAATATGTATGAAAGCAGCTAATGAGAACTAACTGTTAACATGAGACCTAACCCAGCACCTTCATTTTATTCCACTAGACTCTAAGAAACCCATTAACAAGTCATACGAAGGTTGAACACAGAGCCACGTGATTTCATCTGTGACTTTATATTTTTGTTTAGTTTTTTGTTTAGAGATTAGGTAGTTTGACTATTGTTAAAACTAGGACAAGATTATATCCATAACTATAATTAGTGGGCCTTTAAATAGCACAGAACTGATAATTACACCAACTTCACATGTCATCTGGATGAATGTTACCTCTACTGGATTATTCTTACCTTTTTTTTTTAATTGTTAAACTTCTGGTTCAAGCATCTGTTTTCAACAGCATAGGTGTGTAGGGAGAAATAAGTGAAGATTAGTGTTCTTTTTATCTGCCTTCTGCTCCTCATAAAAGGAAGGCACAACTCCTGCATCAGTCAGGGATTGCTGACTTTGTCTCTGATAATGTCTTTAGTATCATTCCTAAGTAACATCTGGCAGGAGGGACAAAAACATGACTTTTAAAGCTGGTTCTCATAAGTATTTCATCCTGTGCAATGACTGCTTCCTTTGGGTCTGTATGCGGGCACTGTGTCATGCCGTTTAAATACTTCATCTCCTTTAATTGTCATAGTAGTCATGGGGTAGGTACTATTATTTCCATTTTACAGATGGGGAAAACGAAGCACAGAAATATTAAGTAGCTCACCCAAGATAATGCAACCAGAAAATAGCCTAAATTCTTCCCTACTATTCTTACTGGCTTTGATTAATTCACCCACACCTCTATTCCCCAAATAAAATGCTCCCTAAATATTCATATTTCAGTTAATGAGCTTATTAATTGGCAAAAGTTACTATTATCATCTTATTTGAGTACTTAAAAATGCATTCTAAGTAGCCACTTAATGTTGTGTTAACACATTTCAGGATATTTATTCTCTTTTGGATTGCTTTGTTCTGGAACTATTTGTTGTATTTCTTTTTGGAAAGGTCTGTTATTCACTGGGGAAAAAACAGACAACATTCAATATCTTGAATGCTTTCTACATTTTGGAAAAGAAACCATTTGTAATACATAAAATATTCTTATAAATTAGTCACTATTTTTTTTATTCTCATTTCATTTTCATTATGTAAATATATCTCTTCTAGTTAGCTCTTTTTTTTTTTTTACTCTCCTGGTCAGGAATTTTAGGGAAAGAAAGTTACCTTCAAATCTCCTCTATTAGCAGATATTTACCTGTCTTTGCCTCTCTTACTTGCAACAAGTTCTACCTATGCTCTGTTTTTATTTTGATCAAATTTTTACTTTTTTTTTTTAAAGATTTATTTACTTATTTTAGAGAGAGAGAGCACAAGCAGAAGGGGCACAGGGAGAGGGAGAGAGAATCCCAAGTGGGCCCCATGTCGAGTACTGTGGCCGACATGGGGCTCAATCCTAGGATCCCAAGATCATGACCTGAGCTGAAATCAAGAGTCGGAGTCCCAACTGACTGCACAACCCAGGCGCCTCTTCACCAAACTTTAAACATCTACTATACTCCATTTTTCGATCTGCTAATTACTACAACTAGACAGATTTGCCATTTTTTTGATACCAAGATTGAATATCTACGTTTGTTTGGCATAGAGAATCATAATACTTAGCTGGTAATATTTCATTTTAGGAGAACTTGTAACTTTAGAATATGCTGGACAATATCAGTTATTTTATAATTGTGTTTTCTTGAGCACAATCCCATGAATTTATTCCTCAAGAGATTAAATTAATCACATAATCTCAAGGAGGCATCTCATTATTTATAGAACTGAAATTAAAAGTGACTTTAGTAGAATAAAAATTATTTATATAATATTGTTGGAGCCATGTAAAAAAAAAAGCAAACAGAAACATATTCATTACCCTAAAGACTGGGAAAAATACACCAATTATAATGGAGCTAGTGTGTGGTCCCAAGAATACTTTTTTAACTCTTAAATTTTTGGTATTTTCTAGATTCCCTTTAATAAACAGAACCAATTTTATAAGATGTTAACTTTATGCTGGGAAATACATACTTTTTGCAGAGCAAACTTAGAAATTTGTGTTTCATTTACTGTGTTCCATCATGTGGGCCTGCTCATGATGTAGAAATGCATACTCGGAGGTCCTCTATGCAATTCTTTTTTGCCACTTTGACTTTTCATAACTAAGGCTAGCTCAGCAAACTGAGATTAAATTGCAGCAGAGGCAGAAGCTCACAGGCCACCAGTGTTGACGTACTTGGGAGCAGGCCAAAGCAGAGGGAATTTCTCCTCTTCATTCAGAGCGTCTCTGAAATCTAGACTCTGAGCTGGGAGACGGAGACTCTCTGGAACTCAGGGGCAGATAGCGCGGTCGGGGCTGCATGGAATTTTCTACTTTTTATAGAATTGTTTTAATGCATTAATAGAGAAGAAGCGCTCTTGTTTATGTTGGTAGAATTTCAAACACTTTTGTTTCATGGCCTCTTTATTGTGTTTGGAAAGCAATAACCCACTCCCTGAGGTCACTTTTAGGAATGACAGGACTTCAGCCCACTATATGCCATGATTGTTAATATTGTCTGCATTTGAGAAGGGTAAGCATTTTCACAAACTCGAATTGCTTCTATGATTAGAATTATAGAATCCAAGATTGAAGGGTACTACCACCTTATTCTATATTTAAGGGAACAAGGGATTGAAAGCAGTGAAAGTGATTCGTTCAAAATCAGAATGAGAACCAGAAGCAACTGTCTATCATGCCATGCAAGTCAGGCAAACCTGACGCTTTGTCCCATTTCATTCCTTCCTGTTCATGTGGCTTGGCTACTTCTCCATTGCCACCAGCCTCAGGCGCTCGTGTGAGATTAAATGAGATCATGCAGGTTAGGCTCCCCATCCCCACCTAATGCCCAGGGCTTCTCCTGCATCCTCTCAAAAACTCTTATTTTTTGGTCCTTCTGTTCCACAAGGGAAAGAGGACTGAATCCAAAATGAAGGGAAAACGTGCACACTTACTGCTGATAATGTCAACTCACCCTCCCCCCACCACAGTTAAAATTCTTCAGTGTCCCTTTTTTTTTCTAAAACTTGGATAAAATCCAAGCTCTTGCATACAGCCCACTAGGAACTCCAGGATTTAGCCTCTGTTTCTTCAAAGACTTTTCCACCTTTCCACTCTCTCCATGAACCTCATCTTCCATCATGCATTTGCTGAGCTTCCGGGGAAAAACGCCCACCACAAAATCCATCTTCCGACACCCACCTCATGTCCCCTCCTCTACAAATCCCTCACTGCCTTCACTTACCCTCCCCATTTTTTTTAAATGCCTACATTCTGCAGAAGCAGGGATTCTACTTTATTCACTTTTGCAGCCCAAGACTTGATCTCAGGACCAAAGTGGACAATATTAAATCTGTCCTGAAATGTTAGACATTACAGTTTGGCAATTAAGAACACAGGCTCCAGGCCTAGTTTCCTTGAGTGTAAATCTTGGCTCCACTACGTGCCAGTTTCTGTGGCTTTGGAAAAGCTAATTAAGCTGCTTGCCCTTAGTTCCCTCATACGTAGAACAGGAATCATCATAATGCCTGCGTCGTGAACTGTGCTGGGAGCTAATAGAGCTGAAATAAATAAAATAATGCTTGACATATGGTTAGTACAATTATCACTTATCTATTATTATTAACATTTTATTACTAAGTATTATTATCATTACTATTTTTATTTTTATTATGTAAGCTAGTGTGGAACAGGGACAATATCTTTTCCACATAATTTATTAAACTCTACACAGCTACTACAGAGGGAGACATTTTTATATAGCTCAAGGAAACATGAGCTAATCGAATTCTCATAAAAGATTCTATTCAACAAATATTCAGGCTCCCTCCTAATGCAAAACACACTAGGTTATGCTCCGGGAGATAGAACTGGGAATAAATCAAGGGCCTAGTCTTCAAGTTCACCATGCAGCGGAAAACACAGACACTCACACGCGGAATCCTAACACCCGAGGAACTAAATGAAGATCAACCAACTGAGAACAAGGAAAGGCTGCAGAGCTGAGCAGACCAAGAGAGTCAGCTACTGCCACTTGCACTTGGTAGAGACTCAAAGGCGGGTAAAGGGGAGGGAAACCTTTACAGGGGAGAAGAGGGAAGGCTCTGTGTGCCCTACCTGGAGGCTGTTGGCTGTTGGTACATTGGCTACACGGGGGCTAAGCAGAAGCTGGACTCCTATGGGATTGAGTAGGGTTACATATTTAGCTCCGTCTGACCCACCCTCAGTTGGAAGTGGGAACAAAATTAGGAAAACTGTCAGTTATCACTCAAGTCCTGGCCATGGTGGGTTGGTCATTATCATGATTACTATTTGGCTTCTGGTAGGTAACTAGAGAGAGGAGTCGGACTTGCTACAAGTCTGACTCACAGATAGCTGGCTGGCTCCTCTAGCTAGAGAGTGGGCTGGTTTCTTGAGCTGGCTGCTGCGGGTTGTGGGTGAAAATTCTACTTCTGTACACGTTCTGACCATTATTTGCTGGTGTATTCAGTCTCTCACTCGGGGAGAAATTTCTAAGAGCTAGTATTTCTCCTCACCACTACTGACTCCACTTTCTAGCACTGTCTAAATTCTCCTTCCTCACTTTGCATCGTGTTTCACTTCCTTAGCTCACAGCACTGAGGGGGAGAGCAGGCTCTGCTGTCTCCTTTCAAACCCCAGCTCAGCCTTCTAGTAACTGTACAACCTCGGGCAAGCTACTGAACCTTTGAGGGCCTCAAGTTCCTCATCTGTGAACGTGAATGGAGAGCTATCCCAACCTGGGGTGGGGGCAAGACCTACTGTGAGGATGTGCCAGGGAAGCTCCTATAAGACTGTAAGTATTCAGTGAATTTTTCATCTTTATTACTCTTTTATCTTCAATATGATAAATGCTCCACAGGCAATGTGGCCCCTTCTTGAATTCCCTGCCACTTTTCTCTCCCTTTCCCCTCTCCCCACTACCCAGAAGATGTGACCATATGCAAAAGAGCTTACCCTTGAGTCGTTTACAACATACCCATTCTTAAGAAAAGTTAACTATAAATACGGGGATCCGAGAATAATTATACAGCTACTCTGCTCACATCTATGCTAATAAATTCAAAGACCTGAATGAACAGATGAATTTCTCAGAAAATATACATTTCCCAAACTGAGCTCATCCAAAAAGTTAAAAAAAAGCTGAAATCTATAAATTATCACACTGGAAATACAAAACGTTATTAAAGGAAAATCTCAAGGAAAAAAAGGATGCACAAAGTCTAGTTTCGAAGGCAAATTTTCTTAGTTGCAAGGAATAAATAATTTCTAATGCATTTAAACAATTTAAGAGAAGAGAGACAAATTTCCTCCTTATTAAGCCAACACAACAGAAACTAGTAAGAAGTAACACAGAAAATAAAACATTATGGAGTAGACTACCTATCAATAGCCACACAAAAACCTTTGTCTTAAGGGCGCCTGGGTGGGTCAGTCGGTAAGCGTCTGCCTTCAGCTCAGGGAGTGATCCCAGAGTCCTGGGATTGAGCCCCATATCGGGCTCCTCCCCTGGGAGCCTGCTTCTTCCTCTCCCACTCCCCCTGCTTGTGTTCCCTCTCTTGCTGGCTGTCTCTCTCTCTATCAAATAAATAAATAAATAAATAAAATCTTAAAAAAAAAAACCTTTGTCTTAATAAATAAAATCTACCAGAATATGTAAAGAAAATTATTTTTTTAAAGATTTCATTTATTCATTCACTGTAGAGAAAGAGCGCACAGGAGGGGGGGGGGCAGAGGGAGGAGGAGAAGTAGAAGAGACAGAATCCCAAGCAGACTCTGCACCCAGCCCAAGGCAGACATAGAGCTCAATCCCACGACCCCAAGATCACGACCCCGAGATCATGACCGGAGCTGAAATCAAGAGTTGGACGCCCAACCGACTGAGCCATTCAGGTGCCCCAACTGAAAAATATTTTAAAAGACACTTGAGTACCTGGAAAGTTGTATTCTGTTTTAATTAGGAAATGCAGTGCTGTGAAGATACCAATTTTCTCTTAATCTAAGAATAGCATGTAATTTCAACTTTTTAAGGAGCGCATGTTTATGTGGTTCCTTACATGGATGTTTATATAGTTCCTTTCATTTTCCCCTTTTAGACAAGTTTGTTCTGATATTTGCATAGAAAAGTAGAATTGTTAGTATGACAAAAAAATGTCTGAAAAACAAGAGAAACAGGTCCATTAAAACAAGAGAAAGGTATGAGACTTCCTTGCCCAGGTATGAGAATAAATATAAAGCTGCAGAAGAAGAATGTGTCTAGACAAAAGAATGATTATATAGGAAGCACAATGGAAGAGATTAAAAAGTACAGAAATAGATCTAGGTAACTAAGCAAATTTAATGTACTCTATGTATTCAAATTGGTGGATAAAATGTAGTAAATCACATAGGGATAACTGTTCAATAATATACTTCAAAACTTCAATAAAACTTCAACCTGAATTTCAAATAAATTCTAAATGAGTCCAAATTTTCTTTTTTTTTTTTTTTTAAAGATTTTATTTATTTATTTGACAGAGAGACAGCCAGCGAGAGAGGGAACACAAGCAGGGGGAGTGGGAGAGGAGGAAGCAGGCTCCCAGCGGAAGAGCCTGATGTGGGGCTCGATCCCAGAACGCCGGGATCACGCCCTGAGCCGAAGGCAGACGCTTAACGACTGCACTACCCAGGTGCCCCTAAATGAGTCAAAATTTTCAACATAAAGAATGAAATTTCCAAAAATAATAGAAGACTATAAGAGTGGTTTTGTTTTTATCTTGGGAAAGGTCTTTGTAAACAAGATACAAATTAGGATAACCAGAAAGTAAAGATTGATAATTAACTACACACACTAAAATTTTACCCAAGGCCAAAAATTGCCATAAACCAAAAGGTAAGTGAATAACTGGGGGGGACATTTACAATACATGTCAGTACTCTATTATTTCACTTAGAGATAAAAGTACTACTTTACTTAGTAAATAAATGTACTATTTTAGGTAGAAATCAGTAAGAATATGCTAACGGCTCAATAGAAAAATAAATCAAGCTCATCAGGAGACAGTTAATATGGAAAAATTACAATGGTTTACAACTGTCTGAAAAGATACTCATTTTCACATATACAAATTAAAAAGCCAATGAGGTCACTATTTTTCACTTTGGCTGAGAAGATTAAAACATTTTTACAACTTTGTTAAGATATAATTCACATACCATTCAATTCACCCATTTAGAATATATTCACAGAGTTGTGTAACCATCACACAACCAACTTTAAAACACTTTCATCACTCCAAAAAGAAACCATGTACCCCTTAGCAATCACCTAATTCCTCTCAACCCTACACATCAGCCCCAGGTAACCATTCATCTAATTTCTTCTTTGATGGATTTCCTTGTTCTATACATTTCATATAAAGGGAATCATGTTCGTGCAAATGGTCGCAAAATGACCCTTGGTGACCAGCTTCTTTCACTCTTAGGGTTCATACCTTTTAGAACCTATATCAGTATTTTATTGTTTTATTGTCTTATGTTCCATTTTATTTATCTATTCATCAATTGATGGATATTTGGGTTGTTTACAATTTTTGGCTATTATGAGTAGTGATGTTATAAACATTTCTGCACGGTTCTTCAGTGGATATATATTATAGCTAGTTTTGTGAAATGTCTATTAAAATCCACTGCCATTTGTCAATTGGATTGTCTTTCTATTGTTGAGTTCAGAGTTGTTTATGTATCCATAATATAAGCCCCTTATGAGATAAATGGTTTTCAAGTATTTTCTCCTATTTTGTGAACTGTGTTTCCATTTACTTTACGGTATTCTTTTGAGCACTTAAGTTATTAATAATGATGGAATCAAATTTACCTATTTTTTCTTCTATAACTTGTGATTTTGTGTCCAAGAAAGCTCTGCTTAAATCAAGATTACAAAGATTTACTATGTTCTAAGAGTTTAAAGTTTAGCTATGATCTCTCTTGAATTAATTCACGTAAATGGTATAAGGAAGAAGTCAGATTTCCTTGTTTTGCATGTGGATACCCTGGTTCTCCGGTACCACTTTTTGGAAAAATAATCCTTTATCACTTGAATTGTCTTGGCATCCTTGTTGAAAATCAATTGATCATAAAATTGTAAGGGTTTATTTCTAGACTCTAAATTCCACTACATTGATATTATGTCTATGCTTAAGCCAGGACCACAATGTCTTTATTACTATAGCTTATGGTAGGTTGAAATTAGAAAGTGTGATTTCTCTAACTTTGTTCGTTTTCAGGATTGTTTTAGCCATTGTCGGTCCCTTATATTTCCACACCCATTTTAGGAATATTCAGGTGGGATTTTGAACAGGATTGTGTTAAATCTCTAGGTCATTTTGTGGGTCTTGCCATGTAACAACATAGTTTTCTGATCCATAAACATCAGCTGTCTTTCCATTTAATTAGGTCTTCTTTAATTTCTTTCAGCAATGTATTGTAGTGTTTGGTTTATAAATCATGCACTTCTTTGGTTAAATGTATTTCCAAGTATTTTATTCTTTTTGATGCCATTGTAAATGGAATAATTTTCTTAATTTCATTTTGGGAATTTTATTGCTGGTATATAGAACTGAAACTGATTTTTGTACATTGATTTTGTATTTTGCAACCCTGTTGAACTCATTTATTAGTTCTTCTAGGTTTCTTTTACTAGATTCCTTAGGATTTTCTCTGTGTAAGATTATGTAATGTACAAATACAGACAATTTTACTTCTTTCTTTCCAGTCTGGAAGCTGTTTAATTTGTTTTCTTGCCTTATTGATCCAGGCTAGAATCCACAGTGATACAAGTGGTTATCCTGTCTTCTTGATCTTAGGGGGAAAACTTTCCAACTTTCATCATCAACTACGATATTAGGACTGGATTTTTATAAATATCCTTTATCAGGTTGAGGTATTTTCCTTCTATTCCTAGTTTGCAGAGTGTTTTTATCATGAAAAGGTGTTGGATTTTGTCTTTTTATCCCCCTGTGTCTGTGGAAATGATCCCATGGTCTTTGCCCTTTAATGTACTGATAGATACACTGCATTAATTGATTTTCAGATCTAAACCAACATTGCATTCCTGAGATAAATCTCACTTGTTTGCAGTATATAATCCTTTTAAAATGGTGCCCGATTTGGTTTATTGGTATTCTGTGAAGGATTTTTGCATCTCTAATCACAAGAGACATTGATCCATAGTTTTTTTTTTTTTCTTTCCTTGTAATAATGTCTTTGTCTGCTTCTGGTATCTGAGTAATACAGACCTGGTAGATTGAAGTGAAAAGTTTTCCCTTCTCTGCTATATTTTAAAAAGAATTTTTAAAGAATTTTTAATTCTTCTATAAACGTTTAATAAAATTCACCAGTAAAGCCATCTGGGTTTGAGTTTCTCTTTTGAGAAGTTTTTAAATTCCTAATTTAATCTCTTCACTTGTTATTGGTCTATTGCAATTTTCTATTTCTTCTGGAACCAGTTTTGATAGCTCGTGTCTTTCCAGAAATTTGTTCATTTCATCTACATCATCTCATTTTTCAGCATACAGTTGTTCATAGCATTCTCTTACAATTCTTTTTATTTCTGTAAGATTGGAAGTAACATTCCTACTAAAGATTAAGACATTTCTAGGATACAATGTTGACAGTGCTGCAGAAAAGAGTTTTGCACGCTTTATGGTGGGGATCGTGAACTGACACTTGGTGAAATCTTCTTGAGGACACTTTAGCAGTCAGATTCAACAGAACATGGTGGCAAATCAAATGTAGGTAGTAGTTAGGAGGAATTAAAGACAGCTCTGAGTTTTTGAGTATGAGTGAAAGGAGAATACCCTCACATACGTACATAGAGGGGAAATTAGGAAGGAAATCAGATTTAAGGGGAAAGTAATGAATATAATTAATTGTTATATGTGATCATTATATGGCTTGTAATGTAAGCAGACAGCCAGAAATTCAGAATGAGCTATCCAGAAGAGAATAATTAGGGTGTCTCTGTTGAAACAATATCTGCTTGAAACTACATGACAAGATGAGGATACTTTTAGTTTGGTTTGGTTTTGGTTTGGTTTTTGAAAAGTGCATATAAGAGACAGAAGGACAAAAAAAAGGCAAGATCTTAAGGCATACCTACAATTATGGGGTAAAAATAGAGAAGGAAATTAATACCAGAGCTGAGTGGACACATTCACAGAGATAGAAGGAAAACTAGAAGTGACATTAAAGTAACAAAGTAGAGGGACACTGTAAAGGAAAGAAGAAATTGGTCTTTGAGATCAAGTAGGGTGATGACTGGGAAGAGGTTACTGGGTCCAACAAATAGGATGTCAAGTTTGGCTTTTGAAAGAATAGTTGGTCTACCAAAAATCCATTAGAATTTCTTCCCAAGAGTTACTTATTTCAAATTGTAATTGGTTCCTAAAATTGACCAAGCAGAAATATTTTCAAGTACTTAAATGTACAATACTTTTGAGTTCCCACATATCATCATTCTTACATCTCATAAATATAATTTCCATTAACTGTATTTCTGTGCTGAAAGAGAAATTCAATATTTTTTGCAGTAGATCAAGGAAATTGTTTATATGCTTTGCCAAATATTTATAACTCATCTTAAATGTTAGCAAACCACTACCAGAAAATAAAAGAAAACCAAATGGATCCCTAAAACCAAGATAAAATGTTTCCGACTGAAAGGTAACATTGGGGACTAAAATTTATCTTGGCATAAATTTTATCCTGTGAGTAGAGAGTACTAAAATCAGACTCCTATTCTCTTGTGAAAAATTTAAAAAGGCTACATTATCCCCTAAATAGTAACTGTCTGGATGCCTGACCAGAATGTATTCCATCTGGTCCTTGGTTTAGGCAAGTAGAGATGTAATGTAAGTTGTAGCAAATTAGGAACATTAAGCCACATAAAAATGTCATTTTGAAACTGTTAGGACATTCTCAGAAAACTGTGATTCAGTGAAATATGATGTGGAAAGCACTCACTCTGCCCTAGGGGATAAGGGAGCCATAGCTTCCTGCTCAGGAGGCACATACACCAACTGCAGTCTTGCTGCCTTTGACTCTTTCTGGCTCATGATGGGATGATCACCAACCAGGCGGCCATCTGCCTCTCAGCAGACCTGAACACCTGAGGCTGCTAAGGCAAGGCCAGATCCCCATGCAGCCCTTAGTCTGAGCAGGACTTCCCTGCATTACTGAAATTCAATCCCTCTGATTGCTCCAAAAGGCCAGGGATACAGTTAATGGTACTAGTACTTGGAGCTACATGGGACTTTGAAAAGTCTCAACTGTAAAACAAGTTGTGTGGATAAGGAGGTTAACTGTCAAATTCCACTGAAAGTTTAAACTATACAACAGAGAACAGTTTCTTTTGTTAAAAATTAATGAGCACTTTGTTGTTTCATGATATCTTCATTGGAATTAGCTATGCATTATGTTTTCCTAAGATTAATTTGCTGGTAAATGAAATAGCCATTGGTCAGATTCTAGTCTGACTTGTTTTAATTTTAGAAATGGAAGTTGTAAGGCTCAAAAGCAAGAATAAACTGTAAGGACTACATCAAAATAAAAAGCTCTGCGTAGCTAAGGAAACAACCAATAAAATAAAAGACAACCTACTGAATGGGAGAAGATATTGGCAAATGACATATCTGATAAAGAGTCCAAAAACTTAAACAAATCAACCCCCGCCAACAAATAATCCAGTTAAAAATGGGCAGAAGACATGAACAGACATTTCTCCAAAGAAGAGGTACAGATGGCCAGACGACACATGAAAAGATATTCGACATCACTCATCATCAGGGAAATTCAAATCAAAAACACAATGAGATATCACCTCACACCTGTTAGAAGGGCTAAAACCAAAAACTCAGTAAACAACAAGTATTGGTGAGGAGGTGGAAAAAACCAGAATCATCTTTGGTAGGAATGTAAACTGGTATAGTCATTGTGGAAAACAGTATGGAGGGTCCTCAGAAAATTCACAATAGAACTACTCTATGATCCAGTAATTTTACTACTGGGTGTTTACCCAAAGAATATGAGAACACTAATTAGAAGGGATATTTGCATCCCTATGTTTTCTGCAGCATTATTTACAAGAGCAAACTATGGAAGAAGCCCAAGCGTCCAATGACTGATGAATGGATAAGGAAGAGGTGGTACACACACACACACGCACACACACACACACGCACACACACACACACGCACACACACACACAGGAATATTATTGAGCCACATAAAATGAAGCCTTGCCATTTGTAACAACATGGATGGATCCAAAGAGTATCATGCTAAATGAAATAAGCCAGTCAGAGAAAGACAAAGACCATATGATTTCACTCATACGCGGAATTTAAGAAACAAAACAAATGAACAAGGAAAAGAAAGAAAGAAACAACAACAACAAACCCAGACTCTTAACTATAGAGAACAAACAGATGGTCACCAGAGGGGAGGTGGGTGGAGGGATGAGGGAAATAGGTGAAGGGTATTAAGAGTATACTTAATCTTGATGAACACTGAGTGATGTATGTAACTGTTGAATCACTAGACTGAAACTGATATAACACTGAATGTTAACTACACTGGAATTAAAATTAAAAATTAAACAAAGAAATGAAAGTTGTAAAACTAAAGGGCCGAAGAAATTCCATTATTTTTGTTCGTTTGTTTACCCACCCAGGCAAATCTTCTTATAATAGAAATGCTTGAAAAAAAAATTTAGGAACGCACTTGAAACCTCAGGGGAACCCCCTCCATCCATTTGTTTCCAGACTCAGAAAATCAAGGTCTACAGAAAAATGAAAGCTAGGTTTTCTGAGCAAGCTACAACACAGAAGTCTGGACAGACCCTTCCACCTTTTGTCCTCCACTCGTCCTATTCTACACTAAGCCATCTTTCTCTATTCAATCAGAGCAGTTGGGGAGAGTAGGCAGGGACCTGTGCAGGGCATGGTGTTAATGAAATTTATTAAACCCTGAAACTGAAAAGAAACTTCTAATTTGCTGCTTCTCTTCAAAGCAATAGGGAAGTAATGTCTCGCCTGGAAGTCTTTCTAGTGTAACTGGCAGTCCCGGGAGGACAGACAGAGCCAAATAAGGAAATGCAGAGAAAAGGAAGGGGTATTATATGCTTGCTTGAGAAAGTGGAATGAGATGATACAACGATTTGTCATTTTGTGCAGTTATTGACTGGATCTCCTGAATGTATCATCAGTACCTGAATTCAGCACCTCCTTAACAAGTCATTTTTTTAGCTTCATCAAACTGATTTTATGAAGCCAGAACAAATCTTTTCAAAAATTTTTAAGCAGTTAATTTAGATCAAGATCTGTAAGCTTTTGATGCTCAATGAAAGCTCAGATTACCAGCATCATTTGAAGACACTCTTGATTAACAGAGGACATTGCTCATAACTCCTTCAACATCTCTAGTCCTTAACTACTTGAAACTTCAGTTTTGAATCAGAAAAAAAAAAGGGGGGGGGGAACTTCACTACAGGGGTCCAGGAAAAGCAGAAAGAAAAGCTTTCTGCACATAAAGTATTGTTACTCCCCTCCAATTCAAATAGTAAAAGAATCAAAGATTTGTTGAACAGCTTTATGGACAATCTATTTTCCCCCTATAGACTTAATACAAAATCCCAAATCTGCAATTTAACCCAGGTTTATGGCTTGTCCCTACCTTTAGGTGTTATTCTGAATAATTTGCATTTTAGCCACTTTTTAAATGCAGTTTGTGAAACTACATTTTTAGTTGCATCTGTACATTCTAGGAAGAATAAAAATTGAAGAGTGGTAGAAAATGAGTAAGTAAAGGGACACTGATTTTGTGCATCTCTATGTTCAGAAATGATCTTTTAAAAGTCATTTCTAAATAAATCTGAAGTCTGGCACCATGTTGAAGTCTGGTCATGCTGAAATGTTAGGCTCTATAAAAGGAAATGTAAAAAGGATGAGTGTGGGTGGTCATAAACAGAATCTTCACTTTTTATTGATTCTTATTATCAGGTAATATGTTAGTAAGAACTAGTAGTGCCAGTAAAATGGAAGAAAATGTTTCCTTTTCTCTTTCAAAGTATATAGGAATCAATAAGTGAAGATATGTTCTGTGAACATCTAGCCAAAGAAAGAATTTTGTATCTCTTCTAAAATATTTTTCCTTTTGGCTTGCCTACCCACACCAGCGCCAGGAAACTTAACAGCTTCTTTTCTTTATCTCTGAAAAAAATTTTCAGAAATGTTCAAAGAACATTTTCGATATGAGAAATTTAATTAGGAATCTCCTGAGTTCTAAGATTTTGAATTTGGGGCTTAACTCTATAATACATGAGAAAAACATTCCTACAGCTATAAAATGCTCTTTGCTGAAAACATACTGTTTTCATTTTGTGATCCCAGATCAATTTTAATTTAATTCTCTTAGCATATTTAAGAAGGGAGAATATACCGATTATAATAATATCCCATCTTAAAGAATGCAAGGTTGATTCTTTGAGCATCTACGTGACTTTTCAGTTCCTGATCTCAGAACAAGAACAAGTGACATTTTAAGTGACATGAGGTGTCCCAATCTCTGAAGTATAGCAATAACCTGACAAGCTTAATAGCTTCCTTGTATCTCACTCAAAAAAACAGAGCAAAGGGCCTGAATATACATTTTCTAAAGATGACACACGAACAGTGACCGAGTACATGAAAAAGCGCCCAACATCACTAATCACCGGGGAAATGCAGGTCAAAACCCCAATGAGATACCATCTCACACCTGTTAGAATAGCTGTGATCAAAAAGACAAGACATAACCAGTGTCCGCGAGGATGTAGAGAAAAGGAAACCTTGTGTACTGTTGGCAGGAATGCAGACTCGTACACCAACTATAGTAAAGAGTATTGGATGTTCCTGAAGAAATTAAAAACAGAACAACCATATGACCCAGCAGTCTCCCTTCTGGGTATACAACCAAGGGGGGAAAATCATTATCTCAAAGAGACAGCTGTATTCCCATGTTCATTGCAACATTATTCACCCAACAGCTGAGGTATGGAAACAACTTACTATCCATCAAGGGATGAACAGATAAAGAAAATGTGGTGTATACATTGGAATGTTATAAAATCTTTAAAAAGAAAGAAATCTTGACATGTGTGACAAAATAGAGGAAACTGGAGGGAAACAAGTCAGACAGAGAAAGACAAATACTGCATGGCACCACTTATATGTGAAATATATATACGTAAGAAAAGAAAAAGTCAAACTCATAGAAACAGAGAGTAGAACGGTGGTTACCAGGGGCTAATGAGTGGGGGAAATAGGGAGACCCGGTCTACGTAAATCATGCTTATGTGTATTTCCTAGGTAAATTACTAGGGTGTTTACCTATTAGAATGGCTTGGTTACAAATTATACATATTTTCTTATTCATAGGTAATGCCAAACTATTTTTTAGTTAATTATGCCTGTTTTTATTTCCACATTTTGGGTGTAAAATGTTTTTTGACCTTTTTATTCCAATTATAACATTTATTTCAAGAAATGTTATTTGGTTATTTTTCAAAGCTGCTTGCTTGGTCGTTTGTTACAGTTCCTTATATCCTACACATATTTTCAAATATGGCTCTTATTTCTAATAAGAGATCAAACATATTTTGTAAATGGTGCCTGATATTTTATTGTCCCAAAAATTCTCAAGAGTTTGTTTCTGCTGGTTCTTCCTCATGGTGTCTGTTTAGTTATTTTTGACTGTGGGCTTCCCAATTGCCTTAGGATTTATTATGGAAATTCACTGAGGACTGGCATGATGGTGGGTTCTTGCAGACATCTGCATTTGCTTCTGCCAGGTGGTCTTTGGCGCATCAGTACTTTGGGATCACTCTAAATTAAATTCTCAGCTTGAGGTTTTTGACCACCCAAGTGTTGTGTAGCTTCAAGTGCATGCTAGGATTGGTTTGTGGTTACAAATTCTCAACAGCCCCCCCACCTTCCATTCAACACCTATTTGAGAAGGTTGATTTTCCTTTTAGGCTTATGATTGGGGATGAAATTTTCCCACACCACTTTCACATTGAGGGTGTTGCCATTTAGAGTCTCAGTTGTATGGGAAGGATGAGTTTGTCTATCAGACTCCTCATCATGGGTAGAACTTTGACTTTGTCTCTTTTCAGTCATGTGAGACCATGAAAATAAAAGTTCATTTTAATGTAGTTGAACAAATATCCTCGGATGAATATCTAGCTACAGTGGTCCACATAGTTCTCAGTCCCTTGACTGAGAATTCCTTACTTTGTCATCAGCACATTGATCCTCCTATGGGTATTTTATCTTATCCAAGAAGTTCAGTTGTTTTTAGTAACAGACACAAAAGTTGCATTGATTTTCTTTAAAGTCACTTTTCCCCCCTGGGGGGCTTATTCATATCTGAAGAAGTCTATCACCTTACACATCTCTGTGTCATGACAGATGAATGAATGAATGAATGAATGAATGAATGAATGAATGAATAGCAGCAGCAGCTGCAAGCTAAGGGATGCCATGGATTTCTGGAAAGCCACCAGAGACTAGGAAGGGGCAGGGAATGATTCTCTTCTACATGCCACAGAGGGAATATGGCTGTGCTAACACCTTGATTTTAGACTTCTGTCCTTCAGAACTGCGAAATAATAAATTTCTGTTATTTTAAGCAACCCCACTCCCCTCCTGCCTCTAATCGGTTACTTTGTTACCACAGCCCTAGGAAACTAATACGGCCCCTATTCAAAATGATCCCTTTAGAGTGAAAGGATCTTCAGGATACGTGATTGCCTTCCAGGCACAAGAGTTTGTGCCTTGAGAAGAGGAATGAAGGAGAGAAAGCTCTCAGTGTTCTCCCTAGTGCTGTCTTCCAGGCAGTCAGGAATGGCCTGAGCAATTGTGTTCTGTTTTTCGTACACACCGGTGTTTCACAAACTAGTATTTGAAACACTTTCTGACAAAGATTTAATACAAGTTTGTTACATGTGGGAAAGAATACCTGTATGAAGTAAAACTATTTCCTTGTAATGTTTAAGGACAACTATGCAGAACATTGTTACTACTAGCAAACAAAGTGATACAATGTTGCTTCTTTTCAATTACTAGTTCAAATAAAAATGAGCACAACTAAACAGCCAAAAACAGCAAGCCAGGTCCCTAGGAAGGTTCTCATGAGGAAAGTGTGAAACCACTATATGATTTCTAAACCCTGTATATCACAAATTAAGAAAAAATTTCCTAGGCGCCCTGTATACACGTAAGATATAGCATTGGCATGGGGCACCTGGTTGCCTCAGTCAGTTGAGCATCCAACACTTGATCTCAGTTTAGGTCTTGATTTCTGGGTTATGAGTTGAAGACCCAAATCGGGCTCCAAGCTGGGTGTGGAGCCTACTTAAAAACACACACACACACACACACACACACACACACACACACACACACGGCATTGGCAATTACCAAAGACCTGAATTAGATTAGAAGTTAACAACGCAAAAATGGAGAAGGAATTAGGGTAAGAAGAACATTCCAGACAGAGGGGAGAGCGTGTACAAAGGCTCAGTGGATGGGTAGAAATGAAAGAAGGCCAAGGTGCATAGAGTGTAGAAAGCAAAGGGACTGTGTTGCACAGTGAGGCTCAAAGTGGTCAGCTGTAGCCAGTGATGTGGGGCTTTGCAGACCATGTTGAGAAAAGACTTTAAAGTGTTTTATAGTATGCACAGGGCACTTGGATGTCACAGGAAGACTCTGGCAGGGATACAAGTCTGTGAGTAATCTGATGATTGGTGGATGCAGAATCCAAGGGCTCACCTACACAAAGCACACAGAGTGAGAAGACAGGAGGTCTGGAGACCAGCGGAAACTGAGGCTCAGAGAATATCAGTAACTTGACCAATATTACACTCTTATCACATCCTCCTGGGGGCTCCTCAATGAGAGGAGGGCTCTGTTTAAAAATGGTTGTGCTATGTTGACACTAAGCCCTAAGTTGTCCACAGAAGAAAAAAGCTGGCTCTTTGAATAAGCACTTTCTCCCAGGTACAATAAAATGGTATTACAAAGCACAGTGAAGGCCTTTCCTCACAAGAAAAAGAAGAAAAAAATCATCATCACAGACTGGGTATGCACATCCCTAAGAAGACAAGTAGCATTTTCTGTTGCTGATTTTGGAAAGGTCAAAGACTGAAGGGGTTGAAGAAGGAAGTCTGGACGTATTATTACATGAGGAGTAGGCAGATCACACAGACAGGAAATGCACTCAATGTACACTCAAGGCAAAGATCTGTAAACGACAAAACTGCCCTCTGGACACCTGAAGGCAGCATGTATCAGAAATTGTGAAAAACATCCTGAGCCACAAGTCAGGAAAATTAAATACTGAAAAATAGTAGCTGAGTTTAATGAGAAGCACATCACAAGTTAAAATACCAAAAATTCTGATATTCAGTAAATATCATGAATACATGATACATGATACATGTAATTCTGTACAATTATTTTGATAAATACTGCAATTTTTTTAGAGATTTTATTTATTGGACAGAGAGAGACACAGCGAGAGAGGGAACACAAGCAGGGGGAGCAGCAGGTAGAGGGAGAAGCAGACTGCCCGCTGAGCAGAGAGCCAGATGATCCCAGGACCCTGGGATCATGACGTGAGCCGAGGGCAGATGCTTAATGACTGAGCCACCCAGGCGCCCCTAAATACTGTAATTTTTAATGAAAATTTCCTATTACCAAATTTTGTGCTCTAGCTCATCTCTTAAAATTTTTCACACCTGGAACTCACCAATTTCCATAGCTTTTGGTGGGCCCTGCCATTCTCTGGGAAGCATCTGTTTTCCCACTCTTTCAGAAAACCTTGTGTGAACACCACAATCCCCTACCCACAGATCCATTTTTGCTTTTCTGTATGGCAAAATGAGAGGACTGCAACCTCTCCTAGAATATCCATCCTCCCGTTCATTCCTCATCATGCTGCACTCAGGCTTTTGCCCCCACTGCTGTGTTTAAATGGCATGTTTCCAAGAACACCAACGACCCAATGACCCCCTTGCTGCTAAATCCAGTAGCCAATTCTCATTTCTCATCTCACTTGACCTGAGTGGCATTTGTCAGAGATAATCATACCCTTTAGGCCATGTAACACTTTCTCACCTTGGCTTCCAGGACACCACACGCTTGTATGTTTTCTTCTCCTTCCCTCACTGGCCTGTTCCCTATCTTAGTTCTTCCTCATCAGTCTGACCGCTAAAAGTCTGAATACCTTAACCTTTGTCCTTGTACTTCTCTCCTCTCTCTCCATTCACTTCCTTGGTGATCTCATCTCCTTTAAATTCTACCTATGTGTACAATTCCTAAATGTATATCTGCAGCCCAAATGTTGCTCCAGAATTTTAGACTAAAGTGGTCAGCCACTCACTTTACATCTAAAACAAGAAAGCATTCTTGGCAGTTTAAAAAGTGACAAAGGTATTTTAACATTTAATAGTGGATTGGAAGACAAAATGGAAGATATCACCTAGAAAAAAGAGTTAAAAGTCAAAGTGATAAAAATGTCAAGAAAAGCATTAAAAATTTGACAGTCTACTCAAGAAAGTCACTATTCTGCTATTAAAAACCGTATGAAAATAAACTGAAGATATGGAGAAAGAGAAATTACCAAAAATATATATAATAATTTTCCATATGAAAAAACCCACCTAGATCTGTATATATAAAAAAAGCTCTCTAGAACCCATAATAGAATAAATTTTTAAAAAAAATCTATACCAATGCACATCATTGTGCAATATCACATCTCTAGAGATGAAGAGGAAATCCAAAATGTTCCAAAAAGAGAAGCAGGGTAGCATATGAAGGAGGAGTCATGAGGATGGCATGTGGTACTGAACTTTTCAAAACAGCAACACTATAAGCTAGAAAATAATCCACTTAAGATGATTGCTTAGTGCTTACTCTGCACCAGGGACTATGCTTATGCTCAGTGTTGACCACAGAGTGATGCCTTTGAAATTCTGAGAGAAAATTGTTTCCAACCTAAAATAAATTGCTCTACTCGGGCAAACAAAAGTACATAAGCATCATCACCAACTGTACCTCTTACGAGCTCCTGCTCAAGAAGCTCCTGGAGGGTGTGGACTACGAACAGAGTTTGTAAGCCAAGAAATCCTCAGAATTCAGGGAATAAGGGATAATCATGAATGGACAGACTGGCCAAGGTGACTGGAAAGGCTATTCCAGGACAAAAATTATCCCTTCCTGAGTTCAGACTCAAGAAGGGATATGGGGAGGAGGGGGAGATAGAACTTTCTGATTACCTATTGTGCTCTGACTATTTTTAGAAGAGTTTCAGAATTCCATTAATTCTAAAAATCCAAATTAAAAGTTATGGAAGTAGCAGCCTCTGGCAGTAAGACTTGAGATGGAGTACTTTTATCTCTACAAGTGGTATAATAAAAATATTTAATTTATGGTCATTTATTACTTAATAAAAATAATAAGTAGACACTTTTCAAAGAACTGAACTGGAACGAAAATACCCTAGTTAAGGCAAAAAGAAGACAGTACTTTTTTTTCTGAAACCTGTTTTAACACACACACACACACTAGAACATTAGTTAGCCATGAAAAAGAATGAAATCTTGCCATTTGTAATAACATGGAGAGCATATGCTAAGTGGAATAAGGCAGTCAAAGAAAGATAAATACCAAATGATTTCACTCATATGAGGAATTTAAGAAACAAAACAAATGAACAAAGAAAAAAAGAGACACATAAAAAAACAGACTGTTAAATGCAGAGAACAAACTGATGGTTACCAGAGAGGAGGCGGGTGGGGGATGGGTCAAATAGGTGAAGGGGATTAAGAGTACACTCAACTGTGATGAGCACTGAGTAAGGTCTAGAATTGTTGAATCTCTATATTGCATACCCGAAATTAATACAACATGGTATGTTAACTATCCTGAAATTCAAAAAACAAGTAAGAAATTAATTTGTTGCTTTGCTTTCACATAAACGTGATGCTTTGCTTTCCACTATCATTGCTATTGCTCCTCTTAGGATATTTTGAATAGAAGAACATCAGTTTCTCACCCAGTTAGCAAAGCATATTGTGCAAGGTAAGGACTTAAATGAAACTGATGGCCTCCATAAACAATTGCATCACGCTCTGCAGCCTGTATTTGCTTAAGAAGGAAGATAACATTTTCTTTATCAAAGCAAGACAAAACAGGCTATAAATTATACAATGTCTGTGTCCTGGTTCACAGAAAACTACAGTCCATCTGGAACCAAGCAGGAATGGAGTTACATAAAAACTCTCTAAGTCAATGTAAATCAGAGAGAGAAGAATGTTTCCACCCTGGTGCGCCCATCGTTCTGGTCGATTCCTTTCTTATACTTTCATATGCATGGCAGCCAACTGACTGGCTACCAGATACTTGGAACATTTTTATATTTTATATTTACTCACCAGTAAATAAAATTCAGTAGAAATAATAAGCACCATGGTAAAAATTGGTGACTTTCATCAATTTTGTTAAAATGCTTCTGCCGTAGTACAAATTTCCCAGCATGCGTATACGGAAAATCCAGTGTCTGTAACAGTAATGTCATGGTAAGAACATAAAAAGTTGGAAGTAGTAATGTATTAAGAATGTGAATAACCTTTTCACCCCAAGAAACCTGAATTCAAAGACGGTTAACCACAGAAGTGAAAATATCTTGGGTGGTCTAACTCTAGACATTTGTTCTTAGTGTATTTGGCTCAAGCACAAAACCACCAAGGAGTCTGGCATGATGGATGGTGTCTTCCTAAAAGATGCTTGGGATTAAGCAGGTTGTTTTAAGTCAGACACGGGTGGAGTAATTGTGGCAAAAAGCTAGTGGAGAGGGTTGTCATTTGCCAGGTCATAACCAGTCCTTTTTCCGTGAGGATGTCATTAATAGAAGCCAGCCTCCTTCAACACTCTACTTTTCCTCTATTCCTCCGACCAAGTAAAAATTAAAACCAAAAATTCTGGACCTTCTATGTAAAACATACTAAGAAGAATGTGAAAAGCAGAGACAGGAAAGCAGGCCAGCTGGGGATGGGAGGGCACAGTAGCCTCAGAGAGCCCAGACTGGGAGCTGAAGGAGATGGCCACCTGCAAACACCAGTGCGTACAGACCAGAAAAGAGCTCCAAGAAAAGCTTGCGCTCTCCAGACAAAGTACCAGGAAATAGGTAGCTTAGCAAGACAGGAGACTTTTTGATAATAACTGTTCTACCACTGCCAAACACCACAGGGAAAAAACAAAACAAAACAAAACTGATTCCATCCTTCCCTGCACCCACAAAGGCTAAGTGGAGAGCTGGGAATTCCATCCTGACCAAGCTGTAACAAGGTGTCCCATTCCCATTCTTCCACTGCGCTGGTGCCAGGGCGGTATTAGAGATGGCTGAGTAGGAAGTTGGGACTTTTATCCCCACCATGATACAGAAGGCCACGTCCCACCCTGTGGTGTCAGGAGCAGCCGTATGGGTAGCAGTGGAAGCGGCCTCGCATGCACATCTGCTCTCCCCAGCTAGGAAGCTATCACTGGAGGCCTAGTGGGGAGTTGTAACTCCCATTCCTGCCCAGCAATGAGGAGGAGTCCACCACCTCAGGTGTGAACTAAGGTAAATGGGAACCTGGACTTTTACTCCCGCTAGCAATAAGGAGGCAGTGGCCCCCAACCCCACACTCCTTTTCCCTGCTAAAGCTATGTCAGAAAAAGCCAGCTAAAATACAAGGCTTAATTAAGAGCCAGAGGCTCATAACAAAATATTCAAAATATCCAGGTTTCAATAAAAAATCACTCATCATACCCAAACCAGGAAGATAGTAAACTAAATGAAAAAAGATAATCCATAGAGGTATATGCACCAATCAAGAGAGCTACAAAATATGGGAAGCAGAAAGTGACAGAACTAAGAAGAGACATAGACAAATGTACAAGTAAAGTTGGAAGCTTCAACACTATTCTCTCAATATTGACAGAACAACTAGACAGGAAATTAACAAGGATATATAACTCAATGACACTACCATCCAATAGGATCTAATCAACATTCATAGATCACTTCACTCAACAGCAGAACACTCATCTTCTTCAGTGCTCACAGAACATATACCAAGACCATAACCTGAGCCACAAAACAAACCTCAACAAATTTAAAGTAATTGAAATTAAACACAGTGTGTTCTCCAACCACAATGGGATGCAATTAGTAAAGAATAATAGAAAGATAACAGGAAGATCTCCAAATGCTTGGATACTAAACTTACAAATAATACATGGGTAAAGTAGGAAGTCTGAAAAGAAATTTAAAAATACAATGAACTACATGAAAATGAAAATGCAACATATCAAAATTTGTGGAACACAGCAAAAGCAGCGCCAAATGGAAACTGATAGCACTAAATGCATACATTAGGAAACAGGAAAAAAAATCTCAAATCAATAATAATGACATGATTGCCTATACAGAAAACCCCAATGTAACTCCAAAATACTCCTAAAACTAATAAGCAAATTCAGGAATGTCACAGTATATAAGATAAATGTACAAAAATCAATTGTATCTTTATATAACTAGCAATAATCTGGTGGACATAAAAATTAAAAATACAATACCGTTTAAAATGGAGAGAAAAAGACAGTGAGAGTGAGAGAGAGTGAGAGAGAAAAAGGAAGGAAGAAGGAAGGAAGGAAGGAAGGAAGGAAAGAAAGAAAAAGAAAGAAAGAAAGAAAGAAAGAAAGAAAGAAAGAAAAGAAAGGAAAAGGAAAGAAAGAAAAAAGAAAGGCAGGAAGGAAGAAAGAAAGGAAGGAAGGAGAGAGAGAAAGAAAAAGAGAGAAAGAAAGTGAGAGAGAAAGAGAGCAATGAACAAAAAAATGCAGATATAAATCCAACAAAACATGTAGAAGACTGAAAAGCTGACAACTACCAAATGCCCATAAAATAAATCAAACATCTAAGTAAATAGACGGACATGCTGTGCTTAGGGACTGGGAACTCAATACAGTGAAGATGTCAATCCTCCACAAACTGATATACAGTTTCTATGCAATTCCTAGGAAAATCTCAGCAAGATTTGTGTAGAGATAGAAGAATTAACCTAAAATTTATAAGAAAAGCAGAAAGAACTAGAAGAGTCAAAAATGATGTTTAAATAAGAAGAATAAAGTGATAGAAATCAGCATATCTGGAAAAAAAAAAAAAGAAATCAGCATATCTGATTCCAAGACTGAGTAAATAGCTAAAGGAATCAAGGCTGCTAGTTGGCAGACAGGTTAACATATAAATCAACAGAACAGAATAGAGGACCCAGAAATAGATCCCCACAAATGCCCCAGTGGTTTTGGACAAAGGTGAGAGAATAATTCACGGAGGAAGTAGAGCCTTTCAACATAAGGTGTTAGATATCAATGGGAAAAAAATGAACTTTGACCTAAGTCTCACAACCGGTACAAAAATAACCTCCACCTGAATCACAGACCTGTACTTAAATGTAAGATGCTAAACTATAAAACCTTTAGAAAAAAACAAAACAAAACAAAAAAAAACCAAACCAAAAAACAAGATCTAAGGGTAGACAAAAAGTGACACCAAAAGCATAATCCAAAATGGGAAAAACTGAAAAATTGGACTTCATGAAAATTTAATGCTTTCCCTTTGTTTCCCCATCGCCCATAATCCTCATGTTGCCTCACGTTTTAGAAATGATATTAATGTTCAGTATATATGTTCAATGGTGTGTGCATTAAACAGGCTCCAGCTCTTTCTGCTACACCATCCCTCTGAAGCCTGCCTTCTAAGACTTTGGGCATTTCATCAGGTCATAAATTATTATCCCTTGTCTTCCACCAATCACATCAACCTTCAAACCAGGACGTTTATCTGTGTTTAATAACACAACTTTTCGAAGCACAGGGTTTGTTATTAATTTCCCCTTGTGATTACAGTATCTCTTTCATACTCTGAGCCTTCATCCTCCTTTCTTCAGATTTTTCTAATTATTTGCAGCATTTTAAAAAATTGTACAGGTAATACATGAACAATACTTGTGAAACATAATTCAAAGAACATAGAAGTATTCAGAGAAAAATATGACATTCTCAATGATCTCAGTCCCACTCTCCTTCTCAGAGGTAACAATGTTAACATTTGTCACATACATGCTTCTACCATCTTGTCCACTTTCTATGTATTTACATGTATTTTTATAAATAAACAAATGTCTTTTATATTCTATAAATAATACCACAGTAGGGGTGCCTGGGTGGCTCAGTCTGTTGAGTGTCTGCCTTCAGCTCAGGTTATGATCCCAGGGTCCTGGGATTGAGCCCCACATTGGGCTCCCTGCTCAGTGGGGAGTCTGCTTCTCCCTCTCCCTCTGCCTGCCACTACCCCTGCTTGTGCTCTCTCTTTGTCAAATAAATAAATAAAATCTTAAAAATAAATTAAAAAAATAAAAACCTTTGAAAATATGCTGGGCATAAAATATTAGAAACTTATTCTTACTCTTGCCAAATTTTTAAGAAAAATTTCTTATGCGGACATGCTATTCAGGACGATTTTTTTAGAAAACTCATATTAAAAAGTTCTGTTTTTCCAAAGCTGGGGGCATCACAATGCCGGATTTCGAGCTGTACTACAAAGCTGTGATCACAAAGACAGCATGGTACTGGCACAAAAACAGACACATAGACCAATGGAACAGAATAGAGAGCCCAGAAATGGACCCTCGGCTCTTTGGGCAACTAATATTTGATAAAGCAGGAAAAAACATCCGGTGGGAAAAAGACAGTCTCTTCAATAAATGGTGCTGGGAAAATTGGACAGCTACATGCAAAAGAATGAAACTTGACCACTATCTCACACCATACACAAAAATAAACTCCAAATGGATGAAAGACCTCAATGTGAGACAGGAATCTATCAAAATTCTAGAGGAGAACATAGGCAACAACCTCTACGACATCGGCCAAAGCAACATTTTCATGACACATCCCCAAAGGCAAGAGAAACAAAAGATAAAATGAATTTATGGGACTTCATCAAGATTAAAAGTTTCTGCACATCCAAGGAAACAGTCAGAAAAACTAAGAGGCAGCCCACGGAATGGGAGAAGATATTTGCAAATGACACTACAGATAAAGGACTGGTATCCAAGATCTACAAAGAACTTCTCAAACTCAATACACGAGAAACAAATAAACAAATCAAAAAATGGGCAGAAGATATGAACAGACACTTTTCCAATGAAGACATACAAATGGCTAACAGACACATGAAAAAATGTTCAAAATCATTAGCCATCAAGGAAATTCAAATCAAAACCACACTGAGATACCACCTTACGCCAGTTAGAATGGCAAAAATAGACAAGGCAAGAAACAACAATTGTTGGAGAGGATGTGGAGAAAGGGGATCCCTCCTACATTGTTGGTGGGAATGCAAGTTGGTACAGCCACTCTGGAAAACAGTGTGGAGGTCCCTTAAAAAGTTAAAAATTGAGCTACCCTATGATCCAGCCATTGCACTACTGGGTGTTTACCCCAAAGATACAGACGTAGTGAAGAGAAGGGCCATATGCACCCCAATGTTCATAGCAGCAATGTCCACAATAGCTAAATCGTGGAAGGAGCCGAGATGCCCTGCAACAGATGACTGGATTAAGAAGTTGTGGTCCATATATACAATGGAATATTACTCAGCAATCAGAAAGAATGAGTTCTCAACATTTGCTACAACATGGACGGCACTGGAGGAGATAATGCTTAGTGAAATAAGTCAAGCAGAGAAAGACAACTATCATATGATTTCTCTCATCTATGGAACATAAGAACTAGAATGATCAGTAGGGGAAGAAAGGGATAAAGAAAGGGGGGGTAATCAGAAGGGGGAATGAAACATGAGAGACTATGGACTATGAGAAACAAACTGAGGGCTACAGAGGGGAGGGGGGTGGGGGAATGGGATAGACCGGTGATGGGTAGTAAGGAGGGCACGTATTGCATGGTGCACTGGGTGTTATACACAACTAATGAATCATCGAGCCTTACATCGGAAACCGGGGATGTACTGTATGGTGACTAACATAATATAATAAAAAATCATTATTAATAAAAAAAAAAAAAAGAAAGAAACAAGCAGAAAAAAAAAAAAAGTTCTGTTTTTCTTTTCTCAGATACTCTCAGCCAAGGTCAGATATTCTCAACTTGAACTTCATCTTAAAGGTGTTTTGGGTTTTGAGGAAAGTTTCCTTTCTTCTCAGTAAATGTTTATTGACCTCCAGGCTGATTTCATAATTTTATCTTTTATTTTTATGGTTTTATTTTGATTTTTTACCTTTTATGGCTAATGTTTTTCTCTGGGATCGAGCTTCGTGTCCACTGGGTGCCTGCTCAGTGGAGAGCCTGCTTCTCCTTCTCCCTCTGTCCTTCCCTCCCGATCGTGCTCACTCTCTCTCAAAATAAATAAATAAAATCTTTAATAAATAAATAAATAAAACACACTAAATATAGTATTCTAAAATTTCCTTTCCATTATAATTTTGGGGATATTTTCATGTCAATGTCTATAGGTCTACAGCTCTCTTTTTTTAAACTACATATTACTCCACAGAACAACACTACCCTAATTTACTTAACTACTTCCTCATTGTTGAACAATTACAGTGTTTCCTTATTTTTATCATTAATTGTACCCTTATGCTTTTGCACACATGAGTAATTATTTCTTTAAGCTACATTCCCAGAAGTGGAATTGTTGATGTAAATGTAATTTAATTTGGAGAAATACTGATCAATTGCCTTACAAAAGGCAAATAACTGAACATAAAAAGATTAAAAATACCTCACAAAGTTCTGATTTAAGAAATACATCTCTATTATGTTAACATTTCCTTGATTGTCAGCGAAGCTGAGAAGACATTCATATATTCTTGGAACCTTTTATGGCTAATGTTTTTAGATTTTCCTATCATAACATTATGGTTTTGTTGAGTCATAGCTTACATATAGTTATTCAATTTTTCCTTATGTATGGTGTGAAGTATGGGTTGGAATTAATGGTTTTTCCAAAGAAAGTTAATTTTCCCAGCACATTAAGTGACCTATCTGTTCTTTCGTTACTGATTTTAAAAAACTTCTTTTTTTTTAAAGAATTTATTTATTTATTTGAGAGAGAGAGAGCACAAAGGGAAAGGCATAGGGAGAAGCAGGATCCCTGCTGAGCAGGGAGCCCAATGTGGGGTTTGATCCCAGGACACTGATCCATGGCCTGAGCCAAAGGCAGACACTTAACCGACTGAGCCACACAGGCACCCGCCCCTAAAAAACTTCTTTATCACAAATTGATTACCTTATTTAATCTCCTTCTCGACTTCATTGGTTTCCATTTTTCCATTTATGCTTGCCTGCTCGATATAATACCAGGCTACATAAAGCACATTTTTATTATATGCTTTGGTATCTAGAGTAATTGTTCATCTTCCCAATTGCCTTTGTTATTTTACTCATCTTTTTTTTCCTTTTAAACTTAAGAGTAAGCTTGTTATCATTTATGAAAAATATTGCTGTGATTTTGAGAGATATACATTGAATTTGATTATTATTTTTTCAAAATTTAGCATCTTCATGATTTGAGTCTTTCATATAAATCATGATATGCCTCCTCTATTTGTTTAGGTATATTTTGGGGGATCCTTTAGCAGCAGTTTATAATTTAATTCATACAGTTCTATACAGTTCCTATTATATCTGTGCCTAAGACATTTACGACTTTGTGAACAGGATGTTATTTTAGCATAAAATTTTCTAATTGGTTATCACTGATGCATAGGAAAGTTAATGATTTTCATATGTTGGGTCTTTTGTTCAATCACCTTTATGAATGGTCTTATTAATTTTCGTAGTTTTTCAATTATTTACTTGCAAATAATTACTGGTTTTGTGTTTCTTCCATCTGGAAATAGATATCGATACACATACATATATATCTGAAACATACCTCTACCTGATATATGTACACATTTTTTATGAAATGTAATTGTGTTTTTCTTGACTCATTGAATCATTGAGGTCCTCCAGTGCTATATGAGATTGTAACGGTGATAGTGGGTGTTCTTATTTTTCCCAGAGGTACATTTCATTGGACTTCACAGAAAAACATATTGGTTTCACTCACTAATTTATTTTTTATACTATTTGATTAACCTCTACTTTTAACTTTATTAATTTATTTCCTTTAATTTCATTGTGCATTTTTTTTTCCTTTTTCAGCTCTTTAAATTTTATACTTGGTTTATTCACTTTATTATATTTTTCTGTTTTCTAATATAAAATTTATATATTTTCAGACATCTTTTAAGGAGCTACATGTTAGAGATATTCTTTTTATTGAGTTATAATTGACATATAACATTATATTAGTTTCTGGCATATAACATAATGATGCGATATTTGTGTATATTGTCAGATGATCCCCACAATAAGTCTAGCTAACATATCTCCCCATACATAGTTACAATTTTTCTTTCTTGTGATAAGGACTTTCAAGATCTACTCTCTTAACAACTTTCAAATATGCAATATGCAGTATTATTTATTATTGTCACCGTCCTGCATATTATATTTATTTAATAACTGGAAGAAATCTCTTACTTATTGGTAGGGTTTTACTATATCACTCACTGCTACTTAATGGGGATATGACTCACATCGAGTTTTGGGGATAAGGGAAGATGATTCTGCACAAAATCTGTGATTCAGGGAACCACACAAATACACATTATTTTCCTTGTTAGTCATGAGTCTAAGTCTGTGATAAGCTTTACAACCCAGTGGTCCCCATGGAATAAATGGACAGAACTTACATTAGGAACAACTGTCCTTGGCTGAGGGGAAAAAAAAATAAAACAAAAGAAAAGTCTATTTCCATTTGGGGACTTTCTTATGGTTGCCTTATACCCAAACTGGCTGCATTTCTAGGTTTACTTTCTTATATTTGTGTTAGTTTAAAGGTCAGGAAATTCTGTAGGGATCAAAAAAAAAAAAAAGAATTTTTTAAAAATTAATAAATACACACAAAATAAAAAACAGGAGACCAAAGAAGAACATCAACATATAGACAAACCAGACATCTGTCAACTCCTTCTTCAGAGAAAACGTAAGCCTAGGGCTATTTTGTTGCTGCAATAATTGAAGCAGTCCCCTTAGCAATTCAGAAACATCGGAAAAGTTGTCCTCTGTGCTATCAAGCATGGAATTTAGGTTTACATTTGCTTTGGTAATGTCATCATTTTAGAGAATGATTCAAAGAGAATTATAAGAATGTATCTTTCAGGCATTCATGTGAGGTGATTGGGGAGCTTAAGGCAAAATTCTAAAGCCTGTTAGTGATGTGGGTGGAACTAGAGGGTATTATGCTAAATGAAATAAGTCAATCAGAAAAAGACAATAATCCTATGCTATCACTCATATGTAGAATTTAAGAATAAAAAGAGAATCATAGGGGAAGGGAAGGAAAAATAAAACAAGACGAAATCAGAGAGAGGGACAAGCCATAAGAGACTTAATCATAGGAAACAAACTGAGGGTTGCTGGAGGGGAGTGGGTGGGGGATGGGGTAACTGGCTGATGGGCATTAAGGAGGGCATGTGATGTAATGAGCACTGGGTGTTATATACAACTGATGAATCACTGAACTCTACCTCTGAAACTAATAAAACACTATATGTTAATTAACTGAATTTATTTATTTATTTTTTAAAAGATTTTATTTATTTATTTGACAGAGAGAGAGAGACAGTCAGCGAGAGAGGGAACACAAGCAGGGGGAGTGGGAGAGGAAGAAGCAGGCTCCCAGCGGAGGAGCCTGATGCGGGACTCGATCCCAGGACTCCGGGATCACGCCCTGAGCCAAAGACACACGCTTAAGGACTGAGCCACCCAGGTGCCCCTAATTAACTGAATTTAAATAAAATAAAATAAATAAAGCCTGTTGAAGAATTCTTGATGTAAATTTCTCATGGGCATTCAATGACTATGCAGTACTTCTCTCTTCTTTTGCATACCATTGTATTTAGCTGGGTTTTACCGATGCTGTAACAAAGCAGGAATTATGCGGATGGATTTCAAGTGAAGGTATTGCATTTTACCAGTAAGTCTTTCAAAATCCTAAAAAGTAACACCTAAATGGTAACGGAGGACAAATCATAAGAAAAGTAGAATTCTAGGTGACTCTCCATTAGACTTCTAAATTTTATTCCAAGGAGTACTATGTATTAAAAAGCAAACCCTGAATGTGAACTGTCTCAGTCTCCACCCTCTTTTGTACCTCAACGATCTGGAGAAGCCTAAACATAGGCCTGCTGCTAATGAAGATGGGGAAGCTTGGATCACAGAAGAATGGAGCAGGGAGGCATAGACAGAACTTCCATTCTACCCAGAAGTAGTTTTACCTGCAATATCTAGCCCAGGAACAGAGTTAGACTACAAGGATCCTCTCCACGGCAGTGGTGGCCAAAGACAATGAAATGAAAATGGGTCAGAAGAATTTTTTCCACCTGCACCTAGGAATATTTCTTGTTAAGGGATCTCAAGAGCCCAAAGAGGAGACTTGAGTAAGACAGGCTCCCATCTGAGACTGTTCCTCAGACACCCAACTTCTGTAACCTCAGTGTTCTCATCTGAGAAGCCAGTACTTCAGGACACAGAACAATGTTTATAAATACCTTTCCCTGTCCCCCGTACCTATTGACACGTAAGAATATAATGACAAACAGAGGGACACATGGACTCTGTTTCATAGCATAACATAACCATAAAATAATGTGACTCTCTCCTAATGGCATTATAGGTGAATCTTAGGGCCGTTGACTTACATACAATAATGCCTCTTGCTATGAAATGCCTTTACATGTGCAGTTCATGAGTAGTCTAGCTTAAAAGTCTGGTAAGAGCCATGACTCCTCTTACCCATGGAGGCCAGAAAACTGCAAAGACAATAAACCTTGACTGCTGCTCCAGGCTAACTGGCTGCGGCCAAGGCACAGGGTTTCCATGTCACCTGGGTCTCTGCCAGCCCATTAGTCATTATGTATTCTGCCCCAGCGGTGCATTCGACATAGAATGGACTCTGAGTATGCTCCGGGGGAAGAAAAAGAAACACCAATTTATATTCGGTTGGGTTAAAAGTTTTTGGCCCTTCCCTTGCTGGGAAAGTTATATTTAAAACAAAAACTGAAATCCTTGTTAGCCAACCTTCAAAGTCACTTTTCCTGTAAAAGTATGCCGTGGTTATTAACAACTGTTCAAGTATGCAGTGGTTATTAACAACTGAGAGAGATGAAATCCAAAGGAAATGGGATAGTTAAGGACAAAGATGGCAGATGTCCCTAGTTGAACAACCTCAAGTCATCTGCTTACCTTTTTTCCCTCCTACTCATCTCTATACCTTCGAGGGCCTTTCCTATTAGCCCATCTGCTGGTCAACAAACACCATAATATGCTGTTCTGTGTACTAGGGACCGTGGAATTGCCCACAGAATCTTGGGATTGTATTTTTAAGGACAATCTCTTTTTCTAAGTGGTAAACCATAGAGATTAACAGCATCACCACTTCAGACACAATAATAAAAAACAGCTGACCATTAAAAAACAAAAAACAAACTATTTGGTTTAATCTCCAAACAATGGCTTGACATGCTTAGCAACTGAGGCAATTAAGGTTAGGTATCTACAAGGCTAAAAGCATTCAAGTTGAGTGTATAAATCAACTGTGCTTATACTGATCATTACAATCACTGTTTCATCAGTAAGTAAAACCAACATACAAATAGGAATCTGCGAACATGGTTTGATGTGATTTTTGTTACATGTGGTAAACAGCAATTTTTCAGCTACAAATGACAAACATACATTTCAAACAATGTGTTCAAAGAAATAGGAATTTCTTTTGCTAAAAATGCATGGGTGTACTAACTTCAAGCATAGTAGGATCAGGGACCCAAACAATGTCTTCATCTAGTTTCTATTTGCAGGTTATTCTCTCTGACAGAAGAGAGCTTTATGTGAATTGAAAAGATAACCACACTCTAAAAAAAAAAAAAAAAAAAAAAACTGTCTTAAAAATATGAATAAGTGCCAACACTGAGAATCCCCGACACAAAGAGAATTTATGCACAATTACACAATTACTAATTACTGACAAATAATTAGTAGAGCTGGAACACACTTTTTTATACAAATATATGTTATTGGTTCAAAAGGTATCTCAAAACTGATTTAAGTGTGTGAGAAGTAGCTCCTTTCTCTTTATGATTGTGTGTCTATTAACTTCACATTCTGCAGCATTATTAAAACCACCGTATCTTAGTTGATACAGACATTTTTGCAACAAAATGGATATAGTAATGTATATCAAATGCTTATCTGCACATATCTCTCCCCTATGAAAACAATTAAGTGGTTCTCCCTCAATCCTAGAATTAAGACCAAGCTGGTTACTTCGGCATGCAGGGCTTTCCATTATCAAGCTGTAACTATCTCAACTTCCCGCTCAGCCAAAATAATCATGAAATAATAAAATGAAATAAAAAGATGGCCACATACATCTCCTGCTTATGTCATTCTTATAAATTTCATTGCTACAGAAAAAGAGGCATCCTTTGACCTCTAACATCCATGTAACACGTCTTTGGGAGGATTCTTAATGTCTGCTTTGAGTTACCTTCTCCTCTTTAAACTAATCCCCTTGGACATAGGGATGGCACTGTGGGCTGGTCCAGGCTGGGTCCTTGCCTAACCCTTTGTTCTGGTGGGAGGAAAATACAGAGCACATGCTGTCCTACCTCAGCCAACCAGGACTAATATCTGCCGACACAAAGGCCAACTTTCATAATGCTTTATCCCTCTCACTACTCTGATTTTAGACCAGCTCGGACCAAAGACAGTCTCCTTCTTACAGAACCAAGGAGGCTTGTCCAGAAGTTAAATTATCGGTTCCAGGTTAAAATTAGCGTGACAAAGGCAGGGGCTCAGGAACTAGAGTAGGAGATTATAAAAAGAGTCTGGAAAAATTGGAGAGGAGAGACAACCCAACCCCTGTCTCCTCCCAAGCTTCTCTGCCTGGCAACCCTTCTTGACGGTGGCAATATTTAACCTCCCTTTAAAGAGCTCTCAACTGGCATTCAGATGGGGACAAGGAGCAGACTGGTAGGGAAGGGAACATCATATATAGGAAGCTCTACCCTGTGCACATGGAGTTACAGGTTGCTCTTAACAGATATAAGGGGGAGTGATGCTGGTTGTGACAAAACAGGAAATACTGTTGATAAAAACCAACAAAAACAAGCATGACAAGCCTTTGACCTATACCTGAACATGGTCTTCCTGTAGGGATTGTTTAAGCGTAGATACTAGAGCACTGGGTTCAGGTATATATTATTTGTTTTTTATAAAGTGATGTGCTACAGCTACAAAATCTGGTTGAAGATATTGTGCCAAAGATCTAAATTTACCTCTCAGGATTTCATTTTTCCTAATGAATGCCATTAAGTGACTTCAAAACAGAAATAAATCAAGAGAGAATATCCATATATTTATATATATCACACATTTTATAGATAAATACTTAGCAACAAGGAGACATACGGTGGGGGGGGGGAGCTAATCCTACATGTAAATGGCATTGTTCACTTGATAATTTTCATTACTTTACAGTTCAAATAAGATTGTTTAGATATCTTTATCTTAAAATTAGTAAGAATTGATCTGTAATGGAAATTTTAAAAATACACCAACAATCTAATTCTAATAACATCAGAATCTAAATCAAATGTTTTCACAATATGAAGCAGATGTTTAATCCAAGAGGCCATTCCATCTGGGGTTCTCAATGTTATTTGAGCCACCAGAATCTCCTTAGGTTTTTCTATGGAAGGCAGCTTAAGTATTGTGAATTGACACTTTAAAATTTATTATATAGTAAAGTTAAAAGAAAGGCATACGACCAATTTTTATATAGTTTAGCAAATGTTATGCTTTCTCAACAGAAAGAAGGAAATTCACTTTCAATTTTTCATAAAGAAACATACACTACTTTTCTTCTCTTTTATCAAAGGAACTTATAACGTGTAGGTGATAACCCTAAAAAATAATAAATGAAAAAAAGAAAAAGTCTGAATTTAGTTTTCTCAGAAAATAACACCCAGTTCTCATGGAATGCAGCCTCATATAAACTACCTCCCTGTTTCACTCCATTACCCCTGCTGAGCTCACTTTTCTGCATCACTGTCTCCTTTAAGAATTCATGAATCAAAAATATTAATAACTGTATGAATTATTTCATATAGCAAAAGCCCAAGTAAATATATTTTTGTACTTCTATTTCCTGGCTTCAGAAATTTATTTTCTCATATTCTGGCTTTCTTTATACTATAGAATAAAACCAGGATGCTGTGTACCGATTTTTAGCGTTGTATATCTGGCATACCTGAGTACGAAGAGTAATAAGTAAACAAACAGCATGAATATATAAAAATTACGTACAATCAACTTCATTCCATTTTAAGTGGATGGAGACAGCCTATCTTAAGCTACTGAAACTGATTTTTATGAGAGTGGCAAAAAATGTTTAGAAAGTATGTTCCAGCATAAAATATAGAGAATAGAGAAAAAGCAGTAAAAAGGAAAGAATGTGTTTTGAAGCTAACTGCATCTACGAACTACAAAAACAAATTTGCAAAATGAAAAGAAATGTACCAGATCTTTTTTCAGTCTTCACAGAATCTTTACTGACTTCAACCCTTTCTTACGGGTCAGGCTTAATTTCTCTCAAACCTTGAGCTTATGAGTTCAAACCGATTTTCTGAGTTGTATCTAAGTCCTGTCCATCTATTTTGTCTATTTGTTTGGTGCATTTATAATTGGAAACCAGGAATTGAACCCACCGAAAATTTCCTAGGATGTGAAAAATCTTCCCAAAGACACAGGTAAATATATAGACTCAAAGACAGATACAAAACCATAGAATTAGATGATGAGATTTTAAATTTATAAGTTAGGTGCCCCAAAGTGTCTTAAATGTTTCCAATTTTATTTACTATAAATAAGCAAAAGGGTAAATCTATAGTTTAATGACAATACACAAGGTTATGACATGCAGAAGGTCATAATTCCTCAATAAACTTCAAACAGGCCTTCTATTTTTTTTTTTTTAAAGAAAATATTTTCTTTTGTATTTTGGGGAAGGGAACCCAATGAATTAAAATCAGCACTCAGGGATCTCTTATTAACTCTGGACCATTTGATCAGCTCCTGCCCTCTGTTAGCCTCTATGAGAGCTTTAGTGGCTCTCAGGGAAGTTTATTCAACTGCTTCTCATCACATCCACCCACACAGATTTACATGCAAAGAGCTCAGGATGTCCAGAACGTGGACTTTGAAAGCAAAAAGGAAGACGGGGGTGGGGGTGGGGGTAGAAGAGCGGAAAAAAACATTCTGAAATGTGTGCCTTCCAAGATATGTGTAATAACTACAGCCTTTTACACAGGCCATTTTACAAAATTATTAGCTGTTAGAAAGAAGTTGTGTCGTCATCATCGGAGTATGCTGAGCTCACCAGGACACCTCATGCTTTTCAAAGCAAAAGAGAGAGAGGCAGGAAATAACTGCTATTCTTTTTTTCCCTAAATTTCCTGAAATGTGATGATAAATTAAGGTGACTGTAGGTACAAAGGGGTCCCCAGTGAGACGGGTCTCTTAGAATATTCCTCCAAGTGGCACTTCTGTGTCACCCACCTTGGAGGGATTCTTGGCACCATTTGCTAACATCACCATTCACATCTCAGCCTCATCTTAAATCAACTATTCTTTCCTATTTCAGTCTTTTGAAGTGAGGGGGGAAAAACTTTAATAAAATTTAAGAGAAAATGTATAAAATTAAAAGACACCAGAGAAGAATCTTTTATCCTCATGGTGTCCACTTTGCCTGTAGATTTCTTTTGATAGAAACTGTCACCTTCCTAGTCCCTTCTTTTATAAAGGAAGCACTTGATAAAATTTCTTATTTAAAGGCTGTAGTGTTCTGACTATGTATGCAGACACTCTGGTAGTAATCACTGGGCCAGGGACAGTATAAGAGAGGAAATCCATCCATAGACACACAAGCACACGTAAGGTAGCCAAGCATTAGAACTTCACTCAACAGTTGCCACTGTGAACCCCTCTCAGGAATCAGAGCAGGGAACTCACAGAAAGACTCCTTGAGTACAGGAACTCAAGAGTTACACAGGGAACTGAAGAGAAAAGATACACAGAAAGGACAGACAGAAAAAATAGTCAAATTCTTATTAACTACTAAAAGAAGGTAATAATAATATTATTGAAAAAGCAGCATGAGGCCTCTGAATAATCTTTCATTTATTAAAATGTTTTCTGGATGCCAGTCTGCCTTGGAGCAGGCTGGCTTACTTACCATGGCTGAGAAATCTGTTTTTCTCCGTAAATCCTTACAATAAAGTTCCCTGACTGGAATTACTTCGAGTGGTTGCTGTTATTTGCAACTAAACAATCTAACTAACACCAGGGGTCAGTAAAGATTTTGTAGTTTGAATGAGTGAGGCTTTGTGAATTTATGTACAGTGAAATAGATGATTAGGAATCTTGTAGACTAAACTATGGGACAACAAACAATTTAACAATATACTCATGCATCTACAATTTCAGGTTTCTCCCTTACTTCTGAGGATTCATTTAGCTGCTTTTACTAGAAATCTAAATTGATTCTTCTTTCCTCTCATTTCTCAGTCACCAAAATCTGATGATTCTCCTTTCAAATTACAACTTCAGACCTTCTACCATCCCACAGTCCTTCAGCCTGACACTAGTGATACTGACTTCATGTATGAAAACTGCCTTCTAACGATCACCATGATGTTTCTGACCTGAATTGTTTTCACTCTACAACAGTTCATTCAAATCAGTCATGTGTTTAGAAGTTTGCTGTCATTTCAATTCTTTAGGATAAGGGCAAAATCCCCTGGCATAGTCACCCAGACTCAAAGAGCTGACTTCCAGGACCATCACTCCAGCCTTTGACACTAAACTGCTCTATTTCTACTCCCCAGTTATTAAACTGTTCTCTTTTCAACCCGAAGGTCTTTGGTCCCATCTTCTCCCCTTACCTGAAACCTTGCCTCCCATCTCACTAACCTCCACTCTCACCCCATTCACCTTAATTGCAATGGCAGTTTTAGAGTCCTTGTTCAAAATTCGCTTCTTCAGGGGAACACTTCCTGACCCTGTATTATAGACCAGGTTCTTCTGTTGCGTGATTTGAAAACATCCGTATTATTCATCCTTAGCATTCACTACATTTGAGACTATGCAGTCATTTAAGACTTTAGTCAATTAGTCTTGTAGGCTCACCCTTCCTTCAATATGCATAAAAAGAATTTAGTTTCTGACTTTTAACATTATGTGAAAATTGTTAGATATATTCTCCTCCAAATCTCAAGTAGGTCTGAGACAGCTGAGTGTAAAATATAGGCTATGTCATATCAAAATTGACTTTGTGGAGCTTCTTTCATATCTAATAATTCAATTCTATAGATTTTGTGACATTTGTTAGTGCTGTAAAATTTATACTCTTTGAATTTTGTCATAATATCATGCATGTAGGAAATGGTCAAGAAAGAGACAAGGAGTTGGTAAGCTGGTGGGTTGGCAGGGGGTTGGGGGAGATTTAAAATGTTTATAAATTTTGGAGGTGTCTGATATTAATTTTATTTTTCCTGTAAATATATGGTAAATATTATATATATCATATATATTAATATATATGATATATATATATAATATCCCACCATGATGACAGATAAATCTCACTTCCCCATTAATAAGATCTTAAATAAGAATTCTGAGACAGACTAAAAGGTCACTGGAGAGGGAGAACCATTTGCTGGTAAGGAAGGAAAGAGGCTCACTCAGAGGCAAACAAACAGAAGCGTCACCTAATTGAAAACACACAGGCATATACTTCTGAAGGGCAAAGTTTAAGTACCCAAAGAGAAGGTACCATTCTCCAGCATAATCAAGTACAAATCAAAGTTGGGACCATACAAGTGCCACCTTGGAGAAACATGCCTCTTCATTTTTTTTTTTATTTATTTGAGGAAGAAAGAACACGATTGGGGGGGGAAGGCAGAGGGAGAGGAAGAAGCAGACTCCCCACTGAGCAAGGAGCACAATGCAGGGCTCTATCCCAGGACCTAGAGATCATGACCTGAGCCAAAGGCAGATGCTTAACCGAATCAGCCACCAAGGCATCTCCAAGACCTGCCTTTTTAAAGGCAGTTGACCCAAGTGTAGCACAATGATTGTAGCACAATTTGGGAGACATATATCTTATGCTATAAAGCAGAAAAACAGTTCAAGTATGTAACCCAAATTGATCATACGAAGATAATCAACATCAGTAGGTGTGTGAAGATTGTGACTATAATTGAGCCCTTATTTGGAAAAGTGAGCTGCATGTTTCAATAGCAAGATCCTTTTCCATTATTCTGTATATTGTGCTCTAGAATTTCTGACTAGCCAATTTTCCTCTTGAGTATTTCCCAGCATTTCACCATGTTGCTCTATATCTCTCTTGTTCTGCCTCCTTTTCTCTCTTGGGTCCCTAAGTTGCTGTTTTCCAGTCAGCCTCAGAAAATTCAAACTTTTCCAACTTTAATAAATTAAGCAATTTATTTCTAACTTTGGGTATACCTAGTTTATCCCAGCCAACCCCCTATTGACACTTTCTTTATACCTAGAAAAGGTATCAAGACAATTTCTAATAACTAAAAACAGTTATCTCCCACAGAGTAACAAGCTTTCCATCAACATTTATTTTTTCTTGTTGCTCTATTTGTAGGATTCTTTGTTACAGCTGTTTTTAGATGTCTCTTTCCTCTACTGGCTATAAGGTCTGTGAGGGTAGGAGCCATATCTGTTTTTTCTTTTCTGAATCTCTAGAACTTAGCAGGGCAAGAATAAGAGCTTCATCTATATTTATTTGATGAACAAATTAATATGTGTTGATACATACATCTTCTTAGCACAGTTTGAGAGGTACTGCTGACAACTTCCTGGAGGATCGCCCCTCCCTCTGAGCATATTTTAGGATACGAAAACTAGCATGCAATGATAATGCTGCTTTTGAGTGCAGAGTATATGCAGATGATCTTTAGAAGTAGCCACCCACTGCCTACACCCTGGGACAGAGTCAGAAGGAGCCAAATGAGCATAGCAAAGCTAGGTAAGCTGAAAAGCTCACACTTGAGTAGACAAGGCCCACAGTGGGGTAAAGAACACTCCACAATGATACATACAGTTGTCCCCGACTTGTAACTACGTGTCTACTGCACTCTCTCAATGCCCAGCTTGTCCAGTGATGAAACCAACCACCGAAAACGTGAAAATTCAGTAGTGTCCTCTCCATTTTACATATGAAGAAACATGGCTTAGAAGTTACGCAGCTTTGGGGCGCCTGGGTGGCTCAGTCGTTAAGCACCTGCTTTTGGCTCAGAGCACGATACCAGGGTCCTGGGATCAAGCCCCGTATCAGGCTCTTTTCTGCTGGGAGCCTGCTTCTTCCTCTCCCACTCTCCCTGCTTGTGTTCCCTCTCTCACTGGCTGTCTCTCTCTCTCTGTCAAATAAATGAATAAAATCTTAAAAAAAAAAAAGTTATGCAACTTAGCACAGATCTAGCTGACAACAGGAGGAACTGGAATCTGAGTCCCTGCGGGTCTGACCCTTTTCCTTCCACTTCATGCTCTAGACCATGTTTCCACCATGATCAGAAATATGGGAAGGGACAAATGCATATAAGTGAAGATGCTGATTTTTTCCTAACAACACCTGTTTGATCAAGGAAATATCACTAAATATTTCCTTTAAAATAGTCTGGGCAGTTTTACTGTGAAGAGGTTTCTAATCCAAAAGTTTGCTCATGATCAAATGAATGGACAAAACTGTTTGCTAAATAGTCCTGTATGCTCATTGTGATGTTTTATAAATTAGAACTGCAGCTCCCCCAAGAATGTTTCTCATCAAGGATCTTCTGCACACTGAAGATACCATGAATTTAAAATAAAACACATATTGTTTCTTAAATTAGAAAACCAAAAATTCAAAAAGGATTTATTTAAGTTTTGTCCTAGATACTTGAAACAGACAGTTGAAAACATTCCAAAAATCATTTAAATATAACCTTATATATAACTTCTCCTCAATTATCTGAATATTTAGGTACAAGTGTTCTTTTTATTGCTTGGTGTTTGTTTGTTTGGTTTTTTACTATATTTAGAAATTTTCCCAGCCACCCATTTTATTCTTTGGAACTGAGATGCTTCTTAAACATAAACCTTAATAAACATGCTTTCAAAACAGAACAAGTGATTAAAGTTTAAAAAGCTTTGTGCCAGTGTATTATTCTATCTGTTTGTATCCAGGCTGTCACATGTTTCCCCCATATTAGAAATCATCTCTCGGGTGTGTTGTTGTGGTTTGTTTTTAATTCTGTCCAACTTTTCTAAGCATGTTATTTACCGTGTTTCAAATGTCACTGGTATAATGACAGAAAATGCCCAATATTGGCAATTACAGGTTAGGTTCAGATATGAATAACACATGACCTCCAACAAGCCAAGGCCTTGTATTTCATTTCACGTGGGCAGTATTTCCTCTCTTCTGTTTTCACTGGACACTTGCCTGCTTTCACAGTACCATACACCACACATCCTGTTTATTAGTTTAAAGGAGTTTAACAAGGGGATTTATTTTATGTTTTTCCCTGTCCACCAAAGTGCAGTTTACTACTCTTATAAAAAGTGGTTTCCCCACTGTGTTCACATTGGACTTCATTATGACTTCTTCTGTAACATTGTATTTGATGTTCAGTCACCTTTCTTACCATCATCCATGCAGAAGTTTCCTTTCATGAGTATTACCCAGTAGCAATTTCCTTGTCTATTTGATTTAGAGCTTAAAAATTGTTCTCTCCACTTCTTGAGAATTCAAAGTATTTTTTCAATTGTACATTTTGTTTATCATGCTCTTCAAAAGAACCCACTTGTACCCAATCCTATTGCAATGTATTACTTTGTATCTATTATAAGAACTCTTTACTTTAGATTTACGACTCTTAGCAAAATGGAGGGAACACATCTTGCTTTAATGTAATTTCAACATAGTCCCTCGCAGGACTGCTTGAACAAACTAAATACCATTACACTGATGTTCTATTTACAGAAAAGGTCTTATTATTTAGCATTTATGTAAACTGCTTGCCTAGTTCCCTTAGAGACCCACCAATCCAAACTAAAAATATGCCCTATCATTTCCCCTGATGTTACCACTAACCAAGCCTCTCGCTAATGGGCCTGACATGCCTTGGTGTAAAGAGCACAGAACTCCAAGTGCCAGCCCTGGTGACAACACACATAGCTAATGCACCTCCCTGCAGCTTGGGGATTTTATTTTTTCTCTCCTGGAGCCAACCACACTCTCTGACATAGTGGCAATACTGTTAAAGTTTTCATCCAAGTGTCTTCATCCTTTCACATGTTTCACAACTATGATTCCTGGCCCAAGACCATGTCCCCAAGAAGCAAATAATATCTCTTAATCAAAATTAAAAAGTCCTGTCTTCAAACTCTTCAACTTCCCCACTTCATGCTAGAAGAATAGCTTCATTTGGCTCGCCACATGGAATGTTGTTTTCCTGGCTCCAAATATCATGAACACTAAATTCAATTACATAATGAACCATATGATGTGGATACTGCTGGAACACTATGTGGGTCAGTGGGACTAAGCACAAATAGAATAATGAAAACCACAGTTAGTGTGCAATGCTCATTTGGGCTTGTTAGGAAGGCAGTCGTGGGAGCTGTGGATACTATTAGAGTAAATTACACTGATCTATTCTGATCCTACAAACGAGCTCTTGTACAGTGCAAAGAATGATACACTCACTTCATCTTAGATGCAAAGAATATATAGGGATGCGAGGCAACAGGAAACCTTTAGCAGAGATCTCCCATACCAAACCTCCTTCTAGATCTCTGGCCTCTCTGGCTCAGGCCCTCATGCCTCCTTGAACTAGCTTTTACCAGGTTAAGAGTAACACTTTGCGGTGACTATAGATAGGAGCTTCCTGCTACTGCTTTCTCAAAAGGGAACAGCACGGTGTAGAGTAACTGAATAATGGACTCAGTTTGTCTGGGTTCAAGTCACACATCTAGCAATTACTACCTATACGATTTTGGGCCAAATACCTCACCTGTCTAAACATGAGGTTCCTCATCCAAAAACCAAATAATCTAGTCAAGAAATGGGCAGAAGACATGAACAGACATTTCTCCAAGGAAAACATACAAATGGCCAAGAAGCACATGAAAAAATGTTCCACATTACCTGGCATCGGGGAAATACAAATCAAAACCACAATGAGATGCCACCCTACACCAGTCAGAACAGTTAAAATTGACGAGACAGGAAACAACAAGTGTTTGCGAAGATGCGGAGAAAGGGGAAACCTTTTACACTGTTGGTGAGAATGCAACCTGGTGCAACCACTCTGGAAAACGGGCTGGAGGTTCCTCAAGAAGTTAAAAATAGAGCTACCCTATGACCCAGCAATCGCACTACCAGGCATTTACCCCAAAGATACAAATGTAGTGATCCGAAGACGCACCTGCATCCCAATGTTTATAGCAGCAATGTATGCAATAGCCAAACTGTGGGAAGAGCCGAGATGTCCATCAGCAGATGAATAGATAAAGAAGATGTGGTTCATATATACAAGGAAATATTACTCAGCCATCAGAAAGGATGAATACATACCATTTACACTGATGTGGATGGAACTGGAGGGTATGATGCTGAGCGAAATAAGTCAATTAGAGAAAGACAATTATCATATGGTTTCACTCATATGTGGAATGTAACAAACAGTGCAGAGCTCATAGGGGAAGGAAGGGAAAACTGAATGGGAAGTTACCAGAGAGGGAGAAAAACCATGAGAGACTCTTAACTATAGGAAGGGTTGTTGGAGGGGAGGTGGGTGGGGGGGGGTGAGGTAATTGGGTGATGGGCATTAAGGAGGGCATGTGATGTGATGAGCACTGGGCGTTATATGCAACTGATGAATTAGTGAACTCTACGTCTGAAACTAAGGATGTACTATATGTTGGCTAATTGAATTTAAATTAAAAAACAAACATGAGGTTCCTTTTCTGTATAATGGAAGTAAAATTAATAATACTTCCCTCAAAGTGTTCTTACAGAGACACTGATATAAGGCACTTCAGCTGCTGGTTTTTAGTAAGCACTCAGATTTAAATTATTGCTGTTATTCAAGTTCTCATGAATAGCCTATTTCCACATAGGTATAGAAACCACCTCAGTTATGGGGACCAATCACACCAGTTTATCCATACTAAAAGGTTTCCTGGGCATTGGACTTGGAGACTGAATCCGGGGATGTCCTGGGCAAACCAGGGTGAATCCACCACTGAACTCAAAAGTAATCATGCTACCATGAAAGTTTCTTTTTGCAATTAAAGTACTATCTCTATGACTTGTGTTCTTTGCACTTCCTAGCAAAAAAGGGGTTGGGAATGTAATTGTAATGAACACCACCAGCTGGGAAGAAATAAAAACAAAAGTATTCAAAGAGTAGGTTTAAAAATGCCTTGAAGGCAGAGTCCTTTTTCATGAAGAGAACTCTTATGGAAGAGATAGAGACTGACTTTCTTTCTCTACATACTAGATTTTTTACAATTGTCCTTTTGTTTTCACTGTTAACAAAATGGTTGCTAACACAATCTGTCAGATGGAAGCAGAAATAAGATGCTGCTGGGGCTGCTATTACTCTCTGCTACTCAACCATATCTGCAGGGAAAAATACTCATGATTATCTTTCTCCTATGGGTGGCCACAGGAGTTAAAAAAATATATATTAACTGCTCTGGAATGGAAGGTGGGAGTGAGAGAAGGAAGTGCTGTAAAAGACATTTGTCTAAGGTTGATCTTTGGGGAAATAAGGAGAATTTGTTCTCTGTTTTGTTTTGGTTTTGTTTCCTACCACTGTATTTTATACATTATTAAAATGCTTGTTAGGATTGTGACACCCTCAAAAGGCAATTTCATGAAAAGATTTGGGTATACAATATAAAGAATATCCTTTTTCTATGTTTGTCAGAATGAAAGATTTCCTGGTTTCTGTCTCTCTAGTCAGCCCTCCACCGCTGGAAAGGCCCCTGAATCCCGCACATTCATCCCTGATTTAGCCTAAGATATAAACCACAACAGTTACCTCTTAATGGTGTGTGAACAGAACTCAGTTACAAAGCTGAAAAGACACTGAGTTCTTTCTTGCAGATGGCCAAATGCCATTTTACATACCTTAATAATTCTAGTTGTCATATCATTATGTCAGACATTGATGTGCTAATGAAACTGAAAATAACTCTTTAGGAAAGAATTCTCTCTCTTAATCGGCATGTGACATTTTTCACTTTAAAAACATTTAGCAAGTAACTTACAGTAATAATTATAACTATATAGTGATCGTGTTGCAGAAAATAGAATTACTTTTCATGTAGTATCTCATATTATCTCATTTATTCCTCCCAACGATGCAGGAGTATTCAGAACTTTTCCAGACAGATGAGGAAACAGGGGCCACAAACAAAAAAGTATTTTGCCCAAGTCTCACTGATAGAAATTAGCAGAATCTGGCTTTGAACTCAAATTTGACTGCTTCTAACACCACATTCTCACCCACACATTGCATTTTCCTGCTACTTAAAAGCATCTGTGCTAGATACAGTCATAGACAACACAAATAACACAGTGTCCTCTATGAGTAAAGCCTTTTAGTAAGGCAAAACACCATCACTGGAAAATAAGTGACTTTGGACAAAGAACTTAATATTACTGAGCCTTAGTACACTTGCTTAGACCTTGAGACTAGTAATATCCAATACACAAGTTGTTGTTTGGATACAAAGAGGATGTATGCAAATTAAGAGAGTTTGAGACTAGTAATATCCAATACACAAGTTGTTGTTTGGATACAAAGAGGATGTATGCAAATTAAGAGAGTTTCAGTGCCTGAAACAATGCTCTCTGGGCCCCATGGTCCCATCTTGGGTACTTCTACATGATCAGTCCGTTCAGGTATAGAGCTCCTTCCCATCATCTCAGTAGATAGAAGGGCTCTTCTTCAGCTTTCTGGCTGTGCTGAGGAACATCCAATAGAAATTAATCTTACGGGAAAGCTGGCCTACGGCAAAGCAAAGACTCTAGGCAATGTGTGAATGTCTACTCCCAGAAAAAGAAATAGACAGAAGAGTGGTGTGTTGGGAAGGATGCTGATCCAGAAGGATTTCACTCACATGAAGACAGGGCAGGCATTTGACTCCTGACCACTCTGATCCCAAACTTTCAGATAGTGCCCATGTCCCCATTTTGATCCACTCTCCTCATTCCCTGAGCAAGGACCCTGACTCTAGGCCTCCATTCTCAGTGTATGGCCCTATCCACATAGGTTACCTTCTCTCTGGTTTCTGCCTCCATCATTCTCTGTCACCTGTCCAATCCCATTTACTCTCTATGCTCCTTTCTCTTTTCTTCTCATCTAACTGCCCTCAGTGCCCATCAGAATGGCCTCCAAAACTCCTTAAAACATGGGTTCAAATTGTGATTATCAGACAATTAGTTCCCTTTTCCTTATACCCTACCATACATTTCAATGCCCTTTCCTTTTATCCCACTCTACTCCATTTATCCAACAGGTATAATTTAAATTATGTAAATATAAATTATAAATTATGTAATCTAAATTATATAAATGATCTGTCTGAGAATTTCCCAAGTCTACCAAAGCTGAAAAAAATCTCTTGATCCACCGAGATCTCTTGAGCAAAATTTCTCATAGCATGCAATACTTTTTATTATAATAATTTGCTTATATGTCTCCGTCCTTAAGAGAATATAAATGCCTTAAGGAATAAACCATGCCACAGTTAACTCTATCTCAGCACCGTCTGCCAAGGGAAAAGCTAGGGTATCTCCTTCTGTCTTTCTTTCTTTTTTACTTTTTTAAGATTTTATTTATGGGTCACCTGGGTGGGTCAGTCAGTTAAATGTCTGCCTTTGGCTCAGGTCATGATCCCAGGGTCCTGGGATCGAGTCCCGCATCAGGCTCCTTGTTCAGCAGGGAGCCTGCTTCTCCCCCTGCTTGTGCCCACTCTCCCTCTCTCTTTGAAAATAAATAAATAAAATCTTTCTGATTTTAAAAAGATTTTATTTATTTATTTGAGAGGGAGAGAGTGAGCGAGAGAGAGCACAAGCAGAGGTGAGGGGCAGAGGGAGAGGGACAAGCAGACTCCCCACTTAGCAGGGAGCCCGACACAGGGCTCGATCCCAGGACCCAGAGATCATGACCTGAGCCAAAAGCAGACACTTAACCAACTGAGCCACCCAGGAACCCCTTTCCTTCCTTATTTGTTTCCTTGTTCCTATACCGATTGGTCTCAGAGTAAGGGTAGAAATGCAAATAGGAAGAGTCTTAGATAAAAATTTTGCCTATGGCTGTCTAGAAAGTAAGAATCAGCAGTAGGAGAATAAGTAGGTAAATAAATTATGATACATCCATTCTATGCAATAGTATAGTATGGAGTGATTAAGTAGAATAAGGCAGTGGTATATATGAATTAATGTTAAAAGTTATCATATTCTATTAAGTGGAAAAAGCCATCATAGAGTAACTGTTTGAACATGATACAAGTTGTGTGATTTTTAAAAATCCAGATAGGTGCAAGAATAATCTAAATAACTCTGGGCGTGTAAGTTATAGTCTAGAAAGAATCTGAGATACATAATGGATATAATTTTGTGACATCAACAATTAAAAGGGGTGGGATGGAGCTATAAAGGAGCAGAGTTTTTGTGTGTCACTCAAGTGAAGCGCATATAAATTCAAACTAAAGTGCTATAATTTTAGGATGCTAAATGTAATCCCTGTAGTAACCCCAAAGAAAAAAACTGTAGGATGTACACAAAAGGAAATGAGAAAGGGATTTAAATATTTCACTATAAAAAAGCAACTGAACACAAATGAAGATATTAATGTAGGAAATGAAGAACAAAAAAGCTATAAGACATAGGACCAGAACAGCAAAATGACAGAAATAAGTCCTTATGAGTAATTTTTTTTTCTAAAGATTTATTTATTTTTGAGAGAGTGAGAGAAAGATAGGTGAAACGGGGAGAAAGATACAGGCTTCCTGTTATGGAATGAGTAAGTCTTGGGAATAAAAGGCACAGCATAAGGCGTACAGTCAATGATATTATAAAAGCAATGTAACAGGATAGATGGTAGTTACACTTGTTGCGAGCACAGCACAACGTATAAACTTGTCGAATCACTAAGTTGTACACCTAAAACTAACATAACATCATGGGCTAACTATGGGCCCAATAAACAACATGGGCCAAATAAAAAGACAGAGGTTGGTGGAATAGAGTAAAATTAAAATTAAAAAAAAAATAATTCAGCCGTGTACTGTCTATCAAAAACTCACCTTAGATCCAAAGACACAAATAAGCTGAAAGCAAAAGGATGGAAAAAGATATTGGATGCAAATAATAGCCAAAAAAGGGGGTGGAAAATTAAACTAATATCAGACAAAATAAACTTTAAATCAAAAACGGATACAAGAAACATAGAAGGACAACATATATTTTTAACTTTCAATACAGCAAGAAAATATTGCAAATGTACACATTTCCTATAATGGACCATCAAAATATACAAATGAAAATTAACAACACTGAAGGGATAACAGACAGTTCTACTATAATAGATAGAGATTTCAATACCCCATTCTCAATAATAGCTAGAAGAACCAGACAGAAGGTAAGAAATAAAGAAGAGGACTTGACAACACAATAAACCACCTAGATCTAACAGACACATAGAGAACACTCTATCCAATAACAGCAGAACACACGGTCTTCTCAAGAGCACATGAGACATTTTCCAGGATAGACCATGTGTTAGGCTACAAGTTAAATCTAAATAGATTTTAACAGATAGATATAGTACAAAGCATCTTCTTTGACCATGATGCAGTTAGAAATCAATAACAACAAAAAAGAAACTGAAAAATTCACAAAATTGTGGAAATTAAACAACACGCTTTCAAACAACCAAGAGACCAAAGAAGAAATCACATCGTTTTCACAATGAAAATAAAAACACAACATACCAAAATTATGGAATGCAGTGAAAGTGGTGATAAGGGAAATTTACAGCTATAAACACTTACATTAAAAAGCAAAAAAAGATCTCAAATCAATAACTTAATTTTACAACAAAAGGAACTAGGAAAAGGAGAAAATAAACCAAAGCTAATGCAAGGAAGGAAATAAAAGAGTAGAGCAGAAATAAGTGAAGTGGAGATGACAAAACAATAGAGAAAATCCATAAAACCAGAAGTTGGTTCTTTGAAAAGATCAACAAAATTGATGAAACTTTAGTTAGATGGATGAAGAAAAGAGAAGATGCAAAATATTAAAATCAGAAATGAAAGTAAGGACATTACTACTGATTTTGTGGAAATAAAAAGGATTCTACAAGAGTGCTAGATGAAATTGCAGACCAATAAACTGGATAACGTAAATGAAATGGACAAATTCTTAGAAACACAAAACCTACCAAGACTAAATCACAAGTCGAAAACATAAATATATCTATAACTGATGAGGAGATTTAAACAGTAATTTAAAAAAAAAAAAGCCCTCTCTCTCAAAAATAAATAAATATATCTTTAGGAAAAAATAATTACTGATGAGGAGAGACTTATTTCTGTCATTTTGCTAAAAAAAAATCTCACACCAAAGGAAAGACTTGGACTTGATGGCTTCAGTGTGAATTCTATAAAACATCTAAAGAACTAATATCGGTTCTCAAACCCAAAAAGTGAAGAAGGGGGAACATTCTTAACTCATTCTTTGAGGCTGGCATTTCTCTGGTACCAAAACCAAAGATACTACCAGAAAACTAGACTTTTATCCCTAATGAACACTGGTGCAAAAACTGAACAAAATATCAGCAAACCAAATCTAGTAGCATATTAAAAGGATTATTCACCATGACAAAGAGGAATTTATACCTAGAATACAAGAATGGTTCAATATACAAAATTCAATCAACACCACGTTAACAGAATGAAGGAAAAAAGTCACACCATCATCTCAATTGATGTGGAAAAACCACTTAGCAAAATTCAACAGCATTACATGACAAATGCACCCAACTAAGGAGGAATAAAAGGAACCTACCTCAACATAACAAAAGCATTCATAAAATATGTGAAAAACCTACAGGAAATAACTATATTCAATGGTGAAGAACTAAGCTTTTCTTCTGAAATCAGGAACAAGGCAAGGATGCCCGTTTTGTCACCCCTTTTCCACACAGTACTGGAAGTTCTAGCCAGAGTAATCAGAGAATAATAAGAAATAAAAGGCATCCAATTTGGAAACAAAGAAGTAAAATTATCTGTTAGCAGATGATATAATCTCATATGTAGAAAATCCTAAAGATTCCTTTAAAAAAATGTTGGAACGATAAATGAATTCAGCGAAGTAGCAGGATCCAAAGTCAACACACAAAATCAGGCATTTCTGTACTAAAGATGAATAATCCGAAAAGGATGTGAACAAACCAATTCTATTTATAACAGCATCATAAAGAATTAAACACTTAAGAATTAACTAAGTGGGGGTGCCTGGGTGGCTCAGTCGGTTAAGCAATCTGCCTTCGGCTCAGGTCATGATCCCAGGGTCTTGGGATCGAGCCCCTCGTCGGGCTCCCTGATTAACGGAGAGCCTGATTCTCCCTCACCTTCTCCCTCTGCCTGCTGCTCTGCCTACTTGTGATCTCTCTCGATCTCTCTGTCAAATAAATAAACAAAATCTTAAAAAAAAAAAAAAAAGAATTAACTAAGGGGTGAAAGACTTGTACAATGAAAACTACAAAACACTTCTGAAAGAAATTAAACATAATAAATGGAAACACATCCCATGTTCATAAAACTGAAACAGTATGGCAGTTCCTCACAAAGTTAAATGATGCAAAATTAAATATAATATAGCAATTCCCTTCCAAATATTGACCCCTCAGAACTGAAAGCAGTGTCTTGAAGAGATATTTGCGCGCAGATGCTCACAGCAGGCATTGTTCACAAGAGCTAAAACGTGGAAGCAAGCCAAATGTCTATCAATGGATGAATGGGTAAGCGAAATGAGTATATACATTTACGATGGAATGTTATTCAGCCTTAAAAAAGAAGGAAATTCTACACACATGCTACAACAGGGATGAATCTCGAGGATATTATACAGAGTGAAATAAAGTAGTCACAAAAAGACAAATACTGTATGATTCTATTTATATGAAATACTTAGAGTAGTCAAAATCATAGAGATAGAAAGGAAAATGGTGGTTTCCAGGGGCTAGCAGAAGAGGGGAAGAAGGGATTTAATGGGACTGAGTTGCAGTCTTGTAAAATGAAGAATCCTGGACACAGATGGTGATGATGGTAGTACATCACTAATGTATTTAACGTCACTGAACTGTACGCTTAAAAATGATTAAAATGGTAAATTTTATGTTTTCGTATTTTACGAAAATAGAATATAAGAATTGGAAAACTTAGGATCCACATTTCTCAAACTGTCACAAATAATTTCTCATATGTCCTTCCATAAATGTGCAGTGAATACAAGCAGATAATGATAGTCTCCCATTTCATAAGTGAAGGGACTATACAAATGAAATGAACAAATCACATTCTCAACAGTTATCTCTGTACGTTGTTAATCACCTGTGTATCATCAGGAACTAGAATTTAAAACTGTGAATGTCATGCTCATTATCAGCCTTGGCCCCAGGAATTTCATGCATTTATCAAATATTTATCAAATATTTTTTAATGTCTCGTTTATGCCAAGCATATACAGGAAGAATAGCCGTGAATGATATACAGTACTGCCTTCATAGACCACTTTCCAGGGGTGCAAGAGAGGTATGAAGTCTTTAAAAATAAACAGATACATAAAATTAGGTGGTAAGTCCTCTTGAGAAAAAATCTTGCAAGGTAAGGGAATGCAAAGTGGCTGAGAGTACTATTTGAGATGGAATGGCCAAGGATGACCTCTCTGGTATTTAGGAAGGCACACACATAGGTTGTGGGGAGAGGGTGGCCTGTGACTAACAACAACATTCCAGGTGGAAGAAATCACTGTAAGAGCCCCAGAAACAACAACATGATTGTTATGTTCAAAGAACAGTGGGGAGTTTTGTGTGATTGCTGCTGAGGGAAAGTAGTCAGAGATGGTATCAGGAAGGCAGTAGAAGCCTGGTTTGTGTGTTTGTAAGGGACACTGTGATGTCCAAGTTAAGGTGTGTGGTCACAAATTTGAGAGGCAGACGGCAAGGTTAGTCCCATATTCCCCAACTCAGGTCCATGAGTTTTTCCCAGCAGATAAGATGGGGCCAGACAGCAGATTGCTGAGATTACATGCAAAGGGTGCAATGTAAAATTGGGTTGAGGGTAAAATGAGGGCATAACGGAGGTAGAAGACAGAAAGGTCAATGGATTGGAAGTCCTGGTGAGGTTGAAGAATTGCTGGGTTTGTTGTGAACTAGTGTATATTACTATTGAAATATAGGAGATATTGTTGAACAGGATGTTTAAAACTGAGTTTTAGAGTGGGTATGATTATTTGTAATAGCAACTTCTAGGATAACCCTGGACTTGGGAGTAAGTTGGTAGTTTGATTTAAGGATCCTGAGGGTATTCTCAGGGGGTATGTGAAATATCGTGGCTTGCGGGAATCAAAGAGAGATTTTATAAGTGAAAAAAATATTCATAAAATGGTAGTCTGAAGGGTTGAGAGTGCAACGAGGGCCATGTGGTCCAGGATTTGGCAGGGTCACCTCAGACTGGGTCAAACTCACTACCAGATCTCCTCAAGGGGAAACCCTCTTCACTATTAGCCCCTGAACACCAGGCAAAGGGAAAATCCAAGATTTACCATGGCCAGTGGTTGTCTCTGTAAGTAGAGAATCTGCTACAGTTTTGCAATGGGGACAGCACAAAATAAACAGGAGAACTGGTTACCTGAAAGGAAAGGGGGAAGGCAGCATACTCAATGTGCTAGAAAGAACTTGAAAACTGTTCAAGACAAATTCTGGCACCATCAGCAATGTCAGGAACCTTCCTCATGTTGCAAAGAAGTGCTTCTGGTTGGTGCTTCACACATGACTGTTAAAGGCTGCAGCTGGAGGTGTTTTGGGGTTTTTTTCCCCCCTGTGGTCCATTTCAGCAGTGGTGATCCACCAGTGATTAATCAGACAACATAATAATTGTTTACATGTGTCACGCATCAAACACTAAACTGAAAACTCAATATTTGTTATGTTGTTTTATTTTTATGGTAGCCAAAGTAAGTAGAGAGTATTGTCACTTCCCATTGTACAGACGGGGAAACTGAGGTTGCGAGATACTAAGTAATTTTCTCCGTTCATATAACTATTCAGAGGCAGAACTTGAACATGAAATCCAACATATTTGACTCCAAAACCTGTGCTCTTAGCCTCTGTTCTTTACTGCTAAGCTCTCCAGAAAATAAGGTAAAAGCAACTAAGAATGCAAAAGACTCATGAAGCAAGAACTGGAGTGTTTATGAAGCAACAATTTCCACTTCCTTTGTGCTTACTCAGAATAAAGACAAGGTATCGGGTAGATGAAACAGTCTCTAAAAAATTACGAGGCAATTGGGTCTAAAATAATTCTCCAACATTTAAGTCAATATTTATAAAAATCGAAACGAACATTCTAATAGGATTATCTTATGAGGCAATTTTGGCTGGTAACGTAAGGTGTTACTCTCATTTCTCCGCAGATAGCGGGAACACGTAACCCTTCATCGATAGCTACACAGGATATATGGCAAAAAGATTTGGATGATTCATTAAATGCAAAGCTTTGGCAGCACATATGGGGAAGTGTTTATAAAGCAGTTTGGGAAACAAGACTGCAACAAATTCAGGTTAATATTCTTCCCAGAACCTGCTGGTTCCCATCCAGATAGGGTTATAGACAGATACTTTATTTTGGAAGTGCTGAAAATGCAGAGCCGTTACTCTTTGTTACTTCAGTTTGGTTCTGATCTCTACTTAAAGCAGTAAGCCTAATTCCTTTGTATCAACACGAGGTCTTTGGATGGGTAATTCTAGAACATAGCACATTATCAACAAAACAATAATACGTACTTTATTTTAAGCTATGCAACGAACATTTTGAATAGGGAATAAATAGTGCCCACCCTCAGGCCATGAAGAAAATTGCCAAGACAGAATTACTGAGTGAAGGGGTAGAAGGTAGAACTGTTTTTACAAGGCAGAGCCTGGACTCCTCACTGGTTCTTGACCAATAACTTTTGCCAAAGAATCAACTTTACTTCTCATTTTGCCTCCAAATTTTACCTCATGTTATATGGGAGATTGTTATTTAAATTATACAAGCTACTCCAGATTTGCCAGGAGTTCTTTGTCACTCTCTTTATAAAAGAACTAGCTGAATGTTGGTCAAATTTTAATGGGGAAAAAAGAAAGGGAGGAAAACATTGCTGTCTCTCTAGGTCATTGGGGTAAAGAGAATTTGGGGACGATGGGGAATCACTGGACCTTAACACTAGCAGGCAGACCAGTTCTGCTTAGTTTCGAACCTCGTTAACTCCTCTTGGTTTGCCCCCTGACCCAGGCTGGCCCAAGTGAGTTCCAGCAAAATCTAAGGAATGTCAGGTGATGCCGCCTTCAGTCGGGAACTAGCAGGAGCACTGGCGGCCAGCCACACCAGCCTGCTTTGGCATTGGTAAAGGGTCTGATCATGGGACCAAACATCACTCACAAAGTTCTTGGAAGAAAGAGACGTTTCTTCTGGCCGCCCAAGGTGGCTGCCATGGGAAGTAGAGGGCATTTCTGGGGAAGCCGTTTGCCCCCCTGCCCTTCTAGAATTGGCGGCTACTCTGGCTCCAGTCTCAGAGGGATTGCGGTAAGAAACTGCCATCACGGCTGTCAAGTAAGCTATGCATGTGCAGAGGGCTACATACCCTGCCACCATGCTGCCATTTTCCATCAACTCCCTGCGAGGGAATCTGTCCCTGTGTGTCATACACAATCACGAACCAAGAAGAAGAGACAGATCGGAAGGTGAGAGAGGCACCCCGGGTATGGGATCTCACAAAGGGAACTTTAAAATCACCACCACCACAGCCCAGTTACTGAGGTCTTAGCTTGGGCCAAACTTTGCGCTACGAGCTTTGTACCAATTATTTAACTGAAGCCCCACGATAACCTTAAAGGGCAGGTATCATGAGCCACATTTGACAGCCCCATTGGTCACATGTTAAAGTTAACGGGCTTGACTCAAATCTGGCTGGTGAGATTGCTCCTCTGTTAACCAAAACTCTATTTGCTGGAGTCCTGCGCAGACATTTCAGGATTTCCAGGAGCACAGTCCCTATGTGAGCCAGCTGGCTCCAGAGGCAGCCAACATTCTTTGGGCTGCACACCCGTGATGGGAAGCTGGAGTCCAGCCCTCTGCACAGCTGGCTTATGAGCAAGCCTCTATTTTCCCCCTGGAACTCCTTCTGTCTGCAGGTTTATGATGCTCAGGCCTTTTGTTAAATCAGGCTGGACTGTAAATGAGAATAATACTTTGCACTTCTACCATGCCTGTTATCTAAAGTTTTAAAGGACTTTACAAGTTACGGCAGTAAACCACCCCATCCCCCTAGTATAGATACTTCCACCATTCTAGAAATGAGTAATAAGCAAAGCAGATTTACTTCTCTGTTTGAGGGTTTTCCTAACCACTTAATTAATTAGCAGATGAAACATTGATGGCCTTTGCCAAGGGGATTGATGGCAGAACCATTCATTTGGAGACATTATACAGGCTTTAACAAAGTAATGTTTCCTTTGTCTACCACATCAAAATCTGTGGCTCTTACGTGGTAAGACAGCAATTGCTGTCACCTGATGCCTGCAACCTGAAAAGTTTCCTCCTGTTATTTGCTTTGCATGAAAATGACTGTATTAGTTTCATTTTTCTGCTCACGTGGGTCAGATACCACTACATGAAAACTTTGTCTTCACCATCAACTCCCAGAATGTTAGGAAACAGACCGCAGAACCAAACTACCTGGGTTTAAATTTCAACTCTATCATGTACGATCTTTGTGTCTTAGACAAGTTACTGAACTCTTCTATGCCTCAGTTTCCCCATCTGTAAGTGGGGGTAATAAAACAGTTCCTATCTCATGGGTTTGTTGGTGAGGATCAAATGAATTAATGTGCCAAAATTTCTTAGAGCAGTCACTGACAGATAGCAAGTTCCGTATCAGCGTTGGCTACTATTATACTAATGAATATTAATGTCACAAATCTGTACAAGAAGTAAACCATACTGTAGCTTCGGTACTGTGTGTTCCCTTTCCACAGGATTCCAAGAAAGCATTTGATTTCCATGTGGATATTCTCATTTACAACTGAACCAGGGAGAAAATCACTCACCCAAGTGAGCAGATGCACAGTCTTAGTTATTTGTATAGATTATCTTCTCAAAATCAAGATGTGAATTTACCTTCTGTAGAAAATGTGATTTGCCATGGTTTCATATACAATTTAAATGTGTTTATTAATCTTCATTTGTTTGCCTCTTTCTTAGCGTGATAAATCTATCTATCCTCATTTCCCTTACATCTTTTTCTGATTAAAATACCTTTTCAATTTTCCGGACATCTCTTTCTTATGTTTGAACAGTTTATTTTAAACCAGAATTTCATTTTCTCTGCTTCTCTTCTCAAAGCACACCACTTTCTGTTACCATCAGCATTGCATTTTCTCCTGATTCATCACAGCCCCATAGTCACTAACCTTCCCCACCCCCTTCCAAACTTCGGTTCCCATATCTGGGTTCACAAACCCCACTTTCTCTCTCTTTCCCTTTCTGTGTTATATTATCTGGCTCCTTTCCACTGGATTTCAGTCCTACTTTGTTTCTCCACCAGGAACATTTCCCTCCGAGAACTGTGACATAAATCCCTAAAACTTTAATTTCTATAAGTGGTCATTCCATATATCCCCGCCCCCCCATCCCATAAGCCTCGGGGGGGGGGGGAAGCCTCATCTTGGCTTCTATTGGATGTGTAACACTCTAAGACCATCTCAGGGAAAAGTCAACATTTTAAGGACAATTCAACCAATAGCATAGCTCCTCCAACTATCCTAAATACAGCACTGGGAATACTCCCATTTGGGCCATATAAATCCCAGTCTTTAATGAGGAGTTTCCTTATTCATTTCAAATAGACACCGACAAGTACAGTAAATTCCTCAGAATGAAATGTGACTGACAGATAAATAGTACCCAGGAGGATGAACAAAAAAAACCCCTATGGCCTCTACATATTCTGGCCAACCCATACAGCCATTTCTGAACAGTTCTAGAGCCATCAATGGGTCAGCACAGTTAGCAGAGCAGGCTGCCAGAGAGCCAGATGTTACTGTTGGAAATGCATCAGCAACACCTCGTGCACACAGCCATGGGTCTACAGAGGAGAGACTAGATGGCACATAAACTTTTATCCCTTTATGACAGTCATTCAAATGACAATTGCTAGAAAACATCGGACCTTTGAACTTTTTTTCTCCCTGGAGAATCTGCACTAGACAATGGAGATTAGAAATAAAGAGATGTTAAATTCTTGATAAAATGAGAGAGAAAGAGACCAACTTTCACTCTGCAAGGAACACGCTTTTTGTTCCCTCTGAGAATGAAATACATCGTGTTCCATATTTGAGCTCAATAACGAGTCAGAGCCAATGCAACTCCAGTCTCCACTGGGAACATTTTCCTTGGCATCAGTCTGCACATTTTGGATTAAACACTGTTCTCTCTGAACTGACGAAGAACTTAGGTAATGTCTTTTTTTGTAAGAACTTTACAAATACATTGGCAATGAAGCTAATCACACTTCGAAAGCTCCCTTTTTCTAGTAATCACAAAACAATCGACATTATACACAACTGGAAAGAACACCCTTGTGTTAAGGTTTGCTTTACCCACAATTAAGGTATATCCATCTGTTGAAACCATTTACTGGTACTTGGAAATACAAACTAGTGTTTTAGAACATTTACTGAAGAAACATGATGTGTCTGACTCATAACACAAGGAGATTTGTCTCAAAGAGGGACTATGCATGAAATTAGGTACTGGGACTGCACAAACAGCAGTGAATTTCCCTTAGGGATGGCAGTGGTCTCTTTCCACCTTCCTCCCCTGCTACTGCATTGGGCCTCTTCTCTGTCATTTGGTAGAAAATCTCTACAGATAATTGGAAATGTCACTGAAAAGGAACATTCCCCTCAGCACCGTCCCTGCTGCCCTTGTGATGTTTACTACCATTACCACTACCTGCAGCACCCTCAGTACAACCGTCTACACCATCCTCACTACTAGGTTACAGCCACCCTCATGACCACCATTCCCATCATCCGCATCACTATCACCATCACCCCATCAGCCCATCACTATCACCATCACCCCCATCATCCAATCACTATCTCCATCACCCCATCGCCTCCATCACTATCACCATCACCCCCATCACCCCATCACTATCACTATTACCATCACTCCCATCACTATCACCATCACCCCCATCACCATCACCCATCACCCCCATCACTATCACCATCACCCTATCACCATCACCCATCACCTCCATCACTATCACCCCATCACCCCATCACTATCACCATCACCCCATCTCTATCACCATCACCCCATCACTATCACCATCACCCCATCACTATGACCATCACCCCCATCACCCCCATAACTATCACCATCACCCATCACCTCCGTCACTATCACCATCACCCCCATCACTCCCATCACTATCGCCCCCATCACCCCATCACTATCACCATCACCCCCATCACTATCACCATCACCCCATCACCCCCATCACCACACCACTACCATTATCAGCCCCTCCGCCTTCACCACCCTAGCACCATCAACACTACCATCATGACTACTACCACAACCGTCATTCCTGCCACCATCAACACCCTCTACACCCTCTACACCACCACTGCCTCCACTATCCCCACATCAACATCCTCATTACCACCCTCACCACCACAACTTCCACCCTTCCCACCACCATCACCATCAAATATTTTTCAGGACTTTCCTTCTCCTTTTCATTTTATTTTGCAGGTATACGATGTGCCTCTCATGCCCAGTTCCAAATCGATTTTCTATAACAATCCAGCTAGCCAGAAATCACTGTGACTATCTATATTCCCCTTAGCTGCTTTGTGTTAATGCAATAATAGTAGAAGCTCTTGGATATTTTCTCTTAACATTTTTTTTCCCTCCCCTCATCTCTTTAGAACATAATGACTTCTTTGCCCATAAGAGGCACTCTACAAGAACGTGACAAAAATACATGAGTAAAATAGAAAAAAAAAATCACCTTATGTTTCTCTTCATTTCTCTACCCCCTGTGAGAATGCCTAAAATCTATCAAATGGTGAGACACTGAGCAATGGAAGAGAAACAAGGGATATGATTATATAAGCACCAGGACATTAGCCATCAAATAAGCAAGACTTGGTTGTATTTATTTATATAACTTGTGGATCTTTCCTTATTATTAAATTCTGCAGACCTCTATCTGAAAAAAAAAAAAAATCTGAAAAAACGCCATCCACCCTCCAATAAAAACCACAGTAACAATGGGACAGTAGGAGTAGGTGCAAACTGATAGCAACAAATTCTTGCTTAGAATTTTGCCACTTGCCCTAGCACTGGCTCCTTCAGAAGAAGGACCAAAATAGAATTACAACTGCTCATGTTTACTCATACAGCATATACCAGACCCCATAGCAAATTAAAAGGAGATTAGGAGTGTTACAGAGTTGTTTTTCTTAAGGAATCTCTGGCTTTATTTTTTTTTTAATTTATTTAGTCTATCTACCTATCTATCTATTTTTGTAAAACCTTTTCTTTGCATGCAATTTATATGGAAGGGGCAAGAATTTGATAACTTCTGAAGTCCCTTCCTACCCTGCTGCAATGCTAGAATTTTCTATCATTTGTGGACAGGATCTGTTTTTACAAATCCCTTGAAATATGAATCACAATTCTAGCTGCAGAAAAGAAACATTCCTGAAAGTACTTTATCTCAGCCATGGCCTCAAGGCTTCCCTTGCAAAGTTTGTGAAATCTAATGGGATTACAGGGGCAAGATGGAGAGAGACTGTCAGCATCTCTCACATGAGATAACAGCAATAATTCTAAAAATGCCTTTGTCTTGTTGCAACAACTGTCATCAGATAGGCACACATTTTCCTCACAGCAGCAGCATCTTTACAGACGTGAATCACTCCGGAGAGCAGGAGGAGAGGGCAGAGAAGAAGGTTTATATGTTGCAGCCTGAATAGCTTAATCACCAAGGACATATAGTTTGATGGTCGCCTGGTTTCGGGGATTAAGGAGGAGGTTATTTGTTCCACTGCCAACTCTTTCCTAATAAACTTCTCCAACTGGGGTCCATCCACTCATTATCTGTTCAAACTGTTAAGATTAATTTCTTAGTCTATGCAATCAGAAAAGAAGTCTTGCGATGTGCTTCTTGGTTAATGTTGTGCCAGAAACATCAGGATCTAATGAATGGAGTTCTGGCCCGAAATCCAAACTGATCTGATTCTTTTGCCAAGTCCATCCCTGACTGACTCAATCACTGTGCCTGATGAAATGGGCTCAGCAGTGAGTGCCTTAGCTCCTCAAATAAGTAATTAAACCGCCCTGACCTGAAATTCCTTACCTCTGAAATGAAAGGATTTCTTATGTTACTGTGAAGCTGTAAGCTCCCCACAGACCAATCCCATCCTGGTAGGAATGGAAGAAACCTGTGAGTTAAATCACCTTGTCCACACCACATATGGTGAAGGCATAATTAGCCTATTGCCTTGATATATCTTTCATTTATTCGACAAGTATTGATTGCATTTCTACATTGTGTTAAGTACCAGGATACTGTGATGATCAATCAGAGATATATCTACTTGCCTTGTGAAATCTATAATCCAAGGTGGGAGCCATATATTAATAAAGTGACCACATAAATATACTGTTACAACTTTGATAAATATAAGGAAGAAAAAGAAATGTGATGCAAAGTGGAACATAAGTGTTTCTCCTCCCTCACATACACTCAGGTGAAATGTTGATGGTGCGGCCAGTTGAGGTGGAAGGGAAGGGGAGAAAGTTTGCCATGACTTGTAGATGGTCTACGGCAGTCAAGCCACAGTCAATGCTGTGGACACTCAGAGGCACAAAATCGAAATGACAACATCACAGGGAACTACTGAGTTCATGAACAAGGAGGTATAACACACAGTCTAGTGAACAGATCTCTCAGAAAACAGGTGGCCACTGTGTCACCATGTATCAAACAGCCACTAACAGCTGTCTCTCTGTGTGTCTAACGTGCCACTAGGTAGGACTAAAGCCCTGAGAATCAAGAACTGGGCAAGAACACCAAGGATAGTTGCTGTTTGTCCTACTTTCTGTGTGATTTGTGGTGGTTAGAACGTATGACAAGTTGTATTGCCTTTACTAGAATTACCTTTATTCAGAATCTAATTTCTGGTTTCCCTTTGCAGTTTCATACTGTCTGAATATGCTAAAATGTGATTTTGTATGAAATTATGTTTTTTTCACTTTTATCGATACCTGTGATAAGCACAACAAATAGTCATTGCGCTGAAATGTGGAAGGTCAGAGTTCATTATACCATCAGTTTACTTGCCCCTCTGTCAGCCGGCAGATGTGGACGTGCCCGTGGGGATTACCACTGACTCCAGATCATGTGTATCACTGAAAATTGGCTCCCCACATTTCAGAGAAGTTTGATTTGGTTTATAATCTCACACATATTATTTTGTCTGGACTTTATATGCCTACTTCCCTGCTCCCTCTCATCCCGTCTACCCTCCAAAGGACCAAACTTGTCCATCAATGCAGAAGGACAGAAAAGCAAAAAGAGAACACTAAGTGCCTTTCTGCCCTCATTTCTGAGGATCTGGAGTAATACTGTATCAGGAGGAAAAAGTTCTATCTACCACTCTGACCCCCATTGCACTGCCTCTTTGTTCTTTCCCCATTAAATGTCTGACTCGACTCCTATCCACTCCCAACTGCCTCCACTCGTGCGTTAGTTCGCCTCTTCCTGGAGTGAAGTCTGGCTGCAGCTGTCAAATCCAGCTCTGCTGCCATTGGTGAAGGCTGGCTCTGCTTCCCCGGTGCCTGCCTGCAGCTCCCTGGCCTCATCAGGTCCGTGCCCTCCCTCTCCCTCTGCCCAGAGCCAGGACGTCAGTCCATAGCAGTTCAACTTTGTACAGTTGGCCGAGATTCAAAAGATGTCTCTATTCTCTTGCTTCACAATTTATTGGCCTTTTAAAAAAGTTACATTGTTAATGGAAGAAGGATATTATTAAAATATTAAAACAACTGAAAAAGATACAAAACAGAACTGTAAAAATAACCCCAAATCATACCACTCAGGATAAAGCAAGGTTTAACATATTGATGAACATTCTTCAGACATCTCTCTCTCTCAGCAGAAGTGCTCCCATGATTTATGACAACAGTTTTACTTGCATAAGAGCATGCAGAACAGGATGATTGGTAATCTACATGTTTCCCTTCTGCATGCTAGTAAATCAAGATCTAAAGCCACCTGATAAATGGCTGCATAAGACTTCCATTCCCACCTGCCCCGTGTGTGTGTGTGTATGTGTGTGTGCGTGTGTGTGTGTGTGATTATTTATCGAAGGGCATTTGGATCATTTGGAACTCCTGAATGTAGCCATCTAGGAAATTGTGGAGGGTAGGGCTGTTGCTTGGTGAATCATTTTGGGCTCCCTCTTCTTCAGTAACCCCTCTGTATTCTAAAGTTGCACATCTGCCTCTCTGTCCTTCCACTGGAATGGAGCATTTGGAAGGGAGAATCATGATGCCACAGCTTGTCCATGTTCTAATCCCCAAACCCAGGCATATGCTACCTTACATGACAAAAGGGACTTTGCAGATATGATTAAGGTAAGGACCCTGAGATGTCCCCGTCTCAAGATATCCCTATCTCATATACTGCATTATCTGTGTGGGCCCAATGTAATCACACAATTGCTTATAAGGTAAAGAGGGAGGCAAGGGACTTGGAGTCAGAGAAGGAGATATGATGACAGAAGCTCAGGTCAGAGAGAGAAAGAGATTTGGAGATGCACCTTGCTGGCTTTGAAGGTGGAGGAGGGATCATGAACCAAGTAATGCAGACAGCCTCTAGAAGCTGCAAAAGGCAATGAAACAGACAGATTCTACCCCAGAACCTCCAGAAAAAAACATTCTGCTGGCACCTTAATTTTAGAACTCACCTTCTCCAAAACTGTAAGATAGTAACTTTGTGTTGTTTGAAGCACTTCGTGTCTGATAATTTGTTACAGCAGCAATAAGAAACAAAGATGGAGCCAGTCTCCAATTTTTCCCTTAATACTCTCCAGAGAGATTAAGTGAAACCATTATCACCGATTTTAGGGACTCTGGCCCAAATATAAAGAACTAGAACATGAGCCTGAAATTCTCCTTCACAAATAGTCTCTTGGAGTCCTGCAGATCATTAACCTAAATCACCTTAGCTTCGGGAAAATGTTCTCTCTGAGAGGTTGGTGAGGAAAAAAGAGTGCAGCAGCCTCTCCGTTGTATCAGGCAAAGTCACCAGGTGAGCCTACGACAGATGTAACATCCCAACTATCCTCATATGTAGGGAGTCTCAGTGGGGCCTCCGTTCTGCCTGACTCCTACCTTCCCCATGGACAGCAGGAAAAACAGACCCTGAACAGTGGCTTTGTTTGAATATTACAGCTCTCTTCGAAATCTTGGTACAAATTAAAAACCTTCCAGCGCTAGACTGCACAGATGTCTTTTTTTACAAGGTAAAGTAAGAGTCAAAGGTTCAAACATTTGAAAGAGTAAAAGGAATTAGCAAGCCTGGGGTGCACGCTGGAGTATATCAACTACAACTGTTTGGTTATATAATCCGCTCCTTAAATTTAAGAAGATGAGGCAAAACGATCACTGAGCCTGGGAGGAGAATTGCAATCCATGGCACAGACGAGGACCACAATGAACCATTGTATTCTATCAGCTTCCGGGTTCTGTGGTTGCAAGCAACTGATACAGATGCTGGCTCACTAATGAAAACAGAGATTTTATTGCAAGGGTATGAACTAGCTCTTGAAATCCATGGGAAGCTGAATATCGAGGCCTGGAAAGGTCAGCAAGCAAGGCAGCTCTGGAGACCTGAGTACCAGAGACCAATAGACAGACGCATTAGGGCACTGCCCTTGGGATGCAAAAGCTAAAATATTTAAAGTCCTGGGGAAGAGTCATGTGCCCAGTCCTTATAAAGTTGGGGAGAGGAGACTGATTGCCAATCCCTAAAATACAGCTCTCAAAGGAGAGAAATTATTAAATAATAATAGTAATAATAGTAATAATAATAGCAAACAGTTCTATAGTGTTTCACTATGGTCAGATACCACCACAAGCAATTTGATAGATGTCAACTCAAAACTCACAGACCGCATAAGGCTGCTTGGTTTTGTTACTGCCACCACTTTATGTGGGGGGGAAACCGAGTTACTGAGAAGTGAGATATCCTGACCAAAGTCAAAGAGCTGGTAAACAGCCACACCAGGACTTCAATGCGAGCAGTCTTGACTACACAGACTTAATACTTCACTGCTATGCTACGAGGTCTCTCTGAGCATCTCCCAAGAGAAATCTGGGGTACTAACATCAGGGTAATGTGGAAGGGCTATGAGTGGGGAAAAAAAACCACAGTGGGAGCCAAACTACCATTAGCATTTATTGGTAGTTTATGACATTCATTGACTACATGTCATTATGTAAAACAGAAGGAGCCCCTACCCTTGTACAGAAAACACTATTAGAATATTATTATAATAGAATATAAAGCAAAATAATCAGCTATAAGCTTCACTAGGACAAACATTTTGACATCTTGTTCAACACTATGTCCTGAGCTCTAGCACATGGTCTAAGGTCTGGCACATAGTTTGGTACACAATAAATATTTGTTGAGTAAAAGAATACAACAAATACATTTAAAATGTATCTAAATATTTTTTAAAAACATATTCAAATATGACAATCATACAGTATATCTGTGAGAGAGAGGCCAAGTGAAGACATGAAGTGACCAGAGAAATCATGGGAAACTTCCCCGAGTAGGAGGCTTGGGCCATTGGACATTAGAGTTTGTGATGACCACCAGCATGCAAGTGCTAGGGAGAACAACATAGCAAGCTTCACTACTAGTTCATTTGGAAGACTTTTCTAATACTAATAAAAGATTATTACTTTCATAATGCTTTAAAGTAAGTTGGAAACTATCTGAAAATAAATGTTTGGTCCTGTTTTGCATGTGGTTATAGAATCTGAACAGATTCCCAAATTTGAGCATGTTGATGGGGCAGGAAGATGATGAAAGGGAAGGAGAGAGAGAACATAAAAGGTATATTTTAAGATCTGATTTTTTTTTTTTTTGGCCAAGAAACAGTTTAAAGTGCAGAGAAAGGGTTATAATTTTTCCCTTTTAAAAATCTGGAGATAGAACTGAATATTTCTGATTTTTCAATGAGCTGAAAATCAGACTCTACATAAAACCCCCTATAGAAATCATTTCCCTTTATTTCTTCCTGGGGTTCGCCAGTGTACATGCCAGAGACATTTAGACCATCCCAGACATTGAAGGCCAGTGTCTGTCCCAAGTGGCAGGTGCCCACATTGCACCAGCTATCCAATATTTTTGAAGAAAGCTCCCTGGTGGGTGTTCAACCTAGAGAAGGGAATGGGGCTGAAAGCACAGTAGAGATTCTTCTTGTGAAGAGGATACTGATTTATGAACAGAAAGCAAAGGATGGTGAAATAAACAGATGCTTCCTTGGGTGACCATTGTCTTCAAGGGCAAGTACTGAAACTCATTTCATTTAATTTTTATAGATGACTGAGAAGAAGCATTCGTCTATAATTATGAACTCCACCTACATTTTATAACTAGCCAGTACCCAGACTAAAGACTTAACACCAAAGGGAGTCCTAGGAACCTCTATGAACAAAAAGTCCAACAAGATATATTCTCTACCCGTCACAACCCAGAAAAGGGATCTGACGCCACCATGGGAACACTCTGAGAACACGTGCACAACGTGCAGATGCGTACTCTACATAATTAAAACTAGGAGAGAGAGGACAATTTCTCCAGCCAGACTAAAACAGTTGGGATGGGTAACTCCAAAAAAGCAGAAGCTGAGAAAGAACATGATGAAAATCTACAAAATCATGGAGAACTGATAAAACGGGATTGCTTACTACACGACGACTAAAAGAAGGAGGCCTTTTTGGCATGAATTAAATAAATGCAACACTAACCTTTAAAGTTTTTCTTTCTATAGTTTTAACCTAAGGGGTCTCTTGAGGATAAAGATTGGTCTTATTCTTTGCTATGTACTCATTTCCCACTATGCAAGCTAGAAATAATAGATGTTCATTAAATGCTTCTTAGATAGACAAATGGTATATAAATTAAAGAACTGTAGGGGTCCATTATTTTCAGGTCCAAGGGACTTTAATACTGTGTGTGCATGAAGGAGAGAGAGAAAGAGAGAGAAAGATTTCATGGATAGAGGATAAGTCACTTGAAGACGATAACAAATAAAAATATCATATGGTCTCTAATCATGACCCTCTTGCTTCCCCAATACAATTCACCTCTTATATCCCCAGCCATTCATACTCTAATGTCTGATTTCTAAAAGAGCTGCTAGTAATGTGATCCACGTAGCCAGGTTTAGTGACCAGTGAGTGTTTATGGAAAGAGAACGGTCTTTCTTTACCTCCTCAGCATTTTCATGACAGAGACCATCTGGCTCCCAAAACCTAAAGTATTCACTCTCTGGTCCTTTCCAGAAAGAGTGCCACCCCATTTACTAATCACTCAACTCTGCCACCGTAGCATGAGAACAACCATAGACAATTAACAATGAATAGGCACAGCGGTGTGTGACCTGCAGGGCATTGTCTGGAGAGCCCTGCTATGGAGGAAAAAGTCCTGACTCCACCTCAGGAACTCAAGGACGTGAACAAGTACCACTGCATCAAGTGATGGGTGCCAGGGTCTGGAAGGAAGAGGAGAGCTGGCAAAGCTGAGGAGCACAGAGGAGCGCATTCTGGCAGGGGCCACAGCACACGCACTGAGCTGACAGGAGACTGCGGTAGTCAGCAATCTGGAGCCGGATGGTGTGTCGGAAACATGTGTTGCACGTGGACAGTGTTCACAGATGGGCTGGAAAGATGAGTTCCACTCAGTCTGGATGTGTCTACACTGTCTAGCTCCTTCTCCGTGCCTGCCACAAAGCCTGTCACGTAGCAGAGGCTCCAAAGATGTTCGCCCACGCAGAATGAAAGACAGGCGGGGTCTAGAGCAGAAAGGGACTTGAAGTTTTGTTTTTATAAAGTACAAGGAAAAGAGAAAGCCAAGAGGGCTATGCCACCGAAACATCAGGACACGGCCACTTAGGATCTGCCATCGTGGGCAATTTCCTCACCCTCTCTGGGTCTCCAAAGCTCTATTTTCCTGAACGTCCAACAGCAAGGGTATGGCTTACCTTAGAGCATTGTCACGAGTATTAAATTCGGTGTGGTTTCAGAAACTGCCTGGTACACGGCCTGGCACCTAGAGGCCGCAATTATCGTGAGTCTGTGTTACTGCTGAGTTTGGCAGCATCTCAATGTTTGATATTGTATCTCATCTGGCAGGGAAAACTGAAACAGAGCTGAAGCCCGTGATGGTAAAAGCAGTGCGCTGCGATCCTGTTCTGGTTTCGGCCGGGATTGTTTGTTCAGTCCTAACAGCTAGCATGAGTCCTCCTCTGGGACCTTGAGAAATCACCAGCCACACGGTAACCAAAAGGCAGGCAGAAACCCGAGCGGCCAGGAGGGAGGCAGAGACGGCCTTTGTGGAGAAAACATTTGTTCCCCTTAAAGAAATAGGATGTTTGAAAAGAAAACACGCAACACTGGAGACGCGTACTCCAGCACATACATACATTTCAGCTACCACTCCCTCCAGATGGGCTCAAAGATCAAGCCAGCTACACGATATATTCCTTTGCCAGGAACAAAACTCATTACAGAGAATGCTGTGTTCTCACACAAAATCATTTTTCTGTTATATTGACCTAGAGTGGTTTGCAATTGCCATTTTCCAGAAAGGAGGCGACCCCTCTGCTTCCTCAAATTCATGATGCACCTAGAAGTCATGAAATCCGTAATCAATTTGTGGTCCAGGGGAGAGGGTTGTTGACTCTGCCTAAAAAAGTGCCCTGGAGTTGTTCTACGCTTTAGGAATGCAGAAGAAAACAAGTCAAAGGCACCCCCTTGAGTTTTACACTTCTTAACGTGGTCTAGACTGGAATTGGTAAGAGTGTCTTGGCATGGGAATAATCTACATCCAAACTTAACCTGACTGACCTCACTCTGCAGGGAGCCTGGAATAATACAGCTCTGAAGAGGAGACAAGTAACAATTTAGGCACAGGCAAAATCCAAAAAAGCAGAGTTCAGGAAGCCGAAGGGAAGCCACAGAAGACTTCCTAGGATATTCCTGTCCACGCTCTTGCAAACTTTTTCCTCTGTAAAGTAACTTCTGGAACAACCCACTCATGCTCTGATGACCACCTTGATCCCCACTCAATGAACATTCTTTCCCTCCTTGCTTGTCTTACTGACACCAGTGACATTCATCCAAATTAACCAGCTTCCTATGTAAAATATAATTCCCGTTTAGGAGTTGACTTTAATGGCACCCATTGCAAGTACTGGGAAATAATACTTTGTATTTATCTTATTTTTCTTTATAAATCTTTTCTTATAAATTTTTGGGCCTTTCACTCAAATTCCCAAAATGATGATTTACTTTGCATTATTATTTAAACCAACTTTTTTCGTCAATAATAATACATTTTAGGGGCTTATTGGATCTAAGAAATGTTTAATACTCTTAAAATATAAACCTTTACATGCATACACATGTATGTATGTACAAAACTGTGATCTGTTGTAAAGATCACAGGTTATATGAGGTTTCCTTTAATTTTTGTGTACTCACAGGAGATTAAGTTTTATACAGCTCTGGTGTTTATTCTTGCCCCTTTCCCGAGCATCTTCTCTAGCTATACCATGGAAAGCTATGTGCAATTACATATCTGGAAGCAATTCTCCATCACTGAACAAGAGTTCCCAATGCAATGTTCTAGAATACAGCAACAGGAGGAAAACATAAAAGTGATACGTTTCTACTATTTATAAGTTAAATATGCTTGGTGATAAGCTGGCTATCTGCAAGCTAGGACATCTGCACAACCTCCTTTCAGAGAATGGTCATGTGTGTGAAGCATGAACAGCTCTCTGGCCTACTGCCTTTATGACTTATTCTTCCCCTGGTTGGTCTCATTTTGTTCTTGGTGATCTCCTCAAGGTTGAAACAATTCCTGCTTCTTAATGTCTCTGCGTATGTAACCCTTTCCTCCCTTTAGTCTGGTTCCCCCTTTTCTCGCAGTCTCTGTATTTGCTATCACCTGCTCAGCCAACACTTTCCATTTTTAGTGCCATCTTGGTCATACTGTACCGTTTTTTCTAAAACAATCATTGTATAAACTCATAATTTTCTATTATTTCTTAGACATGTTGAATTAAAATGTATTTCCTGTTCCATAGATGAGAGAAATCATATGATAATTGTCTTTCTCTGCTTGACTTATTTCACTTAGCATTATCTCCTCCAGTGCCGTCCATGTTGCAGCAAATGTTGAGAACTTGTTCCTTCTGATAGCTGAGTAATATTCCATTGCATATATGAACCACAACTTCTTAATCCAGTCATCTGTTGAAGGGCATCTCGGCTCCTTCCACGATTTAGCTACTGTGGACAGAGCTGCTATGAACATTGGGGTGCATATGGCCCTTCTCTTCACTACATCTGTATCTTTGGGGTAAATACCCAGTAGTGCAATGGCTGGATCATAGGGTAGCTCAATTTTTAACTTTTTAAGGGACCTCCACACTGTTTTCAGAGTGGCTCATCTATGGAACATAAGAACTAGAATGATCAGTAGGGGAAGAAAGGGATAAAGAAAGGAGGGGGGTAATCAGAAGGGGGAATGAAGCATGAGAGACTATGGACTATGAGAAACAAACTGAGGGCTTCAGAGGGGAGGGGGGTGGGGGAATGGGATAGGCTGGTGATGGGTAGTAAGGAGGGCACGTATTTCATGGTGCACTAGGTGCTATATGAACTAATGAATCATCAAACTTTACATCAAAAACCAGGGATGTACTGTATGGTGTCTAACATAATATAATAAAAAAAATTTTTAAAAATGTATTTCCTAATGGAACATTTTATGCTTTAAAAAAATCCCTCAATTTAGTTAATTTAGTTTTTTGAATTAAGATACAGTTGACATATTAGTTTCAGGTGTACAACATAATGATTCAATATTTGTATATATTGCAAGATGATCCCCATAGTAAGTCTACTTAATATCCATCACCACACACAGTCACGACTTTTTTTCTTTTGATAACTTTTAAGATCTTAGTTAACTTAGTTTTTGAAATTAAAATTGAATTTTTACTTATAGGACATCGATACTTATCTTTTTCCCTTAGAATTACTGGCCATAAGAGCCCCTTAGGATAAATGAGTATCCTTTAAAATTTGTATTTAATTAAATAAATAATGCATGATGTTACATTTTGGAAATCTTTATCTCATACCTTTAAATGACTTTTTATTATTCTGAAGTATAATAATAAACCATAATTATTTCCCCATTGATGAACATATAGTTCTTTTCATTTTAAAATCTGTGAACAAAAAGGCCTCAATAAGTATCCATATGTATGTGTGTATATATATGTATGTGTGTGTATATTTATATATATATGTATATATATATATATATATATATATATATCCTTTTTTTGAATGTGAAAATTTGTTTTTAAGATGGCTCTATTAAGTAATGTTTCTGGCTTAAGGATTTTATGCATTTTCAATATTGAAGTGAGAAGTGACTTTCTAAGATGGACCTGCTTACATAAATACTAAAATTTTCTAAATGAAAAAATACCATAAGGTATTTAAAGAAAGACCTGTCTTCCTATTTAATAAAAGTTTTATCAGGAATGGGTGCTGGGTTTTATTAGTTTTTTTCACTCACCATCTGGGGAAATGATCATTTTCTTTCCTTTATCATGATTATAATACCTTGTATTAACTTTATCTTATTTGTTGGTGATATATTGGTGGTAGATATTATTTGCCAATATTTTATTTAGGATGTTTGCACAAATATTCATGAAATAGCTGGATCTTCACTTTTCCTTTTTTTGTATCCCCTTGGTCAGATTTTAGTCTCACTGCTATGCTGACATTCTTCATAAAAATTATTTTTTAAGGATTTTATTTATTATTATTATTTTTATTTATTTGACAGAGAGAGACAGCCAGCGAGAGAGGGAACACAAGCAGGGGGAGTGGGAGAGGAAGAAGCAGGCTCCCAGCGGAAGAGCCTGATGTGGGGCTAGATTCCAGGACTCTGGGATCACGCCCTGAGCCAAAGGCAGACGCTTAACAACTGAGCCATCCAGGCGCCCCCATAAAAATAATTTCGATCTCTCTGTGTTTTAGAACAGTTTAAACAAGTTGGAGTTGTCCATTCCATGGTGTATTCACCTATTCAACAGTTTCCTTGTAATTTGCTAAACATTAGAGACCTAGTCTCATGGCAGCCAATGTTTTTGTTAAGTTGGGGTATAAATATACATTGTAAAATTCACAGTTTAGGCAAACCTATACATTCATGTAACCAACACCCAGTTGAGAAACAAAAGACTGTCCTGCCTCTAGAAAGTGCCCTTGCACCCCCTTTTCAGTCAATCTCTTCCCTATCAGAAGCAACCACTATTCTGATTTCTTTTCTCATAGATTCATCTCTGCATGTTTTTGAACTTGATACAAATGGAATCATATTGAATGAACATTTTTATGTTTGGCTTCTTTCACTCAAAATGTTTTTTGAGAGCAACTAACGTTGTATTTATTTATCAGTAGTTCATTCCTCTTTGTTGCTGACAAGGATTCAACCAGGATATGACTATGTCACAATTTGTCTTTCCAGTTTCTTGCTGATGGATGTTTGGGTTGCTTTGGAGTTTAGGTTAGATTACACTGCTCTTACGTAATGTTTCTCCATCACTTTGGAGGGAGGGGAGATCTGTAAAAACATGTACTGAATTCTGGAATATTTTTTATTCTTGCCATTTGCTTGAGAAAGGTTTATGGGTTTTCTTATTTTCTTCTTTTGATAATTTCATTAAAATTAAATTAATTTATCTTTAAGATGTTATTTATTTGAGAGAGAGAGAGCACAAGAAGTGGGTGGAGGGCAGAGTAGAGGGAGAAGCAGACTCTTCACTGAGCAGGGAGCCCAACAGGGGGCTCAATCCCCAGACCTGAGATCATGATCTAAGCTGAAGCCCAATGCTTAACTGACTGAGCCACCCAGGCACCCCTAAAATTTAATTTTAAAAATTGATAGACTGAGGGCTTCAGAGGGGAGGGGGGTGGGGGTTTGGGATAGGCCGGTGATGGGTATTAAGGAGGGCACATATTGCATGGAGCACTGGGTGTTATATGCAAATAATGAATCATGGAACACTACATCAAAAACTAAGGATGTACTGTATGGTGACTAACATAACATAATAAAAATTATTTAAAAAAATAAAAATAAAAATTGATAGAGAATCTTCAGAAAATTCCCTTACTCTGTCATCTTATCTGAATCATTAGGGTCCTATGAATCAAATATATCTTAAGTAAGCACTAAAGGCTTTAGAACTTAGAACTTCTAAATGCAGTCTTAGCTAAACATAATAGAAATAAAATTGCAGAAGGGTGCCTGAGTGGTTCAGTCAGTTGAGTGTCCGACTCTTGGTTTGGCTCAGGTCATGATCTCATGGTTGTGGGATCAAGCCCCAGTCCCCATCTAGGGCTGCACACTCAGTGCAGAGTCTGTCTTGGATTTGCTCTCCCTCTCCCTCCCCTTCTGCTCCTATCCCCACTTGCATGCATGCACTCACTTTCTTTCTCTCTCTATACTGTAAATAAAACAGGTAAATAAATAAAATCTTAAAAAATTAAAAATTGCAGAGTTAGCTACATACAGGTATTATTTGGGCTATTTTTCACTTTTATTGAGATACAATTTAGAGTCAATAAAACTCACTGATTTGAGTGCACAATCTAGTGAATTTTATTAAGTGTACAGAGGTATATAACCCCTGCCCAAATCAAAATATAAAATAGGTCCCTCACCCTAAAAGGTTTCCCTTAGCTTCTTTGTAGTCCACCTCATTCCTCGACCTCCAGCCTCAGGCATCCACTGATATGCCTTCCTTAACTATAGTTCAGCTTTTTCTAGACTTCCATATAAATGGAATCACATAATGTATAGTTATATTGTGTTTGTTATCATTAATTCAGAATAAAGTTTTAAAAAACTTTAGAGTGGCATATTTTATAGATCATAAAACCTATTCCAAGTGTTCAATTCAGTGATTTTTTAATATATTTACCAACTTGTACAACTATCACCATAAATCATTTGTAGAATATTTTCATCACCCCAGTGAGATCCTTCATGACCATTTACTGTACATCCACTTCCCACCCTCTGCCCCAAGCAACCACTCATCCACCTGCTTGTCTTTTGTGGACATTTCATATAAATGAAATCATACAGTATGTGGTTTCATGTGTCTAGCTCCTTTCACTTTGCACACTATTTTTGAGATTCATTCATGTTGTTGAGTGTATTAACATTCTGTCCTTTTTTCACTCATTTTATCAAAAAGCATAATATTACTTAATTTACTTATCCATTCAACTTCTGGTAGTCATTTCCAAGTTTGAGGCTATTATGAATAATGTTTTCATAAACACTTTCAACCCTGCATATAAAATATATTTTCATATTTGGGGGTAAATATATAGGAGTGAGATTGTTGGGTCCTATGGGAAGTGTATGTATAACTTCATAATACACTGTTCTACTGGTTTCAAAAGTGGCTGTACAATCTTACATTCCTCCAACAATGGAATACAAATGGAATCATATTGAATGTACATTTTTGTGTTTGGCTTTTCACTCAAAATGTTTTTGAGAGCTACTAACGTTGTATTTATTTATCAGTAGCTCATTCCTCTTTGTTGCTGACAAGGATTCAACCAGGATATGACTATGTCACAATTTGTCTTTCCAGTTTCTTGCTGATGGATGTTTGGGTTGCTTTGGAGTTCAGGTTAAACTGCTCTTATCTAATGTTTCTCCATCTCTTTGGAGGGAGGGGAGATCTGTAAAAACATGTATTGAATTTTGGAATATTTTTTAATCTTGCCATGTGCTTGAGAAAGGTTTGTGGGTTTTCTTATTTTAAAAGAAATAATAATAATAATAATAATAATAATAATAATAATAATAAAAATAATAACAGCTATAGTTGCCCCATATCTTTACCAACACTTAGTATTGTCAGTCTTTTAAATTTTAGCAATTTCACTGAGTGTGCAATGGGATCTCTACAGATATAGATAGATAGATAGATAGATAGATAGATAGATAGATATGTGTCAACACAATCTCAATCAAAATCCTAGATGGCCTTTTAAGGAAATTCACAAGCTGATTTAAAATTGATATATAAAGGCAATGGAACTAGAAAAGCCAAAACAATCTTGGAACAAAAGGACAAAATTGAAGGACTCACAGTATCTGATTTCAAGACTTACTATACTGATGTACCACAAGACATTGTGCTGTTAGCCTAAGGATACACAAAGATCAATGAAGCCAAATAGAAAGCCAGGAAATAGATCCATACTTATGTGGTCATTGATTTTCAACATTAAAGGTATTTGAATATTCATTCATTCAATAAACACTTATTGGACATCTTCTATATACCAGGCACTGTAATAGGCACTGGGGATACAATCATTAACAAAGCACTCAAAAATATCTATTTTCATGTAGCTTATATTTTCATAGGGGGAGGAAAAAATAATCAAAATAAAATTTTAAAATTAATATGTTAAATAATTAGAAGTCCTTTGGGGAAAACAAAGCAGGAAAGAGGGAGAGGGAGTAATAGGGATATGTTTGAAATGCTGCAGCCAGGAGAGAAAGCTACCTACGTGACATTCTAGGGAGAGGAAGCAGGATGTGCGAGTCCCCAACACGACATTTTAAGGAGAGAAAGCAGCTTGTGTGAATTCTCTGAGGTAGGCTTTGACAGCGTGAGACCACTGTGAACAACTCTGCACAGAGTCAGGAGTCTCCGCTCAGCGCAATAGCCTAGCCCAGCTCACAAGGACTTTAGTTTTGACTGCCTGAGACAGGAAGCCACTGAAGATTGGGACTGGAGAGGTGGGATCATACAATTAAATGCTTTCAATGACTACGGCTGATATGGTGAGAATGGAAGTCCAAGACAGAAGGCAGGGCCAGGGGGAAGTGAGAAGTATAGCCTAATCAAAGATTAATCCAGCAGTCACAGGACATACCACAGAGAAAGTGTAGAGTGTTAGAAAAATAAAAGATACAGATAGACCGGTGCTAAGGTGAGAGGAGGTCAACCGATCACAGCATAAAAGGAAAGAAAGAAGCTAAAAGAGGTTAAGGGAGGATTAATTTTCAAAAAGCAGAGTGGGATTGTGTCAAATGCTTCAGAGACGACAAGCAATACGAGGCTGAGAAAAGATCTGTGAATTTTAAGCACAGTGGGTTATTTGATGAAATTCCACAGCATAGTCTCAGTACCATGGTGGGACTTCAGTGGCTTTGAACAAACAGACGCAGGGGTACAAACCACTTGCTTAAGAAATCTGCCAGTGAAAAAAGGGACAATAGCACAAGCTAGAAGACGGTGGGGAGAAATGAATGTTGATTTCAAGATAGGCTAGACCACAAGGGTTTATAGGCTGAGAAGAAAGATCTAGTGAGCTGGGAGTAACTGAGGACGACAGAGAGAAAGCAGAAGACTGGAAGAGGGCTGGAAGGGGTGGAAAGTGGGGGGATGGCTAGGGAGTAAGCTTCCTAAAATCTCCTAGCCAATTCCAGAAATTGCCTTGAAGGTGCTGTTTCTTTTTATATTTCGTAGTGTTTGATGTATCCTCCTGAAGTACTGCATTCAAAAATGCATCATTCCCACCCACGTTTCTCCCAGGGCACAGATGGGTCACCTCATCTAGTTTATCCCCATCTGCTTTACTCCTAGCTGAGCTCTCCTTCTACTTGGAAAATCTAAACAGGATGAGAACATTCCAGGAAGATACCCATCAGTCTTGTAGAAGGCGTCTGCTAGATGCTGCCCAGCTGAGATTTGCTCTGTACTGGGCGCTGTACCTTAGTACTGTGAATAGTCTCAGCCTGGTGCTGTTTGAACACCTCATCTGTGAGCCAAGGGAGGTGCTGTTCTGCTCCCTGACACACAACATCTGGGCCTTGCCTCGAAGGGCAGCCTGGTTTCTAAGTAGGAGGTAGGCAGGAACAGCTGAGAAAGACTTGGGGATTTCACCCCCCACATACACATCCTTCTTTAATTTTTCCTTAAAAGGCTCACACCCAGTTTCATTTTCACACACAAAGAGGTCCTTTGTATTTCATTACGACCAAGTCACAAAAGTAAATGTTTTCCTTTGAAAAGAAAGTGGGTGTGGATGATGGTCGCTTGGGTGGAATGTGAACAAGGACTTCCCCCAGCAAGCTGAACTCCAAAGGAAAATGGAATACTGAGCTCCCAATTCCATGACAATGCTTTCATTTAAATTTTTTGTTTGTTATTTTGTTTCTTCCTGATCTGTAAGGAATTTTGGAAATATTTTAAATTTAACCATGTTGGCTAGAAGGAATTCTTAAGCCTCTGAAATGAGTTACACTGCTGAATAGAAGCAAAGTCTTTTCCATTCTCCTTTCTTTCACAAGTGGATGCTCGACTGAAATTTTCAAATATACCTGAATATCATTGTAAGGTGTGGAATGCATTTTCTACATGGCAACTAAAAACAAGTGACCAAACAATGAAAAAATTAAATTAAATTAAAGTGACCTAACCAGATACAGCTCAATGGGACTAGAGCAGATCGGTTCCTATAACTAAAACACACACTTTGGTTTCCTTTCTACCACTATCCCTTTCTGGCTGACCACATGAAGCATGAGGACCCTGCTTTTGCAGATCGTGAAGTAGACAAATACTTAGAGTGAGCTACCGCAACGTGTGCTTTTTATATTCTTCACGCCTGACAATATGTCCCCATTCCCTTGTTCCTGTGTTCCCTGAAGGCTGCATGCCCTCCCCTCAAGGCTTCCTTCCATCTAAACCTCCTTTTGAGAAAGGATCTTAAGAATATTAACTTATATGTAATCAGTAAGTCCTTAATGTTGCATGTCACAGCAACTTTTACACTAAACATGGAAACAACACAGCGAGGGAGGCCAAGGAGCGAAGATTTAAGCAATTTCAGATGGAAACAGCACAAGCTTTCATTTCTTGAGGACAGAGACTTTCTAGCACCTTTGAAAAGACACATCAGCAACTTCCTACTCTGAACAGTCTGCTGCCTGGGAAGACTTGTAGACAGGCACTTCCATTCAAAAAATAAAAGTCATTAATTCAACAAATGTTTTTTGAACATACCTTCCTATGGCTTTGACTTTTTTTTCCCCCCGAGGCTCACATTTTATATCATGATGCAGCACAAGTGCGCGTGCACACACACACACGCACACACATTCTGACTTCGGAAACTGTATTTTCATTAAAAAGTACTTATCTCACCCAGTGCAATGCACTTTGATATTTCCATTCTACTGAATTTATTTCACGCTCATCGCATCTCACAGCACGGATATCATGACCTAGTTTTAAAACGCAGTGTTAGACTCTTGGGACCCTGCATCAGGCACTGAGGACACACACCTACTTTCAATCTTCAGTGCGGCCGCAGTCCAGAGTGGGAGCTATTCTAGAAGTAAATAATTATAATTTGTGATACATTCTCTGGAAGTAACCAAGATGGAACTCCGATAAAATTAGGAAACATAANNGAAAGAGTGGTCAGAGAAGACCTCTTTGAACAGGAGAGTAAGCTGAGACCCAAAGGACAAAAAAGAGACAGACATACCAAGGGCAGGGGGAACAGCATTCCAGGCAGAGGCGACCACATTCCAGGAGGCTGGAAGGAGCCTTTTGAAGAACTGGCAGGAGGCCAGTGTGTCTCCCTGTAGTGAGAGAGGAGAGGGGGTTAGGAAATGAAGTTGGAAAGAGGCAGGGGCAGTCGTCACACACAAGGATTTGGAGGCAAGACTGAAGAGTTTGGATTTAATTCTAAATGGAGTGGGTAGCTCCTTAAAGATTTTTGAACTGAATCAGGTTATGCAGCTGAAGTTATTGTATATCATTCTGTGTTTTGACCTCCATTGTTGAAAATTCCATACTGCATTTTCAGAAGCCTGCCAGGTTGCAGAAGAACTCATTGGCTCTCCAATGACTTTAGAGGCTGCATGTATGAGTTGAGCTCATGTAGCCAATGAATAAACGGAAGCATTCCCTTTGGGAATGGAAATGTCAATAGCGGCAAAATATATATATTGTCTCCACTCAAATTCAAGTGCACTTGAGACACTCCCATTCAAAGGTACAGTTGTTTTAATAGCTGCATAAAATTGTTCATATTGAATCTTTCCAAAGTGGCACAGTTTGCAACTCACAAATTTCCATCTCCCCAACCTGTATCTGGACAGCTGTGCCTAGAAAAATAGGTGAAAGATTACATTTGCCAGTTCTCTTGGTATTCCCATTTTATGGCTTTTGTGGGAATGCAGTTCAAGCTTGCCTGCTATTTTATTTAATACGCCTCCTTGTAAATTCCAGCTCTTGACCATGTAATTAATCCCCGTATGGAAAGAATATTGGCATTTGTTCCTGCAATACCAGAGCTGCATCCCAACAGAATTGCATTCATCACAGCCCTTGCCATTACTCTACAGTTGTTCCTTAGAACTGTTTTACGTACCACACAATTAATACACACCAGGACCCTGCTCCCAAATGTGATACAGTCACTCAACGATGACTTTCATTTATTCTTCTTGGTCTGTAGTCACTGAAATCCAGGTTCTTTTTTTTTTTTTTTAAGGATTTTATTTATTTATTTGACAGAGAGAGAGACAGCCAGAGAGAGAGGGAACACAAGCAGGGGGAGTGGGAGAGGAAGAAGCAGGCTCCCAGCATAGGAGCCTGATGTGGGGCTCGATCCCAGAACGCTGGGATCACGCCCTGAGCCGAAGGCAGACGCTTAACGACTGAGCCACCCAGGCGCCCCTGAAATCCAGGTTCTTAAATAACAAGCATCTTTTATGTAACTCCTAATAAAGGTTACTATTTAACTTTTTAACTTATATCAGAGAGCGGCCATTAGAGTAAATACAATGGTCAGATTCTGACAGCTATAACTGATATAAGACTTAGTCTTTGACATTTATCCTTGGCCACCAGACTCTCTTGTTGGGTTCTTTGTAGCTTCCCATGCTACAGGTCCTCTTGTTTACTCATTTCATCTTAGCGGATACTTCTTTTTATAGATGTATGGAAACCTGTTTTCCTTTATTACACCCAAATCAAAATGGCTGAGAATTTTAAGCACCACTTTCACAGAAGTATTTGCCTCTTCATAGGGAGAAACTTCTAAGATAAAAAGAAAATTCATCTGCTTTTTGTCCAAAAGGTGACTGGACAAAGCTCTATAAAGTCTGCCTGTCCCTGACAAGTCCTCTTGTAATTAGATCTTTACTACAACTATGCTCATTATTTTGAGGATAGGATATGAGGATATGAGGATAACACCTACACTATTGTTATTGATTTGATGGCAAAATAAATCATCAAACATTTTCAAAAATTCACATTTGTATAAGGAAATTGATGAAAGATCATTGGCTTTGCAATAATGTCTGGAAATCAGTTTGGTTTTTTGTTTTTTGTTTTTTTTGGTTTTTTTTTTTTATAAAAGCCCAAAGAAGAAAGGACTTTTTTTTAATTACTACTATCTGGAAATTTACCCTAGGATCTGGCAAATGCATACACTAATGAAGAACAGCTGTATTTGGGGCAAAATTATGAAAGTAAATCACACATTTGACTGGTTATGTTTTCTTTAGGATAGAGATCAAGAAGATACATCGCCAACCCAAATGTGGATGGATTTTAATATGTTTTTGTAATATATAAAGTTAAAGGCTGCTTTGTAAAAGCTTACAATTATTTATCAAATTAAATCTATTTGTCAAATGGGAAAGAAATTGGAGTGAATATATTTTCTTGATTGAAAGAGAGAGTAGAAAATTCTATGAAGTACACCTGAGTGCAAAATTTTAAGAAGAAAAATGGTGATGAAAACTTCTTAAGGACTTTCTAGTTTGTCATTTCCTGTAGGGTATTTTAAGGTCTGGAGAATGGCTCTGTTAGCCATAACACAAACACATAAAAGGAAGCAGGTATCAGTGTAAGGATACATTTACTTCTTCAACTAATATTATTTGATAATTTACTGTATTTAAAGTCATGGGAGGTATACAGTAAATTTGACATGGAATGTGTCTCAAAAGAGTCTGTTTTTGTCAGGAAGAAAATATATATAAACATGAAAGACTTAAAGATGATGAGTTAATTCCATCTATACACTACAGTGCATTTCTCATGGATAAAGGAAAATTATTATCATCATCAAAAGATTCGCTTATTATTTTTAGAGAATTATCAGAAATACACATGTCAAAGTTGATATATGTTAAAAACTGTTTTTTCTGGACACTATTACAGCATCTTTGCTTTTGTACTGTGAATTGTCTTACATTTTTCAGATTGGAATAGGACTAAATTTTTATAAATGTTTTCCTACAAAATATAAGAATATAAAATTATAATCATTTTAATATATTGTAAATCCTGAAAACAAGTTAGAGCAGGTTTAAAGATTGGACATCTGGAGGACAGCTTTAGAACAAAGTCTATCCCAAATGTTATCTCATCTATATAGAAACCCATCAACATTCTTGCCATAGTGAAGGCATGGCCCATGGGGCAGACAACCAGCTTAAGCAAAGCTTTGGTGTATGAGGTTTTTGAAACTTATCCAACCAAGATGTATGTGCATGTGCATGTGCATGTAAAATTATTAATGTTAAATATGGCTACTGCACACTGCTGCTGATTCAATAAAGGTTCCTGTTCTCCCTAAATCTCTTCCTAAATGTTCCATAAACCTGCATTCTCCCCTTCCATGAACAAACAGTAGGAAGGGAATCCACTCTTGCAGGCTAACTCTTATTCCACAACAGTCCTCATATTACAGCATCTGTGTTGAGAATTACTTAACAGAAGCTTATTTACCTTTATGTAATATAGGAAAAAAAATCTCTTATTAAAATAAAACCTAGAAAATTATTTTCCTCACTGCAAATTAATAAATTGCTAGTTTCAGGGGTTGTCTACCTCACTCTGGACCCTCACCTTCTTACTGGGCCAGTTCAGTCCTTTACTGACCCACCCATGAGCATCAGCTCCAGGACTAACACTCCCAAAAACTGGGCAGAAGGAAGAAATGAGCAGCTGGATGACCTCTCGAACACTACCATCTGCTCACCTTCTCTACACCAGTCACTGTTCTCTTTGCTGGTAAGCAATCTGCCAGGAAGGGGTAGATATATTCCTCTTCTTCCAAATTACGATGCTTTGCCATGAAAAGAATGTTTCACTGGGTGGTTGGTAGAAGTTGGAACCCTTTTTTAAAAAGTGGAACTATAATTACATACATTAAATTGCATTATGGTTTGTGGTAAAATGCTTTCTGAGTAACAAACAGCTAATTCACAATGGAATTTCTGGAATACGATTCAAAATAATAGCCATGAAAATGCTTTTCTTCACCCATCAAAAGCCTGTGTTGGATTGCTTATGATGTGATTATCCTCAAGTGAGATGACAGCTAGTGTTTTGTACTTTGGTCTCCTTCAATGCCATGGCAATCACCAAGAACACAGCTTCCAGTGAGGCACACCAAGGGCGCCCTGCTCCCCCAGATCCAACATGCACGTCCCCCTTCTGGGAAGGGGGTGCTGTACAGGTAAGGCATTTTACCACTTTACATTCTTCCTTTTATTTCAATCTGCTTCTCTAAGACCAATTACCACTACTGAGGGCAAAATCTTCCAATTTTATATTATTAGAAGTGGGTTGGGCCTGAAGCAGTTACGTACTGATGAACTCTTAGTCATCACCCACATGTGTACATACTATCTATCTACGTTCAATTTTCTGCTGTCAAGAAAATGGAGAAGTAATGTTAAAATTTTCATTTTCCTGAAAGTGAAGCAGATACACACCTCTTCTGCTTTCTCTACAGTGGAATTTTGATCTGATGAAACCATAAAAGCCAAAAACCTGGGGGGACAGTACTGGCATAATCATGTTCTGACTTCAGCACCATTATTTTCTTGATTCTATGTCCACCTCCAGAAATCCCTGCTGGCGCTCTGTGACTCGGATTTATTTTTCCTGCTGTAGCTGAATCTGTGTCATTCCAACCTCATTGGCCTTTGACTATCTGTTAAGAGACATTTCTCAATCATCATTAAAATTTTTGCATGCATGATTGAGTTTTGGGGGCCCAAAACAAGTAAACAAAAAATCTTTCAAAATGAGAAAGACTTAATGAAGTTGGTTAAATATGAATAACCAAAAGAAAGGGTTCACAAGTTGGAAGAGAAATAATAAGGGAAGGCACAGGATGTGAACCCAGGGTTTGGACAATCCAGTTTTAGAAGATGGTTGTTCAAAAGATACATACAGGCAAGTTTGGTAAGGGAAAAAAAGAAGGCAAAGATTGCAAGATTCTTTCTCACTTGGGAATTCTGAAGAAATAACAGGAAATGCATTAGAAAATCTGGAAATTTGGAGGAATTCTTCACTTACACAGTCGAGAGATGAGGTCAGGGGACAGAAAGGGAATTGAGAAGTGAGAGTTCTCAGGGGTTCAGGCTTTCCAGTCTCTCTGTGTTTTCATCTGGAATACATTATTCTGAGATCCTTCCATGCTAAACTCGGAATCTCCTTTCTGAGCTTTAAACTATATCTGCCTTATACCAAGAAAACTACTGTAAAGTTTTCAATTAATTTTAAAGAACTGTAGTTTTATGTTACTTGGAGAAATTGTTTTTTATTGAAGACAGACTAGTAGAAAGTCTAGAATATATCTACAGTACACATATGCAGAAATCATGTAAGAATGAAAGGAAAGTGAACAAACCAATTGGATGGAATGCCAAGATCAGGGAAGACATTTTCAGTTCTATTAGCGTTATTCCACAGATTTTAGGCAATAAATCAGAATTTTTAAAAGGACTTCTCTAACACATTATTTCCATACCACTATGGTTGCCTTGTTAATTCAAGTCTTTAAAAATAGCTTCTGAACCTGTCTATATCTTTCTCCACAGGCTACCCAGGGTTTAGCCACCTTTCTTGCTTTCTTGGAGGACTCACCACCGTCCACCCTAATTCCTTTTAATTCTTGTCCACACTTGAACAAGAATGAATTTTTCAAAAACAAACCAAGAACAACAAAAATGTTATCCTGTTGTCAGTAACATCCTACTGATCTTTTTTTTTTTTTTTAAAGATTTTATTTATTTATTTGACAGAGAGAGACAGCCAGCGAGAGAGGGAACACAGCAGGGGGAGTGGGAGAGGAAGAAGCAGGCTCACAGCAGAGGAGCCTGATGTGGGACTCGATCCCGGTACACCAGGATCACGCCCTGAGCCGAAGGCAAACGCTTTAACGACTGCGCTACCCAGGCGCCCCACATCCTACTGATCTTAAAATAGAGCAAAATTCTTCCGGAGGCCTCACACATCATTCTACTCTGGCCTCACCCCCTGTAACTCACCCCCTCCATCCATACACTGCTGTAACCACTCTGGCCAACTGACCTCCTCTTCCTTCCTCCCTGGTCGGACCTCCCCAACAGTGAGGAGCACTCCTCACCAAGGCCCCTTCTCATCGCATTAACTCTGACTCATTTGTCAGATCTCAATTCAAATATCACGCTCCCTCAGGGAAACACTTTCTCAGCACTTCTCAAACCAGATCAGAAACCCTTATAGGACCTCATACCTCCCTGTTTTCCTCCTGCATATTAATCCCAGTTGACCCTTGTGACATAAGAAGAAGGTGAGTTCTTACACTGTTGGTGCCACAGAGGCAGAAGAGCCTCTTGAAAGCCTTCTCCAACTTCGCCTCTTTTCACTGCCTTATCCCTACCTTAATTCTAGGTATTCTATAAGGATATTTTTATACTTTGAAATAAATAAAGCATTTAAAGCATTTCTAATGGTCTTTTCTTAAATGCACAATGAAAAAGCAAAATATTTATAGAATTACAAATCCTAAATTAGAAAAACCCCAAGCTATAATTTAGATAAGCAAACTCTCTTCTCCCTGTACCCATTTCACCTTCTACAGTTATAATTTCCATTAATCACTTCATCCTACCAATTATCTATCTAAGCAAGAAACAGAGAAATACCTTACTTACTCTTGACTCAACCATATCCAGTCCACCAACATGTGATATTTAGCTTGTACTCTCCATATGGCTTGATTGCCTTCTTGCTACCCTATTACCTAGCATAGATCCCGTCAGATTGCTTACTAAAACTGCTTCTCACAAAGACTCATCTGACCGCCACACCCCACTTCTCCAAACTCCCCACTACTCTCTATTGTCCTAATGTTTTGAACATATCTCCACTATATCTGACTTTCCCAAATTCCTCATAATCCTCATCTATAAAACGGAGGTTATAAAAGGATTTCAGTCATTGGGTTAAGTATTAAATGAGAGTGCTTGAAAAGTTGTCATCAGTTTTTCTTGTATTTATTTCTTATAAACTCAAGTCCCCCCAGCACTTTGGCTTTTTTTTTGTTGACGGTGGGAATTGTATTACCTTCATCTTTTCATCCTGAGTGCCTGCCTCACTGACACAGAGGAAGCTCTCAACAAAGGGGCTGAATAAATGAATTAATAATAATAGTGTGAAATCTCATCACACACATAAGTATTAAAAGTTCCATAAACCTCTTACACACAAACATAATTAGACATTGGACACTTTTTAAAATTTCTGTGTTTTTTTCTTTCCTTTAAAAAAATACCAAAAGGAAACCAACATTCACCATAACTACATAGAATATCACAGATGTCAGGAAATGTATAAATTAGAATTGTTATAATAAACTCAAATTCACCCACATGGCACATAATGTCTATTGAGGTACCCTATTTAATAGTGTAACTAGTAATTACAAAAATTATATATATGCAATGTGGGTGAAGTATAGTTATTATGAGAACTTTACCTCATGTATTTCTGGGCTTTTTTTCTTTTGGATGGCACTATTTCTGCACATTAATAAAGTATTTAACATATTTTCAAGGAATTTCTCTAAGAAAATACAATTTAAATTTCAGGATGGAGTCTTTTGTAGTGAGACAAATATATTCTTCCACTTCTAGTCACAGGTGTAGCTCCCTTAGGAATATTCAAACCAGTCACTGAGGACTCCTTGGCTGAAGAGCTCAAAGTCTGTTCAATGTGCAAAACCTCAGGACTATTGTTAAATTTCCAGGCAAACTAGAAATCATTTGAGCCAGAAATTACACAATTGTATACAGACCTCCAAACCAGTGGTTCTTCCCTAGAGCACTTTTAATCATTTTAGGAGAAAATAGTTTTATTTTAAAAAGCTTAAAACTTGGAAATATACAGTGTTGGGGCAAAAGGCAGACAAAGTGATCTTGCAAAGTAAACCCCTTCCTTACAAGTGATCACCACAGACAAAGCTTCCAGAAAGCTTTTAAGTCTGTAAGTTGAAAAATCTGGAATCATCGGTACCAGGAATACACAGTGCCTTCAGTAAAGATCGGTTTTACATAATCATTATTTTTGGATTTGAACCAGAAAAGCCTCTGTTTTTAAGCAGTTAGGAACTTCAAGAGCTGAGATGTGAACACTCAATCTAACCATCTAAGTTCAAATATCTTATAGTAAAAAAGAAGTTCAGGAAAAAAACAAAAATGCTTAAAGATTTTTTTCTCTAGACTTAAAATTTTTATTCTAAAGTTAATATGGAAAAAAAAAACCAGTAATATCCAGGAAAAGTCTGAAAAGGAACAGGGAGAGAGGACTAGCCCAAATAGGCATTAAGACATACTATAAAATATCAACAATTAAAACAGCATTGTATTGGGGTGCCTGGCTGGCTCAGTTGGTGGAGGCTGCAAGTCTTGATCTCAGGGGTCATGAGTTTGAGCCCCATGTTGGGGGGCAAAATTTACTTAAAAATAAATAAATAAAATCTTTTTAAAAAATGGTATTGTATTGAGTAGGAATAACCAGGTAGATGAATAGAACAGAATAGAAATTCTAGAAACAGACAAAAATACATATGGGAAATAAGAATATGATAAATCTGCCTGTTCGTATCAATAGCCTGCTGACAAACTTTTTAATAGCTGGCATTGATTGGAATAATGGATAAACACTTGGAAAAAGATAAAAGTTGGACTGACACCCCATTACATACTCCAGTAAAAACTCAAAAAAATGAAGATACAGATTTTTGAAAGAAAACCACATAAAATATGATAAGAAAATGTGAGTGAATTTCCATATTACCTTCAACTAGGGAAGGCTTTCCTAAATGTGATATAAAATGCAAAAAGAGAGAAAAGACTGACAAATGAAAACACATAAATTAAATTTCTACATGTCAAGAGTGTGGGGAGAAACATCATAAGAAAATTTTAAGACAATACGCTGAGAAAAAAACCTGTACAACAACTATCACAAAGGTAAATTTTCCTAAATGTGAAAAACCACTAGAAATCGAGAAAAGAGAAAAAATCCTGATAGACCTACAAGAGAAAGATATGAGAATTCATGGGGGAAATAAATGCCCCTTTAACACATGAAATGATACTCCATCTGACTCATATTATATGTAAAATAAAACAATACACCAAGGTACCATTTCTTTTTTTTTATGTTTTTTTATTATGTTAGTCATCGTACAGTACATCCCTGGTTTCTGATGTAAAGTTCGATGATTCATTAGTTGCATGTAACACCCAGTGCACCATGCAATACGTGCCCTCCTCTTACCAACTTTGCAAAAAATCCAAAAGTTCACATTGCTGGTGGGGAAAAAATGGCCTCACTGCTATGCAGGATAATTTAGCCATCTCTAACAAAATTTCAGATATATCTGTGACCCAGCAGCCACGTTTCCCAGAATTGATCCTACTGATACACCCATGCAAGTATGTAATCACATATGCACAAGGGTATTTGTTGCAACAATGTTAGTAAGAGCAAAAGATTGGAAAAAGCCCAAGTGTCCAGCAATAAATAATCAATCCAATGAACTATGATATAGCCATTCAACTCAATATTATGTGGTTTTTAAAAAGGGAGACCTCTGTGCACCGATGCAGAGATTGCCTACGTACACTTCCAAGCAAATATATCCAAGTGCAGAGGAGTGTCCATCTTGTGTACATTTTGTGTAAGGAAGAGGGAAAATGTGTACATATGTGTGCTTGCAAAATGAAACAATGGAAGGATAAATCAGAAACTACTAAGACTATTTACCTATAGGGATACGGTTACAGAGTAATATAGAAAAGGGGTAAGTATGACATAAACAAACTAATCAATACCTGTAGTTATCTATGGAGGGCAGAGGAATAGGCTGGAGGGAGCAGGAATGGGAGCATGTGTATATATTTCTATATAATTTTAACTTTCAAATCATGAAAATGCATTATTTCTTGAAAAATTATAAACTAATTATAAAATAGTTCCCTAAATTGAAATTAATTATCTACTGGTAGCCTAACAGCAATGTCAGTAGCAATGAGTACCCAGAGCATACAGATTTTAATCTCTTATTTCCATCCTGTAAAAGACCAGGCTCTTTGGAGAAATATTAATTTCAAAACTGAGATAAAGAACTCCTAATGGGACACATTTTTGTGCCAGTAACAAAGAAGCTTTCCAAAATCAGCGAGATCCTATCAAAAGCACACAGGAGTCAGTTTGAAGGTGTCACACTAGCTAAAATTGTGGATAAAACGAGTCATAAAATAATGATTTGATGAACGGGTAGTAGATTGACTGTGGAAGGCCCACAGAAAAAGTTGGCTTTTGAGTAAAGAACTGCAAGAGGGACACAGAATATCTGGCAGAAGACCACTCTAAACCCAGAGAGATAATAGCAAATGCAAATGCTCTAAATCCAGAGAGTATCTGAGGCAATTGAGAGCCACAGGGTGGCCATGGTGGCTGGAGTATGATAGTTATGGGGAATATAATGAATGAAAGATGATCCTGCAACCACAATGGGTCCGCATCGCAATAGAAACATATGGCATCCATTTAATGGCCAAGTGACAATGACCTATTGGGACACTAGAAAGTTACAGACCCTTGCTATGCAGAGACAAAGCATCTCAATACCTTACATCTTCTACCACCTATAAAGCCAAATGACTACCTCTGAACCTTTGGTCCTGGGTGAGAAGGTCAGAAAAAATGTTGGAAGTGTGTGTTGACTTTGAGTAGATGCGTGCAGCAATATTCCAAAAGGAAGAAATAAACTTAGGTAAGAACTGGTTTAGAAGCAGTAACAAAAGGGAATAGAGATTTGAGGCTTCAAAATGCTTATAAAGCTCATTGCTATGAACTCCAAACTTAAGAAATAAGAGCAAAAAAGCCCTGAACAACAAAGCCCCATTAAAACTCAGCCCTTTGGCAAGGATCAGGTGAAGATGCGGCCTTCCCCCCAAAACTAACGGCTTCATAGTCAATGCCGTTCTGTTGAGAGAGAGGCCTGCAGGCACAGAAACAAAGACACCAGGCTCTAGCATTCTGTCCTGGAAAGGATGCGGCTGTGTTTACTGACACATAAAACTAATGAAAGCAAATCAATCCAAAGCCTACTAAATTTTCAAGGAAATTATATTGACAAAGAAATGACAAACCTCAATTGAAAACGGCTTTGAATGTCTGGGCCACAAAACAATCCTTGGGGTCCCACATTTGTGCCAGAATGGAGTGGCTACAAAAGCTTTACAGCCCCAGAAGTCATATTCCCCTAAATCCACTTCAGTTGTGGCCATGGAAGATAATAGGCAAGGACAAACCTCCCAGAAAGTGGAACTAGAGGTCACAAAGAACTATGAACAAAAGCGTTCTCTCCGCAGAGCAGAAGCAGGTCTAATCAAGGAACTCCATTCACCCAGGGCAGAAGGCTTTGACAATGCTTACCCCTCAGGCTTTTATCATTGTTATGAATTTCCCTTTTCAAAGTGGAAATGTGAATTGTAATTATCTTGTCCCCGCTCCACCACTGGGGAGAGAGAGAGAGAGCACGAGCGTGTGTGTGTGTGTGTGTGTGTGTGTGTGTGTGTGTGTGTGTGTGTGTTGGGGGATGGCCTGGAAGGGCTAGCGGCCATAAATCTGTCTCATTTATAGGTCTCAGGAGCCATGTTTAAACCTGATGAATAGTGCTATGCAGAAGAGCACCTAGAGATCCTGACCTTTGTAATGGATGCAGTAAATGAGCAGGCAGGACTTTGGGTTACCAGATAGCTGGTGGCAGAAGAAGAGGCTAGTTAGCTATTCATAATTCATTTTCTTCCTCCTGGGCACTCTCATCCAGTCCACCTTTCCCAGCCCCCCTTGTCTGCATCAGAAAAACCTTTTCCATGATCCTATTTGTAGAGGCTGCTTTTAGGCAAACAGGCTTGAGGGATGGAATACAGACAGGCCCATCGGGGAGCCCACCTCAAAATACCCACAAGCCCTAAGTGACCAATGGACTACTTACAATTAGGCACAGTTACCAAAAAAGGGAAGATTCCATAGGTCACCATATGTCCTCATCTCCCCCCTTTAAAAACAGCCCCCACACACTACCTCCTGGAAGACAGCCTCTCCTCTGCTGTCCTGCCCACCACTCCCTTGTGGTGTATTCAGTAAACTTCTCTCTCCTTTGTCCTGCCTCAGGTGAATTCTTTCACCTTCCGTGCCACAGGCTTCTACCCAATCATCACCCCACATTTGGAGGCCCCCATCTGGTCAGACAGACACCCCATTTAGACACCACACTATTCTCTTTTCCACTAAGATTTTGACCATGAGGATAACCTTGGAAATCAGGTGGTGAAGCTGGCAGAGCCTTCATCTTGAATGATGAAGAGCTTCATCATTCGATACTTGAATGATCCCATGGAACAGGGCCTCCCTCTTCTCCGCCATCCCACAACGAACTCTGAATAAAAAAATAAACCACTGAGATTTCCTTTACATTTATAGGAACTGTAGACAGTGAGCTAGGAACTAAAATTTTTCAAGGAATGAATAGGTATGGCCCTATGAAAGGAACAGTAGATAACTGCACTTAGTTCAAGCAGTAAATGATTTCAACTGATGACTGTGATTCAAAAACAGAGGGGTCTGTGGATGAGGAAGAAAGAATGGTCCAGAAATATCAGCGATGATGTAAAAAGATACCTACCAACTGGTGATATGAAGAGTCCAGTGATATGAAGAGTATGGAAATGAAAATTTTGCCTACCCTTGAAGAGGACTGAAAAAGCAGCAAGATCACGTAGAATAGGTTTTAATTAAAGCAAGAATGTGAGGGGAATGGTCACAGAAGAGATGGAAGACTTCAGAAAATAAGAAGCAATCAGAAAAGGCAACACACAAAGTCATATGGAATTAGAATCTGGCGGATGAGGATGGCCTTCCCAATTCTGCTTTTGGTGGTGGCTGACTTGACCAGAAATGAAAGGCTAATTATCATTAAGCCCAAGGATCCCAAGGCAAACAGGGTGTGATACAGAAGTTGCAAGTGTTGAGGGTCTGCAGGGGGTCAGTTCTAGCCGGTGATGACTCCCACCCATGCAGGCACAGACTCCCCCCAGGTGACATCACTTGAAAGTGCGAGCCTTGTCCTGCCCCTTGCAATGATGGCTTGTAGAAGCATGGTCTGGCTTCAAGTTCTGCAGAGGATTGATTCTACTCCAGGCAAACAAGTACTCTTTTGTCTCTTCCTATTCTACACTTTATTTCTATTCTGAATACAGCGCTCTCTAGGATCCCCTAAAAATTTTATCTTGCTTATTTAACTTGCATACTTATCTTTTGCATATTGTAGTATTAGGCAATGTTTTACCCTCTTGTCAAAGTGGAAGAGGATATCAGAATGTTTTAACTCCTATCGCCTCATTTGTAATTACATGCCATTGTTTTTCAGTATTTTATCCCATAATGATTAAGAAATTGTTTATATCTTCTTAAACCACATTTGTTTAGATTTATTCTTCCTTGCACCGTTTGCTTTGCTCAGCCTTGCTTACTGCATCTCAAACCTTTGTTCTGGAATCACTTTTATTCTCCCTTGAGTACATCTGTTAGAAGAACTTTTAGCAAAGAGTCCATGGACTGGCAGAATTATTTGTTTTCTCTTTGTTTTGTTAAAAATACTTTTATTTGACACATTTCTCAAAATATTTTTCTGGGTGCACAATTCTAGATGGATATTTTCTTTTATAATTTTGAATATATTATTGTTATATTCTTTTGCTGCTATTGAGAGGTCAGCTAATTGTTATTCTGTTGTATTTTTAGATTTTATTTATTACTTAAACGCTATTCATCTAGCATTTGTCGCATGCTGGACTCTGTTCTAAGCACTTAACAAGTATTAACTTATTTAACCCTCAAAACAACACAGTGAGTATAAGGTAGGTACTATAATTGTGATTCCTATTTTACAAATTAATTACTTAAAGCATAGACAGCTTATCCTTTTGCCTAATGTCATCCAGTTAGAGAGGATCTGACCCAGCATTTGAATACCAGCTGTGGGTTCCAGAGTCCCTGCTCTGAGGTGTTACTCAAATGATGCCTTTCTCCCTTTTCTTCCCTCCTGCTTTAAAAAACTGTCATGTTTAACAAGACTTGTAATACAGATGTTTCTAACAATCTAAAAAATAATAATTATAAAGTAAGAAATAAAAACATTTTAGAGAAAAAAAATCTCTTTGCCTTTGGTATTCTCTATTTTGATGAGAGTAAGTATACATTTTTCCTTGCTTTAATCATTTTTATTTAAGACTTGTTGGGCTCCTGGGGGCGCCTGGGTGGCACAGCAGTTAAGCGTCTGCCTTCGGCTCAGGGCGTGATCCCGGAGTCCTGGGATCGAGCCCCACATCAGGCTCCTCTGCTATGAGCCTGCTTCTTCCTCTCCCACTCTCCCTGCTTGTGTTCCCTCTCTCGCTGGCTGTCTCTATCTCTGTCAGATAAATAAATAAAATCTTTAAAAAAAAAAAAAAAGACTTGTTGGGTTCCTGGAATCCATGGGTTGGTATTTTTCATCAATTCTGTTAGTTTTTTTCAGCTATTTAAAAAGAAAAAAACAGTCTCTCAGTCATTTTTTCTTATTGTTCCTTCAAGAACTGTGATTAGATGTACACTGAATTTTCTTGCTTTGTCTATCATGTCTCTCCACAATTCTTTCATAGAGTTTCTTTAGGTTCCCTCTCTGTGCTATATCCTGGATGCTTTCATCACGTCGGTCTTCTGGCTGATGATTTATCTTTAGCTGTGCCAAATCTGCCCTTTAGGCATTCCAGTAAGCTTCTAGTTTAAATTTTTTCATTTTTAGAAATTTCATCTGATTCCTTTCTAAACACGACCACCTAAATTTTATATTCTTTTGTTCCTTATACTTTTAAGTTTTTCTTTTATTCATTTAAACATAGTGAGCACACTTTATATCCTGTAGTCTTTATCTCTAACATCTCAATTCTTGTAAATCTGATTCTATGCTTTATTTCCACGACTCTCACTCTTAATAATTTGTTTTTTGTGAATTAGTGACTTTCTAAATGATGAGATAATGTACTTTTGAACCATAATCTGGGAGAATTCTTTGAAGCTTTTAAAATTTATTTTCTCCAAAGCTGGTCAACATTTGCTTCTGGCAGACATCAGAGAGTATTATCAATCTAGAATCACTTTAAATAAAGTTTTCAAGTTCTGGGTTGTTTTTTTTTTTTAATTTTTGTTTTTGTTTTGTTTTGTTTAGAATTACAAAGGCAGCACAAATTCTGACCTGACCAAATGAGCAAGAGAACTGGGATTAAAAATTCTCAGGGGAGTTGTTTTCCTCATTCTGCTCTAAGACGAGCTAAGGTGTAGGTCACCACTTTTTGTCTCCGTGGACCTAGGTTTATTTGTTTGTTTCTTTGTTGTGAGGCAGGTAAATGAATTAGTGAAGAGGGTGTCCTTTGGAGTATTTGATTTTATGTAGAAATTTTTTTATTTAACCTCTAGTCTTGCTTTGACACCAGGCTTTGTCTTGTGTCCATTTCTCACCTATAACTCAGACTCTGGGCTTTAAAAGACAGGCATATCAGCTGAGGAGAAACCACCTTATAGAGGCTCTTAATTTTCTTCCAGCTCAGTCATGCATTAAAGAGTTTCTTTAATAATCCACCAGTGTTCTTATTTGTGTTATGCATAGGAGTCTCAATAAACATTCACCATTCTTTGATGTTATTTGAATATCAGCATCCACCAACATTCACCAATAAGAATTCAATGAGTTCTCATTATGTACTAAACAGTTTCCCAGACACTGGGGGATATGGGAGTAAATCAAGACAAACCAAAACAAAACAGCATCTGACCTAAAGGGGCTTATGGTATTGCTAGTAAAACAGCCATTGAAAAAAAGGTAATTAAACAAAATGTGATAAGTGTGGTGAGTTATGACATTTGCCTATGGCTTGTTATGACCAGTCCATATCATCGATCTAAAAGACTTTATATTAAGTAAATATGTACATTTAAGTATCCTAGAAGCTATCTGAAACCATATGCAGTGGTTACTCCAGCAAATGTCTGTGAATCTAGAATGGTTGACCACATACCATCTAAGAAATCCTGATAAAGAACTTTTTAAAAATGCCTTATTTAAGAAGAATTATGCTAAGAAATCTTAATACATAACTTTAAAAAAAAAAAAAAAAGAGAGGCACCTGGCTGACTCAGTCAGAAGAATACGCAACTCTTGATCATGAATTTGAGCCCCACGTTAGGTACAGAGATAACTTAAGTAAATACACTTTTAAAAAAATGTTGCATTTAAGGGGAAGTGAAGCAATTAAAAGAAGTGAAAGGCAGAATATTTTCTTTGTTGGTGCTATTTGAGATGGTTCAATGTGACAAATGTACAGTGGGGGAAGAGGCTGCACTCCAGAGGGCACCAGAAAAGGGGAAGAGAACAGAGGCCCCAAGCCAGATCTCACTCAGTATCAGTGTGGACTGTAGGTCACCTATGTAGTGCCAGGAGGACAGAAGCAAGACCATAAAAAGCCTGTAAAGGAATCCTGTGGAATTGTAGTTAAAACTCCCGGGGCAACTGCTTCTAGCCAAAAGCTGCAGTCACCAGACGTCCACTTTCTAAAGGGAGAATGTGTATGAGTTGGGCCCCAGAGATTTCCCACCACTGATATTTGAACTTAGTTGATACAATTCTGTCCAAGGACTCTCAAACATCCAGGGTGTCTCCATTTTTTTTTTTAACTTTCTTTCTCCTAACTATTCTTAGTACACAATATCAAAATCTTAACAAGTACCTACATCTATGACAGGGTTTTTAGAAGTGTAGTTTGTTTGTTGCAAAAAGAAATCCAAAGGGCTTTCACTCCTTTATTCAGTCCTCTTTTGTGGTGATGCTGGTGCTTTTCAGATTATTTTGGAAGTTAAAAGTGAAGGGGAATGTGCGGCATATTTAATAAGCTGAAATATTATTCTGTATGGCTAAATGGAGAACAGATATGGTGTAAAAGAAGAAGTACTCATATTTTAAAAATTGTTCCTAGACATTCCTTGAATTCCAAAAACGTTCCAAGTACGATGTATACTCTCTGATAACGCAGTTTACAATACCATGGGGAAAAAAAAAAGGCAAATCTGTGAAGGTCAGTAATACATGAGTTGCTTAGGATAACTCCTATAAGTGTAAGTAACTGTAGCTGCAATGAGATCATTATTTGAAAAAAAAAATCATTTACATCAAGTGGATAATACTAACAGACAACATCTTCTAGAATAAACATAATACAGTTGGGATAAATGCTTGAATGATGCACTGTATTTAAAAGTTTTCAATTCAAAAGTTTTCAGAATTTGAAACCATCTTAGAAATGATCTATTTCTATTCTATTCCCTTTATTTTATCAGTGAAAACAGTCTCATTAAGTGATTTTCTAGAGGTTGCATTGAAATTCCATGAAAAAAACAAGAGATGTTTAAATACACCAACAACTCACTCAAACTTGTAGTGGCTAGAATTTGGGGGTATGTGGCTGCTCTATAGAAAATCACTAGTTCTCTTCTTGATCAGTAGTTTTGTATTGACACTGAAACGTGGCCCAGAAGAGGTACTGGTTTGGGGAACCAACGGTGAAAATGTTAGCACCAAAAAGGATCTCAGATAACAGTTTCAAACCCATCCATCAATCCAAATGCAAGTACTTGAGGCCACAGGGATTGAATTCCAACTGGATATGCAGTTAGGCATAATGCAACAGAAAAAAAAAATGATCTCAGAAAGAAAGAAGAAAAAAGGAGGACACGCTTCTAGACTTCACAGATGTGGGCTTTTCTTGCCAAGAACATGCCTTCCAACAATAGGATAAGGCTTTGTGATGCTTGTCCTCATGGTAATCACTTGAAATTAACTTATCAGCTGAGCCAACAAGAGGAATTAGATCAAACAAATTTTGATATAGCATTCATCAGATAGCTTAATTGCATCCAAAATGACAGTATTAGCTTTGTTTGCCAAACTAGCACTGGAGAAATTAAAATAAGATTAAGAGCATGCATTTTGTAATCATCTCCTTAATGAAAGATATAACAAAACTATAAATATTATATATGTGATCCATGGTGGGAATTTAAATTGCGGGTCCTACCAAAAACCTAGACAAAAAAAAAAAAAAAAAAAATCTTTCCAATTTGTATCACTGAACCCTTTCTTTCTCAGGCCACCTGAAGGGAATAATATGCATTAAAAAAAAAAAAAAACTTCTAATTTTCCTCTTCTTTCCATTTATCTTTGACATGCTGAAAAAGAGGAGATCTCTATTATTTAAAAACCAATAAGTTTTGAAAGCCATGATTCCTGGTTCATAGGATCTTGATTTGTGATTGACTGATTACGGGATAAGTTTCCTGAGTTTTAAAGAGTAATTACAAAGAAACAAATCTGAAATACTCATTGTGGAGTCATTTCAATCTTGAATGATTTACCAAAATGTTTTCTTTTTTCTGTGTAACCTAAAGACACCCAATACCTGTTATATTAACAGAAAATGTATTTATTTGAGGATTATGCTTCATTATTCTTAATAATGGGGAAGGCAGCCAATCACAAAAGAAACAAAATCAAAACCTCATGTTTGGTCATTCATCTCTAAAATCTTCCAGTTATGCCAACATCTGAAATTATTCTGCTCCCCTCCTTTTGCCCTCCTACTAGCCACTCCTAGAAGTCACGATAGGCCTAGTCAAGTTAAAATGGTGCTAGGAATAGCTTGTTATATGACTCATGATAGCACAGGCTCAGTGACACCGAAGAGGAATGATAGCCTAAAGGGTGCTTTGAAGTTCAGTGAGTGCACAGCTGGTTAAAAACATGGAAAAGCTGGGCGCCTGGGTGGCTCAGCTGGTTAAGCTTCCAACTCTTGGTTTTGGCTCAGGTCAGGATCGCTGGTCATGGGCTCAAGCCCTGCTTTGGGCTCTGCGCTCATAACTTTGGATTCTCTCTCTCCCTCTCCTTCTGCATCTCCACCCCGCTTGCATTCTCTCTTTCTCTCCAAAATAAATAAATACAATCCTTAAACACACACACACACACACACACACACACACACACACACACACACACACACGGAAAAGCAATGTCTCTTGTTGTGGAACCACTGATGTGCTCCTCCACCAAATCTTAACCAGAGAGTAAATACAGCCACACCACCTGAGGGCCACCCGAGCTTTGCCCCAAGGAAATTCTATAGGAGATAGTCTCAGACTCTTTCCTAGACAGTGTGTATTTCCTGAATTTGCTTTGCTCCCCCCCTCAAGCCTATGTGAAAGTTCTAAAGTCATACTCCACCAGGTACCCTAGTTTCCCTCTATTCTTCCTTTTGTCCAGAGTTTGATCCTGAATTGCATAAACCCTGACAAAACTTTTCAGGGGGCTTACATGGTCTTTCTTTCAAATGTGCAGTAGTTGTCAGTTTTTGAAATTAGATGATTTTTCATAGTGTCAAAGTATTGTCCCTATATCCTCTACAAGCAATTATTATTAATTACAAAGCAAAAAAAAAAAATCCTAAAAAACCTTGATAGTGGAAAAATTTAGGAAATGCCACCTTATCCAAGTAATGAAGATTGACATCACCAGTAAAAAGACCTATCAACATAATATCAGAGGTTATATTCTAGGAACTAGCAGAAGGTAAGTACTGAAGATAGGTTTTTCTTTGGAATGTGCCAGGTTTGAGCAACTCAGGCCTGGTGAGATAATGCTTTCTTGCATAGTAGAAAAACTAATGATATCTAAATAAATCTGTAGCTTATAGTATTGGACCAATGTTAATTTTTGAAGTGCGGATTATACCACGGTTGTATCAAATGTTAAAATTAGGGGAATCTGGATGCAATGAGTTAAATAGTGACCCTCAAAAGAGACTGGTCCAAGTTCTAACTCTTGATAACTATAAATGTGATCCTATTTAGGAAATAGGGTCTTTGCACAGAGTTGGCCACACTGCTCTCTGAGCACAGGACAAATTCCAGAAAACATCTCAGCAACCACCCACCCCCAATTTCTCTAGTGTCTGTCCTCCCAGTGGGAGGTTGCATTACCAGGCCCCACTCCTACCTCCTGCTACATTGCCTTGAGCTTCTGAGAATTGGCTGACATATTTCCAACATGAGACTTGGAATACGTCAGTTGCACATGCCCACCTCAGACAGCCTACCTGTGGAAGACAATAAGCATCGTAAGAAGCAGCATCTTTGTTTATGTACTGGAGTAAGGTGGGTTTCTGAAAACAATTTGCTAAGAAACAAAAAGATCTCCCTATATATATTCTTTCATACTTCGCTTAAACTTTTTTAAAAATGTATTTTTTTTTACTCTGTTCTTCAGAATAACGTAACCAGTGTATATTCTTCTATATACTAATCTTTCAAGAAACCAAACATGTACTCTTATGGTAACCATGAACGTGTAACAGGTATTAATATATTAGTGGTCTGCATTTATTAAGATAATCTTGCAAAATTTTGTAAGAAAGGGAATGAAAAGAATAGAAGAAATATTCTCAGCCATAGTAGGATATAAATACCTCCCCTAAATATGAGCTTTTCAAAAAGGCCTTTCCTGGAGATTTGTTGATTTTGTGCTTTCAGAAATTTCAATAGGAATTAACAAAACTTAAATCACTGCTGCTTGCTAAAACAAAGGAACACCTTTCCAGGAAAACTTATGAACGTGTGTTTGAGGAATAAGCTAAACAGAAAAAGAGAGACAGAAAGATGTATAAAAATCAAACATGCAGGCTGCCACCTTCAGTAAATATACATCTGGATGACTTCGTTTTGATCACAGTTACCAAGTCATCACAGTGCAGGGAAAAGGGCATTTTTCCATTTCTCTTTCTTTTAGGTGGTCCCTTTCATCATTTGTCTTTGGCCACAGGTGCAATGGAGATGCTTTGGAGAATGTAGTTTGATACAAGTTGCATATTTGCTCAAAAACCCCATAGATGAAAAAAAAAATCCCATTGGTAGATACAACTCCTCAGGGACATTTGTATCAATGAGAATAATTCATTCATCTATTAAACAAATACTTATTGAGGATCCTTGCTCAGCAGGGAGTCTGCTTCTCCCTCTCCCTCTGCCTCTGACTCATGCTCATTCTCGCTCTCTTAAATGAATCTTTAAAAAAAACCACACCAATATTTATTGAGTTCTACCACATACCAGGCACCATTCTAAAAGTTAATACCACAATCAAAGTTCCTTGCTTGCTAAAGGGAGAACACTTTAAATACAGAGGGGAGGGCAGGGGGAAGATGGGCAAAATGAGTCAAGGGGAATGGGACAAGGGCGCCTGGGTGGCTCTGTGGGTTGAGCATCTGCCTTTGTCTCAGGGCATGGTCTCGGGAGTCCTGGGATGGAGACCCCGCCTTTGAGCTCCCTCCCTGCTCAGCAGGGAATCTGCTTCTCCCTCTCCCTCTGCCCCTTCCCTGTCCTGCTCCTGCTCTCTCTCAAATAAATAAATAAAATCTTTTTAAAAAGAGGGTGGGACATATAGTCTTCTAGTTATAGAACAAGTAAGTCACGGGAATAAAAAATACAGCATAGGGAATATAGTCACTGGTATTGTAACAGCATTGCGTGGTGACAGATGGGACCTACACTTGTGGGGAACATAGCATAACATATAGTCATTGAATCACTATGCTATACCCTTAAAAGCAATGTAACATTGTGTCGTGAACTATAAAACAACAGAAAGAAAGAAAGAAAGAAAGAAAGAAAGAAAGAAAGAAAAGAAAAGAAAAGAAAAGAAAAGAAAAGAAAAAAGAAAAGAAAAGAAAGGGGGAGGGAGGAAGGAAGAAAGGAAGAAGGAAAGATTCAAGATAGAGAATGGGGAGAGAGCTTATTATTTACTGTATTTAATCATGAAAGTTTCACTGAGGAGAAAACGTTCAAGCAAAGTCCTGAAGGATGAGGAGAAATTAATCATCTAAAAAAAAAAACCAAAACAAAACAAAACAAAAAACAGAAGAGATAAGAAAGAATTTAGCGAGGAAGAGATAATAATGATAACAGGAACAGCTAATATTTAGTAAATACCAACCATTCTGTTATGCATATTACACATATTACCTCTTCTAATCTTCCATAAAGGAGGGAGAAGTACTATCCCAGTTTTAAGTAAATTTATTCCACTTAAGTAAATCATCCAAGATCACAGAGGATGCAATTTGTGGGGCCGGAATTTGAACCCAGATCTGTGCACTTGCAAACATTGCCCAGAAGCCGCCTGACTCCAGTTTGAAAATAAAATCTGACCACTGAAAACACTGTATACATTTCCACCACCTGGAATTATCTTTTCTCTGTATTTATCTAATCCTACCCACCCTCCAAACTCAGCTCAAGTACAACCTTCTCTGCACTTCAATCATAATAATTGTAATAACAACAATAAATTCGTTGCCATTTTCAGACCCCATCATCATATAACATTTAGTCTTTGTAATAACACATAACCAGGATCCTTAGACACAGGTGACACAGTAGTTCTCAAACTTCAATGTGCACGAGTATCCCTTGAACAGTGTGTTAACATAAAAATGGTTTAGTTCCCTATAACCCAGCCATTGCACTACTGGGTTTTTACCCCAAAGATACAGACATAGTAAAGAGAAGGGCCATATGCACCCCAATGTTCATAGCAGCTCTGTCCAGTAGCTAAATCGTGGAAGGAGCCAAGATGCCCTTCAACAGATGACTGGATTAAGAAGATGTGGTCCATATATACAATGGAATATTACTCAGCCATCAAAAAGAACGATTTCTCAACATTTGCTGCAACATGGGCGGGACTGGAGGAGATAATGCTAAGCAAAATAAGTCAAGCAGAGAAACACAATTATCACATGGTTTCACTCATGTATGGAACATAAGAACTAGGAATATCGATAGGAGAAGAAAGGGAAGAAGAAAGAGGGGTAACAGAAGGGGGAATGAACTATGACAGACTACGGACTCTGGGAAACAAATTGAGGGCTTCAGAGGGGAGGGGGGTGGGGGAATGGGATAGGCTGGTGATGGGTATTAAGGAGGGCATGCATTGCATGGTGCACTGGGTGTTATACGCAAGTAATGAATCATGGAACTTTACATCAAAAACTAGGGATGTACTGTATGGTGAGTAACATAATATAATAAAAAATTTTTATTATTAAAAAATAAAAAGAAAAAAATGGTTTAGTTCCCATCCCCACAGTTTCTGACTAGGTGGGTGTAAGGGAGAATTTGCATTTCTAACGTTCAAGGAGATGCTGATGCTGCCAGTCTGAGTATTTGAGAATCCCTGTGTTAAATAACTTGGGCCAAATCTACTTAGCCAATAAATGGCAGAGTTAGCTGGGATTTGTATTCAGGTAAATGGCACCCCAAACTTGCATTCTTCACTAGAATATCAGTACTAACTTGTTTTGTTCCAATACGGTTTTTGGTAAATACCAAGTATTTGGCACTTAGCTGACTTCATACTATTTACTGGCTTATTTTCCATCCCTCGAATCAGAGCAAATTACAATAAGCTCCCCTTGGTTCCCCAGCACCTAGCGGCATTCTACATAACCAAGATGCTCTGTGAATGTTGCTCTGCTGTCCTCTCCCTTTCTGCTTGGTTAAGGTTACTTCGACTGCCAGCACTCACAACTTGCTCAGGCTAGCTTTTGCAACGGAGGTTTGTTACAAGGATATGTGTGACAATTAGCAAATTTTGGCAGGAATCTAAGCCTGGACTCATTGACACTGGATCTGATGGTGTTCCGGACCCCAGGCAGCTTTGAGTATGTCAGCCACATTATCATTTCAAAGCTATTCGGAATATATCTGTTTCCCTTTGTATCAATCTACTTTCTTTCCTATTGCTGTCTAGTGGATTTTCATTTTTTCAGGCCGATTCCTGAGAGAAAAGCACCTGATAGGGCGAGATGATTTCTACTGTCCCTATCTGGAGAGTGCCTTTCACGGTTGACCAAGTAACGGGCTTCCGCGCCATCTACAGATCAGCAGCCCCTGGGTCCGATGCCCAGCCCTGGTCCAGCCAGCTGTGGTCATCTGAAAAGGGTCTCAGGGCCAGAACGTAGTTAGCCCCGGCTGCACTCAGCAAGGGCTGTGGGCACAATCCATGTGATTGACACGTCTGGTACAAAAATTACTTTCTACCAGGTCTCCTCCTTTTATTATTTCTAATCATATAAAGTATTCCAGAAAATGACATGAAGACTTTATAAATATATTCTGCGGTTCACAGAGTTTTCTTTTCTTACGTCTTTTTGTTCATTAATTCTTTGATGAGATTTCTCCTGTAGTTTTACATGTAATACTATATTCTCAATGGAGCATTGTAATAGAGCTATAAAGAATGAGAAATAACAGTGGAGAACTATTAATCCCTTATCCCAGAATGTGAGAATAGCATCTTAATCCCATATCTCAGAGGGTGAGAATAGATATGGGAGGGAAGTTCTGTTTTAGGTAAAATGACACTGACAGTCTCATAAATTCAACTGTCTGCTTGTGTTTGCTCTCTTGGCAAAGCCAGAGCGTAATAATTGAAACCTTTTATTCTTCAAACAAAACCTATATTTTCAGAAAAACTTGGACAGAGATTTTGTTTTACCTTGGATAGTTTATACATTCTTTTAATTTTTTTCTTTTTTTCCTTCAAATAGCATACCATATATTAAGTTTCCAGAGTCAGTTAGGCAAACATATAAAATTTAAACCAACCTTACATTTCTAAAAGATTTTTATCTTAAGAATTGCTACCATTAACCCACTAAAAAAGTCCAGACTTTTTTTAAAGCAAGGGTTCCAGCTGTGATTTTATTTGCTAGTTGCTGCCCTGAAATTCATGAAGACCTACTCTCAAATTTCAGAATTTCATTCATCCATAAAACAGGGGTTCAGAATGACTTGTCTCCTGAAATCAGTTACTAAACTAATATACTTTATTGACTTTCCTGTTCAAATTCCTCTTCCAACGTAGGCATGTCCTGCTTTGGGGATTATCTCTATCCTACCCTCTATTTTCAGGGACTTCTTAGAGCTTACTCACTCTTGCCCTTTTATTTATTGGGCTTGAGTATCTACAGGTTAGAGTCTGGGTACTTAACCTTGGAAATGATAAGAATTTCATTTTTAAAACTTCCTGTATGCATGTTTTTTAACGTTATTAAGATATGGGGCAAGATCCACTTTCTCATTCAGTTATTTCCCATCAGGGGTAGGGTCATATGAAGAAACAGTGCATGATACTGAAGAATTGTCAAATGTATATGGATTTAATAAATGTTCTTATTCATCGCCACAGGCATATTTCATAAATGAATTTTTAAAATACCCGTTTTAAAGTTGAAAAACTTTAGAAGTAGCCTCTTTCAACTCTGAGACATACTTTTCTGAAATTAGTCAAGAAAAAAGGTGATTTCCATGGTGTTAAATTAAGTCACATCAAACAAAATTGCATCCTTCCATCTCTGATGCTGGTGACGACCCTGGCATCAACCTTCCTCTTAAAGGCCAGCAGAACTGTGTCCATATGAATAGTCAGAGGCACAAAAAGGATAGCCTTGAAAAGAAATGAATGGTCTCAAATACAAGTCAGTCTTAAATGACATCATATGGAGAAAGTGCCTCTTTGAGAACATACAGAATCCAGTCAGCACTGAAAGATAGGCTTTTCATCCGCTATTTGAAACACAACGTAGAAACTTAATTTAATGTAACCTGTAAAAGTTTCCTCTTTTAGGAGACATATTATGAGCAGCAACAAATTCCATGAAACCCTTTATAGGAGATGGGGGCCACGGTGAACATCTGGATTCCCTCTGTATCATCAAAAGGTCCTGGGCTTAGCCTCTTAGGAACTTATTTATTCATTTTTCCAGTCAACCATGGGATGAGAGAGAGAGAGGCGAAAAAGGGTGAGAAAAATGACTTTGATATGATTAAAACTTCTCTCTGTAAGAATGAATAATTATGATTAAGTAAAAATAAAGAAGAGAACAAGGAAGCGGTACTGGGATGCCATAGTAAGACAATTAACAAGATCGATTTCTTCAATTATGCAATGAAGTTGCTTCTTGGCCTTTATTTCTTTGGGCACATACATGAGTCAGGACGGTGTATAAAAATCATTCTGTTTACACAGAGTTGGATGTTTGGTGGATCCTCCCCCACCCCCATCTGTTCCTAGCTCTTCCTCATTGGGATGGAACAAGAACTCGAAGGAAAGGTGACCTGTTTTAAATTGCAGAGAATTAATTATATCATGTCACCTTACTTATGACCCAGCTGAACTTTAATTACTCAACTCTGCAATTCTCAAAGCTGGCGTGTAGAATAATACATTATAGAGAGCGGGGAACATTTCCTAGGAGTCTCCACGTCTAACTTGCACTATGTAATTTAGCTTCAATTAACTTCAGGGGGCTAACGGAACAGAAGAGGCAAGCTCTATAATTTCCAATGCAGTTTCAAAATAAAGATCACATTTAGAAAACCTTTTTGTCTAATAGTTTTGCCCCCTCTGAAGACTGCCAAGCTAGTACTGGTCATTTTTTGTTGTTTCTCCATAACAATATTAAGAATATCTGAGGCTGAAGGAAGAGTCAAACTTGCTTTCCCTGCTGCTGACTTGACAGAGAAAGTAAGTAAGAATAACTACAGTGATTGTAACTCAGAATTATGCATGAATTCAGGGTGAAAGTGGGTGAAAACTGCTTATTCTACAGAGGAATACTCATTAAACTTCTGCCATTTTAGGTATAGTAGAAATATGTTATTTCCTTTCTGTCAAAGCCTCTTTAGATGTATAAATCAGATCTCAACACAAGAAAAACATAACAGTACTGGTTATCACTTATGGAGGGTGTCCTGTGTTGCAGGCGTTATACTAGGCACTTAAAAAACCCTCCCACTCTGCAACCTATGCATTATTGCTCTTTCCAGATGAGGACGTTGAAGCTGAGGAATGAAGGAAGTTTCTCATGATCACCATGCTGGGAACAGTACTGAGGCCCATGTCTGCTTCACTACAAAGCTGAACTGCTTGTCTGTTCTTGCTTCAAAAAACATTAGCATATGACATCAATAACCAAATAAGAGTAATTTACATTGGTGGTTAAGCCAATCTTGATGGAGCTGGGGGTAGAATTTCCATTCACTTTCAAACCATGTGGAATAATACAACCTTTATTTTCTTAATATAGTCCTTGCAGGAGATTAGATTATATCCTCATTACTAGAGGTTAAACCTGCTTTTAGGAAAGATGCAATTCACTCTCGAAAAACTCTAAGGCATACAGAGAAACTTAAGCTTTGCTTTCAAAGACCCATTCAACTGTGCATGCACAATTTAGGTTCCAATATTCGACATCCTTCTCTTTCCAATCTATCCTCAAAACTTTCTTTTACCCTAATTCCTTACCCCACCACACCATATTTTAGAAACACCTTAGGCTTTTAGGCAAATTAAATTCCCTTTAGACTAGGCAAAACTTTCATTATTTTGCCTAGACCTTTTTTCTGTCCATAACAAGAATCCTGTTCAGTTTGGCCCTTGTCCAGTTGGTGATATTCCACCCCCCACCCTTTCCATTGTTGTTAAATGCAATAGGCTCTTACAGAACCAGACTTCGGCGGGACAGCACCACTTCCAATCTGAAACAGCTGCAGCGATGTTAGCAAAATCCTATTTCTAATGATTAATAGCAAGTTTCTGAAGGGATAAAAGATTAAGCAACAAATCCACAGGATTTCTTTGGATTCCCCAAATTCAACATTATCCAAATTCTGTATTTTCTCCTCATACTCTTCTAGGCATATGTGTTACACACAAAACATAACAAGTTACATTCTCTTCTAACCTGTATTAAATTTTTATGACTTATTTATGATTTATAAATCTACAGATGATAGGAATTGGACTTTTACTGGTGAAAATACATTCAACATTATTCTGTAGAAACTTTCAATGGCTAGAACCTTAATAGTCTATCATTCTTGAAACGAGCCATTTGTTTCAGTCCATCAATCTGTGCAAGAATAAAAAGGAATCTGTGGTATTAACTCTTCAAGAAAGTAGAGAATACACTCCATTTCCACTTTAATCCACCAGGTTTCCAGAGAAATCCTTCCAGTGACATGCTTATGTCTTGATTACTAATACATAAGAATATTGTGCAAAACAATTATTATTGAGACATATTGTGATGCTGCCTAAAGGATCACTAAAACATACCAAAATCTTTTTAACTCTATTCATTAAAGGAATTTTTTTGAGTAGAGATTGCGCAAGAACCTAGTGCCCCTAAATGAACACATGCAGATCTTGAGACTTAGAGAGTTTAAATAACTTCTCCAAGGACACAGAACCCTCAGTAATGGACCCAGGATTTGATCCCTATTCTGTCTGACTGCAAATCTTATCCTTTTAATGTCTGAGTGAAGGCATGTACATAACTCATTATAACAGGAGGCAGAACATAAACATTATTGGAAAGGCATGCAAAATCAGAGAAGGAAAAGGTCATGTTAAATTGGAAAACATAATGGATGCAGGAGGTGGTGAGCTGGACCGTGCAGGATGGAAAGCACTATGAAGTTATGAGAAGAATCTGTGTATGGGGCAATCCAGAGGAATGGCAAAAAAAAAAAAAAAAAAAGGCATGAAAGGAAAGTGAATACTGGTGGGACATGGCTTGGGAAGGAGTTCCTGCCACCTGCTATGCTCTGTCAATAGAGGGTGCTAGAGAGGGACTGCGAGGCTGGAGGAGAGAAAAGGAATTTTTTCCTTCCTGTTTATTTTCTGTGCTTGTCAGGGTAACCCCAACAATGTTTCTTCAGTCCACTGGCAGCTGTTTGCTCCTGGAGGAGCAGCAAAATAATTTGTTTCAACCTCATTAAACTCTTCCAGAAACACTAACACTACAGCCAGCCAGAATCTACTCTGCAGATGTCTGGGGCCAAGCTCCATGGATCCCCATCTCTTCATGTCCATGCTCAATAATTCCAACCTTTTCTTTTTGCTTCTTACTACACTTACTTCTTGCATGGTCCCTGAACATTCTGTTTTTGCCTTTCCAGTTCTTCAATATCTGCTTAATCAGTATATTAAATCTATTAAAATAACTGATATGGCTACTGTCTCCTGAAAATACCCTGACTAAAACACATCCATGTGCTAATGCCCAAATCAACCGATGGTAGGAAAAATAGAATTACCATAATGTGCTCATTATTAATAAATATTTAACTTAGCAAATGGAGAAGTACTCATAAAGTGCATGTGTGACCAGTATCTGAGTAAAATTGTGCAGTAGGGGTCTGTTAGCAAAGATGAAGAGGAAAGGGCTCTTAGGGAGATAAGTAACATGGACATACACAATGAGTAAGAGGGAGCAAGGTGAAGAAAGGAAAAGCATTCTAGGAAAGAAAAGAAGTTGCATGTGGGAGGGACCAGAGTTGGGAGAGAGCAAGATTTACTCAAGAAACTAAGGGAAGTGCCATATGGCTGGAGTGGTGAAAAGGACAGAGAAGGGGGAATCAGACGAAGTTGAAGAGGTCAAATTCAGGAAGGAAAGGATTTAGATGGTTTGAGATTAGAGTCCAGAGTTAAAAACCTGGTTGTGAAATTTATAGAAACAGGGATGTTAGGAAAAGAGAAGAAAAGTAAGATAGATGTTATGTTGAAGAGAAGGGGTTTTGCTGCAGGACCACATAACTTTAAACTTGATATGGGAAATCTTGACCTGGGTCATCAGCTTCAAGGCAATGAGGAAGCCACTAAAACAGAAAATAAAGTAGAGAAAAGAAGAAAACTAAGGGCAAACTTTAGAGAATACCTACATTTTGGTGGTGTGAGAAAGGAGACTACAGTCAGGGAGTGGAAATGGAGAGGAGACTGACTGCTTCCTAAGAATGACTAGGTCAAAGACAACTCTTATCAGTGAATGGATATAAAGAAGTGGAGAGACATTAACTAGAATTAAGGAGGTTGGATAATTGGAAAAGCAGAGTGTCAAAGGGGTAAGAATTTGATACTGAAGTCACTGATGATAAGAGATAGGAAGATTCAGAAATTCAAGTTGCTGGGAAAGTGAGGAGAGTTTCCCTGAAGACAGCAGTTGAGTAAGATGAGAACATGATGCACAGGAGGTCTGAAGGACAGTCATGGAATGGCGACCAATCACTGGTAGAGAGGACCAAGGTGTATGTGGTTTATTCTTCACCCAAAACACCTATGCTTTACTGACTAGAGTTTAAAAGAGGCCAAAGTTCACTGTGACTCTATAGCCTAAAGAGTAGAGCTCATGTGGGAAAAGAAATGATGGATATTTAGGTAAACACTGCAGCTGGAGATTTTACTGAGTGTTTAATATTTAATTCAATAGCACTTCCTTTACTGTTTCTTCTTTCAGTGTTTTCAGTAGTGTTCTTGTTATCTATTGCTGGGTAAAAAACTGCCCCAAAACTTAGTGGCTACAACAATCACCTTATTCTGGCTCGTGATTCTGTGTGATAGAAATCCAAGCAGGACTCAACTGTTGACTCTTCTGCTCCATTTGTCATCAACTAAGAGCAAGACAGATCTGGAGAATCTCAGATGCCATTTTGGTGGGGATGGCCAGATGGCTGGGCTCAGCTGGGCACTTCTCCCTTATCAGTCAGTCTCAGGGTCTCTCCACATGGTTTCTGCAAAGTAGTCTGACTTCTTATATGGTGACTCAAGGCTGCGAGAGTGCATGTTCCAGAGGTCAGGCAAAAGCTACAACCTTGTCCTGGAATAGGGCTTCCACTTCATTTATTTTTTGAGTAAGTCACAAAGGCCAGCCCAGAAACAAAGGTAGTAGAGGAATACATTCTACCCTCTCAGGAGAAGAATAGCCAACTGGTGGCCATCTTTTATCTACCACGCCAAGTTGTTTTCAATGCCTCATTCCTTTACCCACACTTTACTGTGCAAGAAGTTATTCTCAGGGTTGTGTGATTTATTCAAGGAGAAAGCAGAATGAGATGGAACTGATATCAAGAGACAAAGTGATATTTTTGGCTCTGTTGTGACTTGTGTTGCTTTAAGCAAAGCATTTAATTTCTTTGCATTCTTGTGTTTATTTCTCAAATAACCTTATATCTACTTCTTAGGATTCTTATAAGGATCATATAAAAACACTGACAATAATGAACTCACATTATGCAAAGTGTAATCATTATTTGCTGGTGTCATTGAGATCATAACAAATCCTGACAGTTTACTCTTGCGGAGCACCCATTTCGTAAACCTGAATTAGGATAATCCTCGGGGACAACTGAAGAGCTGTCATCAAGGGTTCCAGATATCCGAATATTTTGCAAACACTTGAGAGGCTCTTGTAGTCTGCTGACAAAAGCTGCACACATGACCTTTGCTTCTCTAAAACAGTCCCCCGAAATGGAAGAGTTACATGATGGGAAGTAACTGCATTCTGGCTTTTCTCAAGAGAAGCCTAATGAATCTCTCCACGTGAACAATACTTTCTGAGATTAATGTCATAAAGACTCAGGCCCAAGCTCCAGGTCAACAAGAACTTCTGTCAGTGGAAGTATTAAATCAATTAGAAGCTCCCCTTTTGACCGAGAAGCACGTTTAAAACTGAACCATTTTATCAACAAAGACACTATTTAATGTGCTCATTCTTAAATAAAAATAATGGCACACCAATTAACCCTACTCTTGAAGCTGTTATTCACTATGGGTTAGACCTGTTCAATTTCTGACAACCCAAAGACCTTTATTTTAAATATGAGGGACCCTATTATGAGGTAATTTCTCAGCACAACGTAGATTCTGGGGATCACCTAGGAAACTACTTATAGAGCCATAGTTATAGACTGCCGCTCTTGTGAGCCTCAATCAGTAGGTCTAGGGAGGAACCCAGACACCGACGTTTTTTTTACTGCAACACAAGGTAATAATGATTCAGGGGCTCTACACGTGAGAAAGATTGCTTGGAGGGGGGGCACCTGGGCGGCTCAGTCGGTGAAGCCTCTGTCTTTGGCTCAGGTCATGATCCTAGGGTTCTGGGATCAAGCCCCATTTCAGGCTCCCTGTTCAGCATGTGGTCTACTTTTCCCCTTACTTCAAGAAGGTTATTCAATCTCTCTACAAGTCGTCCTCCTCATATAGAAACTGAAATAACATCTTTCTCATAGGATTGCTGATATAATAAATGAATCAATATATGTAAAGCATTTATGGCCGTGCTTGTTACACAGTATACAATAAATTATGACTATTTCATATGAAAAGAGCATTATAAGTCAATTGGACTCAGTGCTATTCTTTGTTTATGCAACTGAAAACACATACTGAAATATTCTAAACTGGTTATATGCTTTGATCCATTCTAAGAGGGAGGAAAATCACCTTGGCAGATGCTAAAGATTTGAAAATAATTCCCCAAATACCAGATTTTGGTCAAAGAAATCCTTTTTATACACCAATTTTTCAGAGTCATGATATCACCTATGACAAGTCGATATGAGGAGAAAAAGGTGAGAGTGGAAGAAAGGAAAAATCTGGAAGGATGCTGTCCTCAGGAACCATCCGCAGATAACTATGAGTTCCATATTGCCTAAAACACTTCCTATAAAAGAGCATTATGGGGGTGACTCCAGCCTTATTCAGCTGTCCAACAACTATTTATTAAGTCCCTACCATGGGCCTGCCTCCTTTTTAGGCACTGTGGACATATGAATGAGGAAAACATGCAACAATTCCTGATTTCATGGTGTTTAAATTCTAGTAGAGGGCAAAAGACTTATGAACAAATAAGTAGAATATATTTTCTTCTAGATTTGACATAATAAATCAGAGAAAGGGATAAGTAGTAGGCTAAGTCAGATTTAACAAGGGTTAAGTTCTGGCTAGGCCTATGTGACCAAGATCAAGAAGAGCAAGGGAAAGAGGCCACATGCAAGGGAGTGAATATAACTATGTTCCATGAACTCTAAAATGAGTAGGGACAGAAACCAGAACATGAGAGGATGCAGTGAGGACCAAAGAAATGCAGGTCCTAGAGGGAATTAAAAAACTGTTGTTGTTATATATCTTGGATTGGGTTCTCCCCAAAAGGGACCTTGAGACAAGGACATGCATGCAGGCAAGTCTATTTGTGGGGCAATTCTAGGAAGCGCAAAGTGAGGAAATGAGGAAATGGGGTAGTAAGAGAAAAAAACAAGTAAATTCAAGTAAGCTGGGAAACTGGGGTTCAGACTCACAGGGAACAATCTGAAAACTATATAGGATATGCCTCAGAATTGTCCTACTAGAGACAGGGAGACTGGGACGTTATTCACTGACTATGCCCATTGGCTGAGGGCTTCCCATGGTGATGTTATACGCCAACCCTCTAAACTTCTGAAATGTGACTACAAATAGTGGGGGAAATTCCTATGAGAAGTTCTTTTTTTTTTTTTTTTTTCTGGGCAAGTCCTCAGAAAAGAAGAGAGAGAGAAGACAAAAGGCACAAGTTACTGAGATGGAATGCCATCAGCATGCTAGGAACTGTGACTTCAGGTGAACACAGTTGGGCCAAAGGGATATAGAGGGAACATAAACAATCTTTGCTTTAGGAAACTGGAGAAAATAAAGGAGAACTGAGGAGGTAGTTATGGGTGAGTAAGATGCTTAACAATGATACTATGGAAGGATGGCAGTTATTACTAGTAACAAGGTTAAGGGTATGACCATAAGACCAAAAGCCAAGGTACAGTAGGTGACAAGACAAATGGAGGAGAGAGATGAAGATGAAGAAACTTACAGTGCAGAATTTTGGAAAGATCACCTATGAGAATATTTAATTCACCAGAAATTATAATGAGTGGTGTTGGAGAAAGTGGCAGTGAGTCAAGAAATGAAAACTTTTGTAAATTATGAAAGAGTGACCAAGTGAACTACAGATGGAAACAACAAAGAGGGAAAACATCTGATAGGGCTTAATGGTATGAGAATCAAAGTGATTTTAAGAAGCGAGGTGAGAAATATGGTCATGAAATATTGATAAGGATGCAAAGAGGCCCTTACATTTCCAGGCCCAGTTGTAAAGAAGCGTGGAAGAGAGAACAGTCTCCACTGAGGTAAGAGCCAGGTTTCAGCAATAAGATGAGGGTAAAGGGAATCTTCATTAAAAAGGTTTAAGCATGTAAAAAATTTTACTGATAACTAACCTTGATATTCAGGGGGCCCATATGGCAGATTTCAGGAATTAGAGATGGATGGTAAAGAAAGTCAGAAAGGCAGATGCATGGAGCCAATGGAGACGGAATCAGTGAATGTACAATCCTGGGTTTCATGTGGTTTGAGCTTTACATTTTAAAAATTGTAATGTATGTAACAAGCCAAAGTAAGGAAACTTAATTTCTCTAATTTGCCATCTTAATTTTTCTCCAGTTCAATAATTGTGTCAAAGTGATTATCTATTTACAAAAATAAATTTATACTGTCAGAATATTGGGATATAATGTTTGAAAAAAATGTAATATTGTAATATAAGAAATATCTCAAAAAAAAAGGGGGGTAACCTGGGTGGATCAGTCAGTTAAGCATCTCTTTATTTTGGCTCACGTCATGATCTCAGTGTTTTGAGACTGAGCCCCAGGTCATGAGATTGAGCCCTAGCCCCAGACTGAGCCCATGCTGGGCAGGGAGCCTGTTTAAGATTCTCTCTCCCCTGCCCCTACCTCTCCCTCTTAAAAAAAAAAAAAAATCTCAATAACACACAGATTAAAGAATTATAAAATGAATTATAAAACATTCTAATCAGAAAATAATGAAAACACAATATACCAAAGTTTTAATGATGCATCTAAGGTAGTTTTTAGGAGACAATATATGGCCTAATATGTTAATATCAAAAATTATTAATTAAAATAAATGAGCTAAGTCTATAGCTCATGTATAAAAAATTAATACTATAAATCCAAAGAAAGTAAACAAAAAAGGAGAAAAAATAAAGAGAAGCCCAAAATTAATGAAAAGGGGGACAGGGGGCACCTGGGTGGCACAGCGGTTAAGCGTCTGCCTTCGGCTCAGGGCTTGATCCCAGCGTTATGGGATCGAGCCCCACATCAGGCTCCTCTGCTATGAGCCTGCTTCTTCCTCTCCCACTCCCCCTGCTTGTGTTCCCTCTCTTGCTGGCTGTCTCTATCTCTGTCAAATAAATAAATAAAATCTTAAAAAAAAAAAAAGAAAAGGGGGACAAACATATAGAGAAAAATAAAAAGTGTGTTCTTTGAAAAGAACAGCTGACAAAGTACTGTGAGATTATAAGGACCAATGAAAAGGAGAATAAATATTCAAATGTAAGATTTTTAAAACATACATCACAGCAAGTGCTTCAGACATGAAAAGAATGTTATGAACAATTTAACCATAAATTTGGAAACACAGATGAAATCGGAAAATTCTGAGAAAAATATAACTTGAAAGAAACGAATTCAAAAAGAAATACTGTGGAAAGCCTAAACAGTTTTATAATCATTAAATAAAGGGAGTATATAGTTCACAATTTTCCCACAAAGATGACTTCAAACTCAAATGTCTTTCTCAGCAAATTTTACCAAAAATCTAAGGAACAAACTCGATTCTCACACAAACCTTTTCAGAGACTAGAAAAGAGAAAGCTTTAAGAAGGTAACATAGGAAGATACCTTAATGATTATAGAGTAGGGAAAGCATCTCAAGTGGGAAGATAAGCATATTTTCAAAGAAAAATATTGACAAATATGATATGTAAATTAAGTATTTTGTTCATCAATGGGGGCCCCTGGGTGGCTCAATTGGTTAAGTGGCCGGCTCTTGGTTACAGTTAAGATCCAGGTCTCAGGATCCTGGGATTGAGCCCTGCATTAGGATTCACACTTAGCAGAGAGTCTGAGGAGTATATCTCTCTCTCCCTCTGCCCGTCTCCCTGGCTCTCATACTCTCTTTCTCTCAAATAAATAAATCTTAAAAAAAAAAAAAA